>NC_064640.1:396350979-396658895 GCF_023864345.2 Schistocerca serialis cubense
AAGTGGGGATGTGTGAAGGCTGACCTACACTGCACAACAATGTGCAAGAACTGTCGTGGACAAAGCTGCACTAATGTGCCTCGCAGTGATTTGACAGAAGATTTGGATGATGGTTTTCAGTAAATAAAATATTTACAAGAATTTATTTGTTTGATAGATATTGTGGTATTTTCATTGTGTACATGCTGTTCAAATAATTGTAAATATATTACAACAAAAGTAATTGTTGATTAGTTTTACAGTAATTCTTAATTTTCATGAAAAATGATTTTCATTCCAAAAATTTAAGTTGCATAGATCTAAAGCAAAAGATAATTTAAGTTGCATAAATCTAAAGCAAAAGACTATAAAGCAAAATTGGTCCATAAAAATAAAAGTCTGTTTTAAAAGAATGTTCACTTTTTTTATCTTCAAATTTTAGCACTCATAAACTAATTACCTTGCTTAAACATCCATTTGACCTCCTCTGAGTAGAATTTCACCAGAAATATTTTCTGTCATATAGGTAACCTCGTTGAATGAACCGTTTTTCGTAAAGTTTGAAAAAAAGAAAATAAATTACATTAAGAGGTGGGGGAGGGGGAAGCTCCCCCGATAGAGGAGGGAACTTTTCTGTTTTTTACTTCTACATCCCCTAAGAGTGTATTCCCAAAGTTTTAAAACTTTATAAATTTTTCTCCCATTTTTCCTAATTTGTCTGGACTAATGGGGTATTCTTCTTCAACGAGTGGGGTAGACAAGTTGCATTAAACAAGTGATTTTTAACAAAACGTCGGTAGAGTCCGAATAAACCGATCATTGACCTGAGCTACTTTTTATTGCTGGGAGCTTTAACTCTTCAGTAACTGATAATTTGGAAGGATCAGGTAATATACCTACCCTGCTAATTTCATGGCCAAAGAATTTTATTTTGTCTGTAACACACTCAGTCTCTTTTGAAAGATCCTCCTCAACGCAGTAATATAAGCTCTGAAGAAAGGGCTCCACTACGAAATCTCCGAGAGGACATAGTGGTGCTGAAGGCCGATAAAGGTAATTCAACTGTTTTGTTACCTCGTAGTCTGTATCTGGAGAAGATGTATGGCCTACTTAGTGATACTACGTACAGGAAGATTGATCACGACCCTACAGCACGTGTGCAACGGAAGACATATACACTCCTGAATTCTCCCTCGTCACCTTCAGAGACCATCAAGCAGCTAAGACCACATAGCAGCGTACCACCAAGAGTGTATGGTCTTCCTAAAGTGTACAAAGAAGGCCTTCCATTACAGCCCATAGTGAGTAATATTGACGGCCCTACATGTCATTTAGCCAAACGTCTTGCTTTCTTACTGAGACAATTGATTGGCGAATGTCCACATCATGTACGGAACTTGCCGATTTTATCAACAGACTGGGGGCTCTCCATGTTAGTAGTCCGGTTCTTTTAGTGAGTTTTGACGCACTATCCCGTTTTACAAAGGTACCTCTTGCTGAGTCCTTAGCTCCAATTGGTAAACAGTTTCAATCAGACCTCACTGCTTTGTTTCAACAAGCTCTTTTCTCTAGGGGACTTATGACCTCAGAAGTTAAGTCCCATAGTGCTCAGAGCCATTTGAACCATTTGATAAGTTAATGGCGTTTCTACATCATCTTAACTCCATTTATGAGAACATTCGATTTACTGTGGAATTAGAGAAAGATGATTGTCTCCCATTCCTGGATGGTTTGGTTAGATGGAAAAGTGATGGCTCTCTGGGACATTATGTTTACCGTAAGCCCACTCACACTGATTTGTACTCGAACTCTTCAAGTTGCCATCACCCACCCCAAATCATTAGTGTGCTTAAAATCCTTGCACACATCTTCCATACAATGTCGGACGCAGATAGTTTATCTAAAGAGCTTCCACATTTAAGGACAATGTTCAGAGGCAATGGATACTCGACCCGGCAAATTAACAGGGCATTCTCAGCTAAAACCAAGAACCGGGAAGTGGATAAAGAGGAGAACGCCCCAGCAAAGTCCCTAACTTTTCTTCCCTTCGTTGGAAATATTTCCTTCAAAATAACAAGAATCCTTAGTAATTTCCAGGTGAAAGGGATTTTCCGCCCACCTTCTAAGATTTCGGATCTGGCGGGATCAGTGAAGAATAATTCGTTATTGAGGGAGGTGGGAATTTACAAAATATCTTGCCAGTGTTGTATGGCCTTGATGGGACAAACAACACACACAGTGGAAGAATGTTGCACAGAACACAAACGTTGCACTCGCCTTCTGCAACCCAATAAGTCTGCAGTTGCGGAACATTGTATGTCCAACGGAATTTCAGTGGAGTATGATAAAACATTAGTTTTGGCCACAGCAATATCTTTTTGGGATTTCAGTATAAAAGAATCCGTTTAAATACCCGTCGCGGAAAATCTGATAAACCGTGACAGGGCTACCAGTTGGATAGTGCGTGGAATCCCGTAATCTCCGAAATTTGCTCCAGACGAAGACGCCAGAACACTCAGATGACTGCGGCGAGCGGCAACGCCGAAGACAGCTGATCTTTGCAGTTCCCCCAGCGCGGGCGCTGCCGCCGGGTGGTGTGATCGTTCTGCCACTGGACTCTGATGCATGCGCGGACATAATATCAGCGCCTATAAAGGCGGAACGGAGAACGTCTTCGTCAGTCTTCGATGGCTCACCTGAAGATGATTGGCAGGTGTCCAGTTCAAATATCGTGGAATGAAGTTTACGACGTCAGGCTGCAATCCCGAAATCTCTTCGAACGTTTAATTCGAGGGGAAATTTTAAATTTCGCAATATCCTCCTGAGATGTTAGTTTTCATAATAGGGTGAGTTATTCTTCTTTGAACAGGTTCCTCATAAAAATCTTCTAATAAATCCTTTTCAATTTCTTTGCAGCTAAAGTAATTTTTTTCGGTTGCAAGTACATTTATGTTTAGATTCACAAGGTCATCAACTTCTACATCGCAGCTGTCTTTTCCAATCTGTACACGACATGACCACCTCCTCTATTTTCGTCTGCTGCACTTCTGCTAAACTACTCTCTACCTCAGAGCAACTGCGTCCCTGAGCAACATTGCTATCTATAATATTGTCGTTTGTTTTTACAGTTTGTGGTAATTCAATACAGCTAATAGATTCCCTGACATTATTGTCGAAGACGTAAGCCTTTACTTCACCTTCGTCCTCTTCTGAGTCAGACCAGTTAATTTGTTCCTCCCTATTATCTGCAGCGTTTTCTTTTCCCTTCTTGACCCATTTTTTTTAATGTGTCCAAAATGTTGTCAACTACATAATGAGTGTGGTTTAGCACATCATCAGTACTGTCTATTTCTATTTCATCATCCCTGTTACCGGTTTGCGTGTGCTGACTGACTTTGGTTTATGTTTTCGTTACTGGCTGTGTTACTGTTACCTCCTGGTGAGCGCCAGTTTCCTCATAGATGGCACTTAGTTTCCCACGAGCGGCCTGTTCCCATCATTCCCTTCAGAATCAGATCGGGTAGCATTCGGCTCTCCAACTTGTCTCAACAGTACATTACTTATATTTCGGCCTTCGTCATAGTAATTATTACGATAGCGCGCTGGCGGCCTACCTTCTCTTCCTCTGCCACGACCTTGACCACGATAATTACGTCGTGTATTCTGAACCTCTATACGTCTAAAATTTACGTTTCCACTGTCATTATTTCGGTTGTTTACATGGCTGTCAATATTCTGCACCTGCTCCTGGATAGAAGCTACTTTTCTCACTCGCTCCAGATACTCAGTGAACCTATCCACATTATCTCTAGGTGCGGAAATGGTTCTTTTCTGCCAGTAGCAAGGCAGGTTACCTTCTAGCCCCAGATTACCATTTCCGGTTTCATCTTTTCTGCGAGATGTGACAGCCATGAAACCTATCTTTTAGGTAACTCTTTAACTGATTCACGACCTGGAGTAAGCTTTTTACCATTCCAAAATTCTCTCAAAACATATTTTTGTTTGTTGTGTGACCAGTACTCACTAAGAAACGCAGTTTTAAATTCAGAAAGATTTTTGCATCTAATCATTACGTCAGTTGACCATCACAACGCATCTCCGGTCAGGTGACTTCTTATGAAAGAAATTTTCTCACGTCCTGACGATGCGTTTGGCAAAAAATTCTCAAAATCAATCCAGGACTCTAATAGGTGAACTTGTTTGTCTGGGTCAAAACGTAAAAACTTACGACATCCGATGAAAGCGTCGTCAACTGAAGCCACATGCTGTACAGTAGTATTACAAGACGTATCAGAGGTTACTCTATTTTATATGTTAGTAATACTAGTATTTAGTTCCCCTACTTGTAGTTCTGCTGCCTCTAATCCGTTAGAAAATTTTTATCAACATCCTCGCATAATTTCACACAGTCAGATTTCACCTTCTTGCTATCCTTTTGACAACTATTTACTTCATTATTTACTTCCTCAAATCGATTAGAACAAAGTCTTTGCGAACTTCACCAATTTAGATTTTGAAGATACTATGCAATTTAGTTAGCCGTTGCCCTACTTTGACTTGCAGATCATGATGGTTCGAATCAATTTTATAATTTAAGAACATCAACCTGGCATGAAGGAGCAAAGGGGGCACTTTTGGAATGATTCTGGAATTAACAAACAACGTATCCAAGATCCTACTCTGGAATTACCGGGCTTTGACCTGAAGAGATGTACCTGGACTAAATTAAACCGTGTCAGAACGGGCCATGCAAGAATGGTTCAAATGGCTCTGAGCACTATGGGACTTAACATCTATGGTCATCAGTCCCCTAGAACTTAGAACTACTTAAACCTAACTAACCTAAGGACATCACACAACACCCAGTCATCACAAGGCAGAGAAAATCCCTGACTCCGCCGGGAATCGAACCCGGGAACCCGGGCGCGGGAAGCGAGAACGCTACGCCATGCAAGATGCAATGCATATAAGTACAAGTGGGGTCTATGCGACTCACCAGCCTGTGACTGTGGAGCACCAGAAAAGAACGTCCGCCATATTATTGAGGAATGCCCCTTAAGAAGATACGCCGGACCTGTCTCTGAGGTTATATATGTGAAACCCTCTGCTTTGGATTGGCTGTGCGATCTAGATATTGAGCTTTAAAGATATGAATGAGTTTCTAGTCAGGCTTGCCAAGCTTTTAACGTGTAGTTATTTTGTCTTGAGTGTTTGTACTTTATCCTTTTGTGCTGTTGCTTGTTTTTTACACATGTACTACTTACACATTGTTTTGTTTTATACATTTCGTTTACATATTGTTGTACTTATATAAAATATTGCCGCTGTATTGCCATACGCAAAATAAAAAAATAATAAATTATAATTTAAGCTATTCAGTTTTGATGTCATTTCGTCCTTTAGTTCTTTACTACTATCCTTCACTTCTTCACCAATATCCTCCAGTTCTTTGCTACTATATTCGCTCTTACTGTTCTGTTCTTTATTACTAGACTCAAACTTACTACTTAACTGTTTACTATTGGATTCCATCTTATTGTGCAATTCTTTATGATGCGATTCAATTTTAGGAAACAGTAATTGCATGAAATTTGGTGCTTCTACTTTGCCACTTAGTTGTTATTGTGGTCTTCAGTCCTGAGACTGGTTTGATGCAGCTCTCCATGCTACTCCATTCTGTGCAAGCTTCTTCATCTCCCAGTAACTACTGCAACCTACATCCTTCTGAATCTGCTTAGTGTATTCATCTCTTGGTCTCCCTCTACGATTTTTACCTTCCACGCTGCCCTCAAATACTAAATTGGTGATCCCTTGATGCCTCAGAACATGTCCTACCAACCGATCCCTTCTTCTAGTCAAGTTGTGCCACAAACTTCTCCCCAATCCTATTCAGTACCTCCTCATTAGTTACGTGATCTACCCATCTAATCTTCAGCATTCTTCTGTAGCACCACATTTCAAAAGCTTCTATTCTCTTCTTGTCCAAACGGTTTATCGTCCATGTTTCACTTCCATACATGGCTACACTCCATACAAATACTTTCAGAAACAACTTCCTGACACTTAAATCTATACTCAATATTAACAAATTTCTCTTCTTCAGAAACTCTTTCCTTGCCATTGCCAGTCTACATTTTATATCCTCTCTACTTATACCATCATCAGTTATTTTGCTCCCCAAATAGCAAAACTCATTTACTACTTTAAGTGACTCATTTCCTAATCTAATTCTCTCAGCATCACCCGACTTAATTCGACTACATTCCATTATCCTCGTTTTGCTTTTGTCGATGTTCATCTTATATCCTCCTTTCAAGACACTATCCATTCCGTTCAACTGCTCTTCCAAGCCCTCTGCTGTCTCTGACAGAATTACAATGTCATCGGCGAACCTCAAAGTTTTTATTTCTTCTCCATGGATTTTAATACCTACTCCGAATTTTTCTTTTGGTTCCTTCACTGCTTGCTCAATATACAGTTGAATAACATCGGGGAGAGGCTACAACCCTGTCTCACTCCCTTCCCAACCACTGCTTCCCTTTCATTTCCCTCGACTCTAGTAACAGCCATCTGATTTCTGTACAAATTGTAAATAGCCTTTCGCTCCCTGTGTTTTACCCTTGCCACCTTCAGAATTTGAAAGAGAGTATGCCAGTAAACGTTGTCAAAAGTTATCTCTAAGTCTACAAATGCTAGAAACGTAGGGTCAGTTTTGCCTCACGTGTTCCAATATTTCTACGGAATCCAAACTGATCTTCCCCGAGGTCGGTTTCTACTAGTTTTTCCATTCGTCTGTAAAGAATTCGCGTTAGTATTTTGCAGCCATGACTTATTAAACCGATAGTTCGGTAATTTTCGCATCTGTCAACACCTGCTTTCTTTGGGATTGGAATTATTATATTCTTCCTGAAGTCTGAGGGTATTTCGCCTGTCTCATATATCTTGCTCACCAGATGGTCAGTTTTGTCAGGACTGGCTCTCCCAAGGCCATGGAATGTTGTCTACTCCCGGGGCCTTGTTTCGACTGAGGTCTTTCAGTGCTCTGTCAAACTCTTCACGCAGTATCATATCCCCCATTTCATCTTCATCTACATCCTGTTCCATTTCCATAATATTGTCCTCAAGTACATCGCCCTTGTATAGACCTTCTATGCCACTTGGTATTTCCACCGATTTTTAAAGGAGTTTCGAGCATTCCCTGACTTGGCTGAATTTTGGAAATATTGACATCAGTTTCATTATCTGATAACTCTATTAAATCTACTTTTTCTTTTTTTACTTCAACTTAAATTTCCTCATCATCAGAAGCAGGAACATTGAAATTTACCTCCAATTCTACTTTGGACAAATCACTTTCAGATTTTGGATTTATTACTTCGACGGAACCATCATTGTTAATTTCAGTTTCGAATTCTGAGGATTCATCGACAGAGATTGGTCCCATCTTAACTTTCACATCATTCTTATCATTAGATTCCTCTTGTAGTTCGTTGGTCTGTTGGACGGATTCAGGCTTTGTAGGATTAAGGTAATGGTTTGATTCACGCATCAATCAAACACTTTTAACGAGCACGAATAGACCCTTTGCACCTCTCACAACACTAGTTGAAGAATGAAGGGTTGTATCGTGATTCCAAATCCACGTTACACATGACGTCCATTCGCTACCTACTGGAGGACAGTCGGTGTAGGTTGGGCTATGACAAAGGTGGAAGGTGTGGCAAGTTGAAACTCTGTCGCCAGTAAGCTTTCTTACACGTAAAATTTTACTAATGAACCAATCGCCATCTAACGTCACAGAGTACTTATTTATTATTGTATATGAACTTGAGATTTTGAAAACATTGGATCTGGATTGGGGTTCGAACTCAGATCTCCACTTTCGCAGGGCTGGCCCCTTTGAGACGATACAGTTCCACCATTTTGTTGTTTCCTCAAGATTTAAAACACTTCAAGGTCTCCAAGAAAGGCACGTGTCTGGGTTCGACTAGTGGTTTGGTACAAACATTTTCATCATGTCATTTCAAGTTTTAGCATGTGCACACAAAACTACAAGTGAAAAAAATTATGATTCCAACGCCTCTCTGGGCACTGTCAACGATAACTATTGGTGCCAGTTTCGACTTCCAGTCAGACCTAGAACTTTTTGTCGTTTCATTACAGGTTGAGACATTCCATTACTAGTTACTGATAAAAAAAGAATTCGGTAGTCAACGTCTCTTCGTGTGTAGTCAAAAATGATGAAATGTGCGTGGTGCGACACTCAGTCAGCACAGAACTTGTCGTCAAATTATTTTCAGTTCAGACATGTGTATATCTCACTATCGGTGAAATAAATCGGTATTTAACCTGTATTGGAGACTAGAAAACGACGCCGGTAGGTGCTGAGTTCGAATCCCGGTAAGGAATACTTTTTCTTCTCGTCGTTTCGCTTTCAGTCATCTCGCTTTCGGTGAAAAATTTCGATATCTAACATTTGATTGTGCTTAGTTAACAATCCTATTAGGTGCTGGGTTCGAATCGAATCATCATCCAGCACAAAACATTATGCCATGTCATTCCAAGTTGTCCGCCTCGATAGCTGAATGGTCAGCGTGACGGAATGCCGTCCTTAGGGGCCCGGGATCGATTCCCGGATAGGTTGGGGATTTTCTCCGCTCAGGGATTGGGTGTTCAAATGTGTGTGAAATCTTATGGGACTTAACTGCTAAGGTCATCAGTCCCTAAGCTTACACACTACTTAACGTAAATTATCCTAAGCACAAACACACATATCCATGCCCGAGGGAGGACTCGAAACTCCGCCGAGACCAGCCGCAGAGTGTTGTGTTGTCTTCATCATCATTTCATCCCCGTTCGGGGCGCAGGTCGCCCAATGTGGCGTCGAATGTAATAAGACCTGTACCAAGGGACCGGCGAATGACGCCAAACGCTCATTTCATTTCAAGTTTAAACAAATTCACGCTTTGTGACTTGTGATTGATGACATCTTTCGTGGTTGGTTAATAGGGTCAGGAGTTGATGGATCGGAGTACCGGATCTCAGTCCAATACAAAAGGTTTCGTCATGAAATTCCAAGTTGAAACTTGCTTCTCAAGCTGCCATTTAGGGCAATAAATTTGAATTTAAAAGCGTTTAATAAGTGTCGTCTCTAATAACACGTTTTTTTAAATATTTGCATTATCTTGATACTAATTTAAATTTGGATTGGTAGGTATGCAGAGTAGTTTTCTCGCGTAGTTTCCTATGGTAACCATTTCGTAGAGTCAAACGACTATAGGGAAAAGATAGCAGAGGACCTGCAAGGCAGTTACGTTATGTGGGTTGCATACAAATCAGACAGCTTGTAATTCAGGTCGTTTGGATACTTTTGAGCAGGAGAGTACATAAAGAGTGGGGCCGAATGGAGACCATTAGAGAGGAAAAGTATATTCTGGGAGTGAAATTTTCCACAACCAGTCTTGCGAATTGTGGACTGTACATAGAGTTTACTTTCAGCTTTCGTGATGATTAACAGCTAGAAGAGATTCACTTGTTCAGGATATCCTTCTATAATTCTGAGAAAGAAAGTCCGGAAGTAAGCTTACGCTAATAAAACATCATCATCATCCATCAACGGTAGATGATATTGTCCGTTCTGCGTTTACACAAACTGTTCTATCCATTGGCGATATGTTCTCACTAAATCAGTCATTTCTTGGGATTGGTGCCAGAGCGCTTAACGTGGCACCCTATTATCTGAAATCCTAACAACAAGCTTGCGCCATTTAGACTGCTAAGTCGGCACAACATACACAATTTCTTATACATGGTATTGTTTTCTTTTGCGTGCGCTTCAGATTCTGTCACTTAAGGAATGTAAGACTCAATTGAGCACTGTTTATTCTGGCTTTATCGTCTTGGCAGTTACTCTCATGTAGAAAACCGAGTTTTGATACCAAATTGTGAACTGTGAATGGCATTTCATTCCTCATTTGTTTATCAAAGTTTCATTTTACTGTTCCATTTAATTTGTAAAACTTTGGTATGTTCTTTAGTGTGCTTGGTTTATAAATTACAGAATGCGATTACCAAAATATGTAAACTCTGTTACCTGGTGTATTATTTTGTGACTGATATAACTTTTTCCAGTTACAATCATTGTCTTTTCCTTTCCTTTCCACTGAATAATATTCTTTTCCTTTTGTCTGAGCAATCAGATGACCCCATAGTTCAGTTCCTTTAAACGTAGGCGCATAGCAGAATTTCACAGCAGAGCGACGCTGTGTAAAATGCTCGGCACACACCTTCCAAAAGCGAATGCTACGGCTTCTGAGAGCGGCGACTGCATGCCGACGTGATGGTCAGCGACAATCCATCAGCTGTCCAAATATTTGCTCCGCTGTTGCACAGGGCTGCAGGGGGGAAGACAATTTGCTTATTTCGTACTCATCGGCTGAAAGTAGCGGAAAATCGCGGGAGACTTCCCGAACGGGCGGTTCTGCCGTTTTCAATACCCAGTCCGAGAACATACGCAGTCAGTTATTTTTCTGCTTCTGTTCCTTTTCCTTTTTAAAAAGAAAAGTAGACGGTATTTTAAAATTGCACAAAAGTCTGAAACGGTAATTTCAACGTTTCCTTCGATGACAGAAGTTTTCCGTCGATGCATGTCGCAATCAAAGTTTTGGGCACAGCGCAATGCTCAAGACTGATATAGCAGATTCATAACGTGATGGAAGAAGGTAACTCGTGAATTATCCGCAGAGAAATTCTGTGCCGTTGTTCTAGCAGCCCAGCACGGACTGAGAGTGAGGACGGCTGAGCGTCTACTCTCCTCTACAGATATTCTCTGCAAGCCACTATAGGGCGGAGGGTACAGCGTACCGGTGTCAGAGTTTCCCTGTACTTTCTGTACTAGTACTGACCGAGGGAAAAATGACTGTCTGTCTGTCTGCGTCCTCTATTGGTTTCCTAATCTCTCCTACCTTATTCGCACGGTCAGATACACCGTGGTAGCAGCACAATGGTCTCACAGCCTTCTAAGAACACGGGCTCTCTAAATTTACTCATCAAGATTTCTGGAGAATAAGTTGTTTTTCTTCCAAAGATTCCCATTTAACCGACTGTGCTTTCCTAGTGATTCAAACACTGGACTAATATTGTATGCGAAAGGGATTCAAATCTCACCCCGGTCTTCCACGTTTCTGAATATGGTGGGCCAGTAGTTGTAGTGAAGTATGTGTTAGTGAAGTCATGTTTGAACAGAGCTGTTCTTCTATGATGGGGTATCGTCATTTTGGAAAAAGATTTTCTTGTTAAATGTGTAGCATGCTGACCTTGCTCACATAATACTAGGCTGTATTCTTTTCTGGGAAACAACAACAGGAGCAACGATGTACCATGACACTGTGGTCACATGCCACAACGTAGTCATGTCCATATTTTATGGTAGAAAGAAGAAAGCATTACCTTTTCTGAGTTCCCTGTATGTATTACTTGTAAACTGCTACACCCTCTCGTGCACAATCAGTGGCTTGAGACAAAAAGTTTGCTTGTTTTGAGAACACAATTAGGAATTTGTCTCTACTCATTTAGAAGTTTTCTAGACATTCCTAATCTCAAAATGCTCTTCCACCAGTGCTCATTTCGTACATTTTCCTCCTCCTTCTCCTCTTTCTTCTCATCTTCCTCCATGTGGGCCGAGCGGTTCTAGGCGCTTCCGTGTGGAACCGCGCGACCGCTACGGTCGCAGGTTCGAATCCTGCCTTGGGAATGGATGTGTGTGATGTCCTTAGGTTAGTTAGGTTTAAGTAGTTCTAAGTTCTAGGGGACTGATGACCTCAGATGTTAAGTCCCATAGTGCTCAGAGCCATTTGAACAGTACGCATTGTCATACTACTACAATCATCGTCTCTGAATAACTCTTCTACTACACGTAGCACGCAATGCTCTAAAATATGTGCATATCCTTTCGTATTCGGCGTTTTCTTAAGGACAGTAAGAGGACCATACCCTAACCACGAAAAGCACCCCATTCCGTACCACCACCTCCTCCGTGCCTCACTGTTGGCACTACACATAGTGAGAGCAAACCTTCTGGAACCGTTCGGCAAACCCAAACCCCTCCATCGGATTTCCACAGAGTTTAGTGTGATAGATCACTCCAAACCACTCAGCCGGCCGGAGTGGCCGTGCGGTTCTAGGCGCTACAGTCTGGAGCCGAGCGATAGCTGCGGTCGCAGGTTCGAATCCTGCCTCGGGCATGGATGTGTGTGATGTCCTTTGGTTAGTTAGGTTTAATTAGTTCTAAGCTCTAGGCGACTGATGACCTCAGAAGTTAAGTCGCATAGTGCTCAGAGCCATTTTTTTTAACCACTCATTTCGAGTCATCCACTGTACAACTAAGCCAACTCAACATCTCTTTGCAGTGACTGTAGAAATGTGTGTGTATGAGGAGCTGATTGACCATTGTATCCCACTCTTTAACTACCTACGCACAATGGTTGTGCTATCCGAACTGTTGGTAGCACTTTAGAACCCACGCATGATTGCTTCGACGACTTTTTACAACCACCGTCGACCGTCCCTGTCCGTCAGTACACGAAGTCTGGCTGGTCCTCGTTTAGCTGAGTGTGTTTCTTAGTGTTTCCGCTTCACAGTCAACTCACGAACAGTCTACTTGAACAGCTTTAGAAGGAAACTTCCAGGCAGATTAAAACGGTGTGCCGGACCCAGACTCGAACTCGGGACCTTTGGCTTTCGCGGGCAAGTGCTCTATCACCTGAGCTATCCAAGCACGATTCACGACGCGTCCTCACAATTTCAGTTCTGCCAGTATCTCGTCTCCTACCTTCCAAACTTCACAGAAGCTCTTCTGCGAACCTTGCAGAGCACTTGCCCGCGAAAGGCAAAGGTCCCAAGTTCGAGTCTCGGTCCGGCACACAGTTTTAATCCGCCAGGAAGTTTCATATCAGCGCACACTCCGCTGCAGAGTGAAAATCTCATTCTTGAGCTTTAGAAGCGTCGAAATAACCCTGATTAATACGTTACTCAGGTGAAACCAACGATTAGTCCACGATTGAAGTCCCTGAGCACTCCTGGCCGACCCATTCTGGTCTTACTGGTTTCCTACTGACAACACAATACCCTTCGCCTCCTTTTATAATGGTGCGTCCACCTCTTGTGACATCTAGCAGTCAGTTCCGCACTACATAGGGGTGTACGGATAATTTTGTCGAAATAGTATATGTTTAAAAGTTTATATCTACCACACGATGTGCATCAGAGACCAGTACCACTTTGTCTCATTTCGCGGATAATTCGTCGAAAATAGCTGTAGACACGCCTCCAAATAAGCCCGTATTTATGATTCTTCAAGCTTTCCCAGCGGATGTGTTGTAAATAGTCTTCACGGGTTTGCCGCCGGATCACGTTGTGATATTCCACAATATTTCCTCGGAGCAACTGTCCGACATCTTCAGGTCGTTCAACCTTGCTTGTGGCTACACAGAACAAGAAAAAAGAGAAACGCAACTCCCATGTTAAAAGTGGGAAATACAGACCGACAGCAACGCCTCAAGTGGTATGGAGATGAACTAAAATATTAAAACATTGCTGGTTGCATCCCCCCCTAGTTTACTTACGTTCTAAGTTTTTATTTTTCTTTTTTTTCTATTACCTTATTTTTCTGGGCGTGCTATATAATTATTTTGTCTGGCATCATAATAAAATAATTGAAACACAGCTATAGCACACTGTACTACAGCAGAGAGAAACTTATTCAGTAATATTTTCAGTCTATTTTTGACGTTTGCGTCTGACAGACAAGAAAACATGATAGGAGCAGCGACTGTCAGGCGCAAACGTCAAAAATAGACTTTTAAATTGACATGCTTATATTGTTATCTATCAACATGTAAAAACTCCAGCATGTTTTATGGCTCATAAGAACCAAATGCAACACTTGATACTGAGAGTAAGTCGAAACAAACTTGTAGTGTAAATAATTGAAGCAAAAGAAAAATAACATTTTAGCAGCTAAACTGGACTACAAATATTCCTGAATGATGTCTAATTTTTACGTCATACAAGCTGCTGGATCAATGGAGAAAAAAAGCCTATTATTAAGAGAATAAGCAGCGGTTAAAAAGGTTCAATTAAGAAATATTGATCACAGTATTAATTAATGGAGAATTCTAAAATTTGTTACAAATATGTTTCAGGACTATAAGTTCTGAGTAACTGCCCAGCAAACTTCCACTACTGACCATTAATTTCTTAAAAATGTTCCTACTGTAAATGCTTCAACACAAAAAAGAAAACATCAATACCAAGTACCAAAAGCAGAAAAGGTGGATAAAAACAGTGAAATGAAAACAGTGAAATGAAAACAAAACTTACTTTTTATTTCTCAAGCACACAAGAAAAATTGTCTTTTAACTGTTATAGAGCTTTAAACCGTTTACTGAATTTGTCTTTAACAATATCAAGTCTTTTATTACTGATGGTGTGTTTCCAATCTTTCACATACTTGTAAATCAATAGAGGCACACATTGTCTTAAAATATACTGGTCAGAAAAATGGGCCTTGCAAAATGTTATTTCCTCTGGAAACTTAAACAGTGAATAGAATGTATTCTGCAATTGTTCCTGGAGTCCACATTTATCTAAGAATGCATAGAACTGACTGTAAACATTTGCTGCAAAGGACATTAAGCTGTCACTAGCATACAACAATTTTGGGTTCTTTGAAACTTGTAAAATGATGCTCTTTGGGTGTTGACGAGAACAGAGTTGTTTTACAGTCATTACAGTTGGTTTCAGGTGTTACACCCATCTTTCGTAGAATGTAACCAGCTACATATGCTAGTGCTTGTCTGTCATTTCTTACATCAGCCCCACCACTATCAGCAGCAGCTTCATTATCAGCAAGGCACAATATAAAGCTCTTTGATCTATAATGGAATGGTCTGTTGTGGAGTCAAGAAAGTTGTCATCACTAGCTCCCAAAAATTGCCTTAAATTGATTAATGACATGCATCTATCATCCTCACAATTACCTAGTAACTTTGTAGGTAAGGACATGATATTGACTATAACTGTTTTAAATGCTGCTCTGAACTGAAAGCAAGTTGGGTTGGTGTTTGCAACACCATGCTGCTTCACACAACAAAATACATTCTCCACTGGGTCTTGATTGAAAGCCCTCATGCTTAAAAAATTAAAGCCATTTTTTTTAATATGTTCCAAATGAACATCAGCGATCTTATTGTAGTTTGCCACCCACTTAAGGAACTGAACATATTTGTCTTATCTCTCCCTGTGCCTAGCTCCAACACTTTCCAATTTTCCGTTTACTGTAACAGACTGTACCACATTTCAATATGTGGGGACTCTGCAGAGAGGGCACACTTATAAGACTTGCCATCTTGTGGATAACAATAGGAACTGTTCAGTGAATCAAATAAACAATCCATCTTTTCAACAAATTCTGCAGTGTATATTAATTCAGCAGGTAAGATATTAAGTGCCACATAAGTTTCAATAACTGCAGCAACTGTATGACTAAGCTGGGCTGCAGCTACCTTGATTTTCATTTTAGTAAAAGAATCCTTTAATTCAAAATGATTCCTGTGTAGTTTTGGCAATGTCTTAAACATCTTCTGCTGATCCAGAAGAAAAGCCCTGTGAATATATTCAAAATTGGCCTCTTTTTTAAACCCAAACTGTATTTTATTTCCTAGCACAGCATTTCCAGTATTTTTAATAGATGTGAAACATCATAAATGACTGCAATAGGTTCATCTCTGACTTCAAAATGAAATGGACTTGACTCAGTAGATTTCTCACAGCAGAGTTCCTTCAGTCCTCTCTGGTTGGTTGCGCCCTGGTCACAAACTGTACAAACTACCTTTAGCCCTATTTCTTGCAATTGCCTTATGACATAGGTAATAAGACTTTTTAAAGTGATACTTGAAACTGAGTTGTGAGTGAAATAATAAGCAACAGCCTGCTTCCAGCTTTTATGTATGCCTCTAACCATGAAAACTAATGCATGATTTGCATGAACATTTGACCTCCCTAAATGCCCTAAATCTTGAAACCCTGAAATTCCTTGTTTGCTTGCATTATAATACAACCCTCTTCCTAAAGACATTTCATCAAACAACAAAGCACAGTATTTGGTACTGTTGTTCATTACTTCAGCTACTGCTTTCATTACATTCATGACCGAAGTATTCCATCCTGGTTCAAAAGGTATAGAAGACAACAGACACTTCAGATACCTCACAGAAGGAAGATAAAAATGAACTGACAAATATATGTATAGGCGGGGACTTCGTTTGTATAAGGATAAAGCAAATACTTTGTCCTCGGGTGTCCATCGCCTTGCATTTGCTGATCGATGAGCATTTCGTAATTGGCTGTTTATGAAATCTTTGGCAACAGAGTTTAAATTAGATTCTATGACAGAGAAAGTATTGCTGTCATTTAAATCTTTAAGTGCTTTCTGTTCTGATTTTTCATGATGTAGCTTTGCTTTCAGTTTTGATAGCCTTGTTAGAGTATTCCTATGAATCTTGTACATTTTTTATTTTATTGGAGTTAAATCTGCTTTTGAAACCCCTGTACCTAAAACCCCACTTTCCTCATTACAAAATGTTTCAGATAAGAATGTGTACTCACTATCTGCAGATTCATTTTGACGGGAGATAAAAAATTTAAGAGCTGCATCGCTCAATGAATTACTCTGCTCAGCACAACTAGTGCTAGGTAATTCTCTAACATCAGTTTCACCTCTGGTATTGGCAGCTGTATAATAAATATTTTCCATGGTAGCCTACCACTAGTGCTTGGTAAGTCTAATTCACTATTAACACCAGTTTCACCTGATCCACTTCTGGTACAAACACCTTCATGAGAACTACTTGCCACAACACAACTAACCCTTTGTAGTTCATTAACACCAGTTTCACTTCTGGTATTAGCAGCTGTAAAATGAACAGTTTCCATAGCACCACTAGTGCTTGGTAGGCCCAATTCACTATTAACAACAGTGTCACCTGATTCACTACCGATTCTGGCAATTTCACAAGGAACACCTGTCACATGTTTTGGAAACACACCCCTGTTTAGCCTATGTCTACTTTTAGTCATAAAATCTTCTTCGAAAAAATGATATTTACAAACAAAATAAGAAGCACAGTTCACATCTGGTGACAGTTTACAAACACCCTTCCACTTTAGAAGCAACTGTTGAAGTTGTTTTGGAAACCTGTAGAAATGCTTGTTGCAAATTTTCTCCGTTGAACCCACGTAATAGCCAGATGAACAGCCGGGGAACTTGCAGGAGTATTTCAGCGTCAATATGTTGTGTTGAATATTCTGAAAAAAAAACGTAAACGTCTTCATTAAATAAAACTACTACAGACATATCAAAGTTATTTAAATAAACAAACGGAAACCACACTGCTTAATTCACGATAGAAGAGAATACATTTCATTTATAAGCTACGTGATTATTTAATGAAAAATTAAATGTCTTACCTTACAATTAATTGTGGACATTTTTCAGCAGGAAATTTCCTCAATTCAACGGTGAGCTTTATGAATTTAAATTTAAAAAATATGTTTATAATGAAGATGAGCAATATGTAAATATGAAACAAATAGAAGGACGCCTGTAACCGAGGACCACAGACTTCAGTGCAGAGCAAGACGATAAAATATTTCAAAACAACCACTATTGGAGTTTAGACATCTCTCATTGGTCAATTCCAGCTTCGTTTGACCCATAGCGCCTCTAGTGGTCTGGAATGGAACTACGTGGCTTGTTGCCTCTTCGCCCATATAGCTTTCACCCCCGTGCATGGCTAGCTACGACTGACGGTATCCGCACACCGACGCCCCGTTTTCAGAACACGCGCACGAAGAATGCGCATCCTCGGAAATCGCGCATGCGCAGTGATTTGCCCTATTCAAACTCCCTCTGCCGAAAATCGCAGAGCGGCTCTTGCGCACGTGCGCTGTACCATGCGTTTATAATAGTGCGGCCAGACGTTACTCACAAACGGCCGTACTAGGCTAGTGTTAAGATGGGCCTGTTATCGAAGAATCTTGATTTTCGCGTCGTGGTTTAATAGCAGCCAATGCAGGGTTCCAGGCCGTGCTCAGTTGAAATCCCGTATCCTTCTTAATGAGTTTATCCGCTGTACGGATATGTATTGCTTCCTTAATGACGCAGTCCCAGAAAGATGATGCCGAGGATAAAACTTCCGTCTTTTCATAAATCATATTCAGTTACTTCAGGCAGTGTTCCGCAGTTGCCGACTTTTCCGGTTGACGAAGGCGTATATGACGCTGGTGTTCATCGCAGCGTTCTTGTACTGTGCGGCACATCTGGCCTATATACGCTGCCCCACATTGACAAGGAATCTTGTACACACCACATTTCCTCAGTCCAAGGTCATCCTCAACCGAACCCAACAGGTTTCTCAGTTTTGCAGATGGTTGAAAAACACACATTCCGTATCTTTCGACGACTCTTCCGATTCTTGACGACATGGCACCAAAATACGGCAAAAAGGCCAAAGTGGTGGGTGTCTTCGTATCTTCATTCTGCTCCATAGATTGAACTCGCCAGGGCCTCAATGTATTACGTATCTGTCTCTCAGAATAACCGTTTTGTCGGAACACTGTCTTCAAATGTTGTATTTCACTCGACAGGCTCTCAGGATCAGATACCACATGTGCTATATGAACTAACGTACGTTATACACTACTGCATTGTGCAGAATGATGGCAGCTTGTGGCCTGCAGATATAGATCTGTAGGCGTTAGCTTGCGGTAGACGCTGTGTCCCAAGGTCCCGTCTGCTTTCCTTCGTACCAAGACATCAAGAAAAGCTAAAGTACCATCTTTTTCCACTTCCATTGTGAAGTTTGTATTCGGATGGAGCGAATTCAGTCCGCAGCTCGTGGTCGTGCGGTAGCGTTCTCGCTTCCCGCGCCCGGGTTCGATTCCCGGCGGGGTCAGGGATTTTCTCTGCCTCGTGATGACTGGGTGTTGTGTGCTGTCCTTAGGTTAGTTAGGTTTAAGTAGTTCTAAGTTCTAGGGGACTGATGACCATAGATGTTAAGTCCCATAGTGCTCAGAGCCATTTGAACCATTTTTTGAGCGAATTCAGATGCTGAAGGAACGTAGGTAGAGTATAAAGTCCATGTGGTCACACCACAAATGTGTCATCCACATACCGCAGAAAACAAGAGAGGTTGAGAGTGGCTGACTGTAGTGCTTTTTCTTTAAAGTCCTCCATAAATTAATTGGCCACCACAGGAGACAGAGGGCTTCCCATGGCGACACCGTCCGCTTGTTCAAAATATTGGTCTTGAAATAAGAAGTATGTTGAAGTAAGCAATTGTTTGAATAATGCTAGTATGTCCTCCTCAAACTTGTTGCTAATGAGCTCTAAAGAGTCCTGCAAGGACAAGACGCCTCAGATCGCACGGCTACCCCGCGCGGCGTTTGTAACGGAGGCGCATTCCAAGCAGAAAGCTGTCAATGAGCTTCTTTTGGCGGAAAACCAGAGCATCGAAGACGTTCACAATCGCTTGTGGAATGTGGTGAGTCGATGGACGAGGCGTCTGCCATCATCGCAACAAGATCGCGCAAACCTGTCTCATCTTTCGCGTGCCAGCCGGCCGGCCGCACGCTGCTGTGATCCCTGCGATGTTGGAATGTGCGGAACCTCTCATTCGAGGTGATAGACGAATCACAATCAAAAACATCGTTGTTCAGCTGGACGTCTCTGTTGGCGGTGCTGACAGACTCTTCCACCAGCTGGGATACTCAAAGGTGTGTCCCCGTTCGGTTACTTGCCGCCTAACAGATACCATAAACAAAAACGAAAGGCCATCTGTGCGGACTTGTCTGCGCATTACGAGGCTGATTGTGACTATCTTTTGTCGAATATCACTAAATGCGATGAAACATGGGTTCACCACTTTGAACCGGAAACATATCGGTAATTCATGGTGTGGCCTCACAACACCTTTCCTCTGAAGGGACAGTTCGAAGCCGTACCCTCAGCTGGTAATGTCAGGGTGACCATCTTCTGGGACTCTGAAGGAGTTTTTCTGTTTGCCGCGCGGGATTAGCCGAGCGGACTCAGGCGCTGCAGTCATTGACTGTGCGGCTGATCCCGGCGGAGATTCGAGTCCTCCCTCGGGCATGGGTGTGTGTGTTTGTCCTTAGGATAATTTAGGTTAAGTAGTGTGTAAGCTTAGGGACTGATGGCCTTAGCAGTTAGGTCCCATAAGATTTCACACACAATTAGACAATTAGTTATTCTGTTTGATTTCCTCTCACATGTTGCTACGATCAACTTTGAAGTGTATTATGCTACTTTCAGGAAACTGAAGAAATTGACAAAAGTAATTTTGCCCATATTCAATAGTAATTACAGTCTAAAAGAGTGCAACAGTTCAAAAGACAGACAATTTAATGCAATTTTATTATTTTTCTGATTATTTGATCACTTACGTATGCTTATTTAACACGTAATTAACATGTCAGTTGTTTCATTAATTTTGTTAATACACTAACGAAAAAATCGCAACAACAGAAAATAATTAATGCAGAGTGAGGAAATTTCGGGAATACATTTGTCTGGGTAACATATTTAAGTGATTAATATTGCCCGATCACAGGTTAATGTAAGCACGAGATAAGCCATTACAAACGTGAGATTTTGGTACATTAATAACAGGTATAATCGCCAGAATGTTGAATGTAAGCATGCAAGGATGAATGCATTGTGTTCAATAGGTGCCCGATGTCAGTTTGAGGGAAGGAGTTACTTGTCTTTTGCACTGGGTCGGTCAATACAGGGCGGTTACTGCTGTTTGTGGATGACGCTGGAGTTTTCGTCCAATGATGTCCCATATGTGCTTGATTGGAGACAACAACATTTAGACCACTGTAGAGCATTTTGGTTTACAAATGCCCTGGAATGCTGTTCATGAATGGCCGCACAACAGGTCGAACCACCAGAGTCGCAGTCAGAGTGCGTGAGAAGACCACTAAAGTGCTCCTGCTATCATACGAAATCGTACCTCAGACAATAACTCCAGGTCTAGCACGGAAAAGCGGTGGTCCTACACTTGGTGTGGAGATGAACTTCGTGTCGAGACGGGACAGAGGGAAGACAATAACTCCAGGTCTAGCACGCAAAAGCGGTGGTCCTCCACTTGGTGTGGAGATATCATAGAATAAACTTCGTGTCGAGACGGGACAGAGGGAAGACTTCGTGTTGAGATGGTAGAAAGGAGAGACTTGATGTAGAGCAGGTAGTAAAATGATAGTTTTTGGGTGGTTAGCGGTCGCGAATACTTCTAAGTTTCCTCCTGCATTGTGAAGCTTTGAGGCTAGTGGGACTTTGACGCAGGGAGTTGGTTTCTGGGAAGTGTGCTACCATTCTGATGACGCATATTTACGCAATCTTAATTGTAACCGAATATTTATCAATTTGTATCTTTTAAACCGAATTATTGTAGGCTCCCCATTCCTAGATAATCTTAAATGTCACTGATTGAATAAATTACCACTTTATTCCATATAGATATGTGGTGTCACGTACATCAATTTATCATCAGCAGGCAATAAACTTTTATTGGCATTTATTACTATTAACGTAATTGCAATTTATGCTTATTTAAAATTTCGCTTAACTTGCCAGTGCTTTATCTATTTAACTGGAGAATCATAATCTGTAACTACTACCTAATGGACATGAAAGCAGACGTGCAGCGCTTTATCCTGTGACAACGTCGAGCCACGGTTTCTAAACAGAGTCGTGCATAGCCCAAATACCAAACGAACACCAATCCCTTAATTTTGGTACCTCGCAAATACGGTTTTCCGTCAGGGAATCTGATCAGAAAATTTACCTATATTCCTTATCAGTTGGTATGTCGCACATTTCAGAGAATAAGAGAATAAAATCTTTTGAAATGTGGCGCTACAGAAAAATGCTGAATATTAGGTGGATAGATTATGTAACCAATGAGGAGTTACTGAATAGAAACGTGGCGAAAAGAAATGTGTGGCATAACTTGATTAAAAGCAGGGATTTGTTAATAGGAGGCATTCTGAGACTTCCCTCCAGAGTACCAGGATCAGTGATCAGAGGAGAAATTAAGGGAGGATAGTGTCAAGTTTGCGGTTAACGTAGGATACTCGGAGGTGTTCAAGATCGTAGAGTATAGGTTCGTAGAGGATTCAGGTGTGGAGAAGGTAAGCCGATCTGAAAGGCTAGGCGGAGTGCATGGCTTCAGGTTATCTGGAGGGGGTGTTAAAATGAAGGTGGAGCTGAAGTCCAAACCTCATTTGCATAGCAGAGGATGGGATGGTTCAGGGGTGTATAGGTCTGGTTGAGCATGGAAGAGTGTAATCTCCATGTTCTGCCGGTTCGTAGTTTTAGTAATTTTAGTCTATTGTGACTTTTCTGTTGAACGGTTGGTAGATGGGGCTTCCATGTTAGTCAGCGATCAAGTGTTAGGCCAAGGCATATGAGTGTATTAGTTAGCTGGATATGATGGCCGTAAATGTAAGGTAAAAGTTGTGGGGGCGAAGCTGCAGGTGGTTCAGCCTATAATTATTGCTTGGGTTTTGTTATGGTTGATTTGGAGGAGCCATTGGTTGGAGGGTGGGACAAATGGCGAGGAAGGCGGTGTTATAAGAATACTGGAGGAGATGAGCTGGAGGAGGTAGCTTTGCCATATCGCCGGTGTAGAGGACATACATGAGAGGAGAGGGGATGGATCCTTGGGACACAGCTGCAATGGGTGGAAGATTTGGGAGTTGGCGTTGTTGATGGTGACATAAGATGGGTCGGTTAGAGAGAAAAGATGCAATAAGACGGACGTAATTTACGGGAAGCGCAATGGCCTAGAGCGTAAAGAGTGGGCCCAAATGCTATACTCGGTCATATCCTTTTCCGAGATAGAGGGAGACAAAAACGGTGGATTTGTGGTTGTTGATTTGATGGGATAGGAGACGAATAAATTACAGGAGTTGGTCATCGGAAGAGAAGTCGGGGTGGAAACCACATTGGTGGATAGGGATGGATAGGTGTTGTTGTAGATGTTTATGGACACGTCGGGATAAGTTGGACACAGTTCGAGTTTTAGTGGTGTCGTTTTGTAACACCCTGTATATACCAAAGAGAGGTTTTTATCTTTAGATAACGAAATATCTCAGAAACTACGTGGCGGATTAAAAAACGGACAATTACATGTTCAGTACTTTCAAAAATGCTCTACAGCGATACCACTATCTACTGCCCGACCACGAGGGGGTGAGACGGAGAGTACCTTTGAAATCTTAAACTGGAACATCAAATTTTTATTGTAAACTCGGATTCTACCAGAAAAATTATGATTTTCGTATGTAACACTTTTGCTCTGTGAGAGATGGCGCTGTAATCGACAAATAAGACAAATGAGTTTCGAAGCAGTATTATCCTAAGAAAAATGCATTGCACCAAAAAGGAAAAGGGGACATGTGTGGCAAACGACTCGGTGCTTCGCAGTTTTCTCCGTTTTCTCCGTGTAAGTGGCAAGAATACGATAATGCTGTAATCCTTCATGCTCAACTTTTCGTAAACAGGGCGCGATCATGCGATTCTTTTTATCGGGTTTCCGACAGTTTTCCATAGGGGGAACTATACCACGTCGGAAAAGGAACAGTCTAAGAACAGTTGCGGGAGAAAATAATCAAACTGCGATATTAGCTGCTGTGAATCATGTGTTTGCTGCGGTCTTCAGTCCGAAGATTGGTTTGATACAGCTCTTCACCCTACTCTATCCTGTGTAAGCCTCAATTCCGAAGAACTAATGCAACTTACATCATTTTGTAATCGCTTACTATATTCACCTCTTGTTCTTCCTCTACAATTTTTGTCCCTAAAACTACACTTTCCACGTCCACTCCCAGCGAAACTTTCATCTACTTCCCCTAACCGACCATGAAATTCAACCTGATATCTACGCGTCCTAACAGATCTAAAAGAAACCTTCCCTCCTCCTCTGATCAGGGCTACTTTCCTCTCCACTCCTCTCCACTCACATCCTATGGCTTGGTCCGGAACAGCATCCTCCTTCACTCTCCCAAATGCCTCTTCCAAACATCCGCCCACGCAGGCACCCTCTTATGAACTACGCCGACTGCTACGTTTCCATGATACCCCTATCTCTGGGAGTCTACATCCATTCCCCACTTCACTCGTCTATGTCACTATCTTACTCAGTCAATACTTTGGCGTTTTACCTTTAATTTATGCAACTACCTATCTGACTTTTATATCTTGTTAATCATTCATTTGCCATTTCACCTCTTTCAATGTTTTAATTAATCAACAAATCAGTCTTAACTTTTACATATGCAGCTGACGATCTACATTTTTATTATGTCAAACATACATTTCTGTCAACCGCTATATCCAATTTTACAATAAGTTTTAAAATGTTCACTATCATATTGCTAAAGAGCGGTGACTTGTATCTGCTGACAGCCCACTCCCTGCCCATAAGGAGGAGGAGGAGGATGTTAGTGTTTAACGTCCCGTCGACAACGAGGTCATTAGAGACGGAGCGCAAGCTCGGATGAGGGAAGGATGGGGAAGGAAATCGGCCGTGCCCTTTCAAAGGAACCATCCCGGCATTTGCCTGAAGCGATTTAGGGAAATCACGGAAAACCTAAATCAGGATGGCCGGAGGCGGGATTGAACCGTCGTCCTCCCGAATACGAGTCCAGTGTGCTAACCACTGCGCCACCTCGCTCGGTCGCTGCCCATAAGGGGCGAAGAGAATGAAAGAACAACAAAGAAAAAAAAAACCTGGAGATGTCGTAGAGAGTGTCATGAGGAACAAACTGAGGATAGGAACCCGCGTCCAGAAACGTTCCAGTCACGCTACAGAGCGGGGAAGTTATATCTACATCATACATCGCAAGAGACTTACCAGTGCCTGGGGTACAGTACTTCTGGTACCACCAACTGATCCACCCTAATCTGTTCCACTCGCGAATGGCGCCTGAGAAGAATGATTGTAGGTATGCCTCTCTATTAGCTATAATTTCTCGAATATTCTGTTCGTGGTCATTTCGCGAGGTGTATGTGGGAGGAAGTAATATGTTGTCCGACTCTTACCGGAAAAAGTTCTCTCAAAATTTCAGTAGCAGACCTTTACGTGATGCACAACGCCTCTCTTGTAACGTCTGCCGCTAGAGTTTGTTGAGCACCTCTGTAATGGTCTCGCGTCGACTATACGATCGCGTGACGAAAAGTGCCGCTCTTTCTCTGTCTCTGTCTCTCTCTCTCTCTCTCTCTCTCTCTCTCTCTCTCTCTCCTATCAGTCCTGTCTGGTAAAGATCCCATATTGATGAGAAATACTGAAGAATCTGTCGAACATGGGCCTTATAAGCCACTTCCTTCGCGGATGAGTTAAATTCCCTTAAGATTCTTCCTATGAGTCTTAGTTTGGCATCTGATTGTCTTCCTAATTGCTTAGTGTACTCATTCCCCTTAAGGGCGCTGTGAATAGTTACTCCTATACATTTTACGGTACATACTGTTTCCGGCAGTCTGTCACCAAAAGCGTAGATGTTTAGTAGAGGATTTCTTTTCTTATGTATGTGTAATATTTTACATAAATTCACGTAAAGGGTCAACTTCCAGAGCCTGCAAAATTCATCAATCCACTGCAGGTCATTCTGCAAATCTATATTGTTGGCGTTGCTATTTTGTTATAGACAACAGTATCATTCGCGAAGGGACTTAAATAGCTTCCGATGCTTTCAAATGGTTCAAACGGCTCTGAGCACTATGGGACTTAACATCTGAGGTCATCAGTCCCCTAGAACTTAGAACTACTCAAACCTAACTAACCAAAGGAGATCACACACATCCATGCCCGAGGCAGGAGTCGAACCTGCGACCGTAGCGGTCGCGCAGTTCCAGACTGAAGCGCCTAGAACCTCACGGCCACACTGGCAGGCCCGGCGCTTTCTACTTGATAATTTATATACACTGTAAAAATTAACGGTCCCATAATACTTCCTTGGGGTCTCTGGAAATTACCGTTACCTTCTGTCGATTTTGTTTCGTTAAGGGCGACTTGTTGAGTAGTATCTGCAAGAAAGTATTGAATCTGGTCACAGATCCTGTTCGATACTGGATTTGCTCGTATTTTTTTCACTTACCAGCAGGGAAGGACGGTGTCAAGCCTCTGCTTGAAGTCAAGGAACACGGCATGTATATGAGGGCCATTGTCTACATCGCTATGGATCTCATGGAGAAATAGAGCGAGCTGACACTCGCAAGATCTCTCTGTTTGAGGAATCGATGTTGATTTTCATGGAGGAATTTTCGTTCGCCAAAAACGTCTTAATTCTTGAGCATAAAACATGTACCTTAATTTTATAGCAGATGGACGTTAACGATATATACCTGTAATTATGTGCATCAGACCTTCGACCCGATCACCTCGCCAGATATTATCGAATTCTTTATTGAAAATAACGCGTCGACATATTTGGCGACTAACCTACCCTTAAATAATACTTCAATCAGAAGGGGAGCAAATTCTTCCCCATAATCTTTGTGGAATCTTATAGGTATCTCATCTGGTCCTGATGCCCTTCCACTACTAAGCGATTGTAGTTGCTTTTCTTTCCCGAGATCGGTTATCTAAATGTCTGCCATTTCGGAGTTCGTACGATGACTGAAAGGAGGGGCGGTGTTACGATCTTCCGCGGTGAAACAATTTCGGAAGACAGAATTCAGTATTTCGATTTTCTCTCTGTTATCTTCCGTTTCGGTACCAGGATGATCACTGAGCGAATGAATAGAGGATTTCGAACCGCTTACTGATTTTACCTAATACGAAACCTCACAGAGTTTTTAACCAGATCGGTTGGCAAAATTTTACTTTCAAGGCCATTGAATGTCTCTCTCATTGCTCTCCTTATGCAGATTTTCGCTTCGGTCAGTTTTTTTTTTTTTTTTTTTTTTTTTTTTTTTTTTTTTTTTTTTTTTTTTGTAAGCTGTGATGAAGCTTCTTCGTTTATGTAGCAGTTTTCTAACACGGATGTTAAATCACTGAATGTCTTTCAAACCCTTTTAAGACCTCGCAAGGAACATACTTGTCTACGCCATATTGAGCAATGTTCTGAATTTTTTCCATTTGTGCTTCAAACTGTCCTTCTCTGCAATGAATATTTGATTCTGACTACTCAGATACTCTGCAGTTTGCATCTTCTCAAGCAAGAATATTTTGCTACCTTTCTTAACATTCCACGTAAAACCCGCAGTCATAGTTAATATCACAGCCTTATGATCACTTATTCCTTCCTCTGCGTTAATTGATTCGTTAAGTTCAGGTCTGTTTGTTGCTAGGAGATCTAAGACGCTACCTTCACGGGCTGGTTCTCTAATTATCTGCACGAAGTTATTTTCAGACAACACATTCAGAATAATGTTATACGAATCCCTGTCTCTGGCACCAGTTTTGATAGCATGACTCTTTCAATCTGTATTAGGCAAGTAGCGCCACACCCTATGTCAGCGGCTTGATCAGGAAAATTACCCACTATTCTGACAGTTCTCACTGAAGCGCTCTACCACTAGACCTCCTGACTCAGGCGGTCTATAAAAGTATCCGATTACTATTTTTTACCGACATTTGATGCTTAATTTCACCCAGATGAATTCACTTCCGGAATCCGTGATCACCTCGCCAGATGTTATCGAATTCTTTATTGAAAATAACGCGTCGCCATATTTGGCGACTAACCTGCCCTTAAATAATACTTCAATCAGAACTTAGACTTTTATTGTTATTCGTTTCCAGTTTCAACCAGCTTTCCGTTTTTAATATCTGGGCATTATAACCTTCAATTAGCAATACTAATTCCGGGATCTTTCCTTGGAACCTCCTGCAGCTTACTAATCTCATATAAACTTTTTCTATATCAGATTTGTGAGGATATAACTTCGATTTTGGCCCCCCATAGCGGAGGTCGAGAAATTCGCATCCGATGCCATCGCAGAGTCGTCTGAGCTTCTAGTTCAGACTTCCCACTCTGCTCCAAACCAGAGGACCACGATTGACGCTGGTTATGATGCTACAAACAGTCAACTTAGCATGCACCCCACATGTGATACTAGTTCTTTCCACCAAATTAACATCCACCAAAAGGAACTGAGAATATCCTCAGAACCCAAGCAGCAGACGTCATTCGTTCCGATATATGAGACTATTTGCAACCAGTAGCACCCAGTTCGCTCGATAGCTGCCGGCAGGGCTTCTACCACGTCACGGAAGAGACCCCCCTCCCCCCAGCACAATACCGAGAGCACACTGACATTCTTTCCCGTATTGCATGCTGTTTTCCGGAGGGTCTCCATTATCAGCCTAAGGTGGAGCTCCCAGTGCCTAGCAAATCCGCCCTCTGCTCTTGTCTGAACTGGGAAGGGAATCTACCGCTGGACCAACAGGAGAGGCATCCTGTGCTGGCTCAGAAGTATTACTGAAACTTGGTAGCACCTCGTACCTGTTGCTCAGGTGAGCCAGCCTTGCGGCCACTTCCCTCTTTCGCCTTCCGCCCAGTGACACGCGAAACCACCACGGACTGCCATTCACTCTCGACTGAAGACGAATCAGTCAGATGTTGCGTATCAGAAGACGCAACAACAAAATGGTCACTAGGGCATTTCAACGGCACCAAGAGTGTCAAACGTCTCGTTGCAGGCGCCCTAATGCTGCCGCTGCCTCGAGCAGCAGCCAGAAGCTCGACCGTGGGTAACGCAGCAACCGATTCTGCTTGTGTCTGTTCACAACGAACACTGCCCGCAACCATAATGTACTGTGTAAGAAAAACCTGAATATGAATTCAAAAGTACAAACAAAGCAGTGAGGAGTAACTGAGAAAGTACACCACTGGCCATTAAAATTGCTACACCACGAAGATGACGAGCTACAGACGCGAAATTTAACCGACAGGAAGAAGATGCTGTGATACGCAAATGCTTAGCTTTTCAGAGCATTCACACAAGGTTGGCGCCGGTGGAGACACTTACAACGTGCTGACATGAGGAAAGTTTCCAACCGATTTCTCATACACAAACAGCAGTTGACCGGCGTTGCTTCGTGAAACGTTGTTGTGATGCCTCGTGTAAGGAGGAGAAATGCGTACCATCACGTTTGCGACTTCGATAAAGGTCGGATTGTAGCCTATCGCGACTGCGGTTTATCGTATCGCGACATTGCTGCTCGCGTTAGTCGAGATCCAATTACTATTAGCAGAATATGAAATCGTTGGGTTCAGGAGGGTAATACGGAACGTCGTACTGGATCCCAACCACCTCGTATCACTATAGTTCAATTCTTTTATCTTGGCGGCTCGCGCATGCCCGCCCAGACGCGGGAGATTGCTGCGTTGCCAGTTGCACAAGACGCACGCGCCAATAGAAGCAGCGCCATAGTATAGCATAGTTCGCAATCTTACGTGTAGGGGGGAGCGCGCAGTTCATGAAGTAAAACCATCATGGCCGCATTAACGCTTTCGCTGCTACAAAGACGTGCTCTCTGCATTCCGCGCTGTGGGCGATTTTGTCACTGCACTGCTCGCCTGTGCAGACACATGGTGTTCCGACTGCTTTGACACTCTTATCAATCGATTCCACAAAAACTAATTGGCCCAAAAATTAGGTTTTTACACGTCTTCTTGACTGATACCTTCCCCCCATAAATGACTTAATTTTGTTTCGATGATCAACGCAGTTATTATGCAGCATTAAATATAGTAAACCATTGCACGAAATTTTGAAGAGTTTGCAGAGGTAAAAGTCCATAGAGTATACTTTCCGTATGGTCGATTTTAGTTGCCACAATGTTGAGAATGAAATGTGGACAAGATACCTAAATTTCATATAAAATTTACTGTATAACAATAGCTCATTTAAGTACCACATAAGTGTCGTATGTAATATTGAGAAATATTCCGTCTTTCGCGACTGTAACAAAAGTTTTATTTACACTGAGCACATTTGGCTTTATTTTAAAGCACTTCAATCAATCAAAAGGAAGTAGACGAAATACATTAAACAAAACTGTGGACTTACAAAAACATTAGGACTTGAATATACCGTCTATCAGTGAAGTGCTCTGAGCTATGTCAAATAAAATTTTTGTGTGTGGCACACACAAACATCATTTATTTGCTAAAACACTGATCTGCCAACACAAACGTTGAATATTGTGTTACCGCAGCACAAAACTACGAAAGGTGACTTGGCAATGGAGAAGACAAAATACTGTCCACTGAAGATGCTTCAAAAGAGAGAAACGCGTCTGGTCTAAATAAGTCCCTTATTACAGTTGCAGAAGAGGGAAAATTTCTCAATATTACATACGGCACCTATGTGGTACTTAAATGAGCTATTGTTATACAGTAAATTTTATATGAAATTTAGGTATCTTGTCCACATTTCATTCTCAACATTGTGGCAACTAAAATCGACCATACGGAAAGTATACTCTATGGACTTTTACCTCTGCAAACTCTTCAAAATTTCGTGCAATGGTTTACTATATTTAATGCTGCATAATAACTGCGTTGAACATCGAAACAAAAATTAAGTCATTTATGGGGGGAAGGTATCAGTCAAGAAGACGTGCAAAAATAAAATTTTTGGGCCAAATAGTTTTTGTGAAATCGAATGATAAGTGTGTCAAAGCAGTCGGAACACCATGTGTCTGCACAGGCGACCAGTGCAGTGATGACAAAATCGCGCACAGCGCGGAATGCGGGGAGCACGTGTCTGCAGCAGCGAAAGGGTTAATGAAGAGACAAAGCACTAGAAATTTCAAAAAATTGCATTCAAACGAATATAATTCGTGAAGTAAGGCGCTTCGATATTGTTTTTAAATAATGAAAATATTAAGCACCACACTAGGTTTTTTTTATTATTTTTTTTTTTATCATTGGAGATGCATCTGCTGCCTGGCTGTCTATTAAACCTGAAAAGAACAAAATGTCGCACTAGTTAGCCCTTTTTCCACATGCGACTATTTTGGGTTGAGACGTGAAGACAATTATGTTCAAAGTTCCAGTAGATTGGTAACTTAAACAGGCATCAGAATTGAGTTTTCAAAAAATTTAGCAGTAAATGCATTCGAACTCGCGACCTCTCACCAATAGTACACGACACTTACCGTTACGCAACTTTTTTTTTTTTTTTTTTTTTTTTGCCCCGACCCAGTCGGGAATTGAACCCAGGCCCCTTTGCGCGGCATTCCGTCGCGCTGACCATTTTTTTTTTTTAGATCTCCTGCTTACATGGCAGGCGCTCTATCCACCTTTTTTTTGTTTTATTTTTTAATTTTTCTTTTTATTTTTTCTTTAAATTTTCAGTCAAGGGAAGACCTGAACCAAGGACGTCTCGTTCCTTTTTTTTTTTTTTAAAAATTGGAAATTATTTTCGCTGCCAACCTTTTTTGTTTATATATATATACATGGACAAAAGGCGTCTTTCAGTTACGACAAACAAAATTAGAAAATTACAGCCGAAGCAAGAACAGAACAAAAGTTCCTTCTAAACTATGAAAAAGAATTTGAAACTAATAGTGTGATGATAGATAATAAAGAAAGAAAAATGTAACCAAATCCCGCACGCCATTCCATGTGCATGGCCCCTCTGCGTACAGATTCCATGTTCCAAATTGAATAGTTCGCAAATAGTTGCCGATATCGGGGTGTACACTCAAGTGTGCTATGACTGTCCTGGAGAAATTGCCAGTAATCAAGCACCATCTTCTCATTATCTCGAAAAAGGTAGTATATGGACATGCCTTTAAACCATGTGAGAGCGTGAGTCTTCGCAGGTGGGAAATAAGTATCCTCCGGACAAAGGAGGAGCCGTGGCTCAATTGTGCGAGGCGCGATACGTAGGTAGCAGGCGAGGATCTTCTGCACTAGCAGCCATACATCTAACGCCGATCCAGATGTTAAGCGGTGTTCGTCAGTATCCACGAGGTGGCAACGTGGGCAAAGGGGGGAATCCGTCATCCCAATAGCGTGCAACCTTTGTCGTGTTACAACCTTCCCGTTCACGACCTGGTACCACGCGGCTCGTACCCGCGTGGGGAGGAACGGCTTCTGGACCGCTCTCCACACTGCCGGCCATAGAGTCGTAGGGCTCTTCCTCTCAATCACATTCCGAGGTATGGACCTTAGCAGCAGTCTGTAAACGTCTCTCGCCTTGGGAGTGCGAGTGTTGGGAAGGTCTGGGTGCACTCAAGAATAAATGCCGAGAGGTGCGAGAGTGAAGGTGTAACGTGCGCAACCGTGACAGGTGCCAGAAGAGACGACGGCAGCAATTCCTCTAACAGACGTCCCGTAAGGGAAGCATCTTTGTGGGTCCACAATTTCATCATTGTGCACAAGTATAACGCTGTAGCTCTTGCTCGTACATTTATAAGTCCCAATCCGCCATCACGCGGAGGGAGGGTGAGTGATTCGTAGCGGACTTTGAATAGGTGTCCGGCGGTAAGGTAACATCCAAACGCTGCTTGCAATCTGTGTGCCATCGCTGTCGATATCGGTAGGACCTGGGCCATGTGGATCATCTTAGTCGCCACGTGAAGGTTGAGGTATTCCACACGCTGTAGGAGGTCCATCCGTCGAAGTAAGTTCCGGCGAACTTCTGTGCGTATGGCCTGTAGTACTCGTGCATAGTTCATGGCAGCCGTGCGGCGCACATCCTGTGTAAATGTTATGCCCAAGAACCGGATCTTGTTAACTAGTGGGAGTGGGGCTAAAGCGTCCTCCTGTAGACCTCTCCCAATCGGCATCGCTGCCGACTTGGCCACATTCATGAGGCTGCCCGCTGCCAATCCATAGCGATTGATCCATTGTATAACCGATCGTACCTCGTCACCAGATCGGACAAGTAATAGAAGGTCATCAGCATATATCCTGCAGTGAAAGGTGTGATCCTTCAATGACATTCCCGAGAGCCTGTTTTTCAACCCTCCGACAAGTGGTTCGAGTGCGATCGCGTAAAGGATCATGGAGAGTGGGCATCCTTGGCGAACTGACCGTCGGATCGGAAAGGGACCCGCAATCCGTCCATTCACCAGTACACGGGATGCAGCTCCACGGAAAAGGCGCTGAAAGATGTCGAGAAAGTCAGGCGGGAAGCCCATGCGGGCCATAACGGACAGAAGGAACTTGTGGTGAACTCTGTCAAAGGCGTGGTCGAAATCAATGGAGATCAGAGCAGCTCGAAGGCGACAGCATGTGGCGATGGCTATTAAATCCCTGCATTCGCTGGTTGCCGTTTGCATGTTGGTTACTCCGCCCAGTGTCGTTTGCTCCATTGAGAGCAGTAGGGGCAGAACCTTCTTTATGCGGCTGGCGAGTAGTCGGGCGAAGATTTTATAGTCCGAGTTGAGCATTGTAATGGGCCTGTAGTCCTCGACCGTCCGACCTCTGGAAGGCTTGTGTATCGGTATAAGGAGACCTTCCACGAATGCAGATGGCACGTGGGAACCGGGGGTCATCAGTTCTTGGTACATGCTGATCCATCGGGGCATCATTAGATCGCGGAAAGTCCGATAAAACTCGAGCGGCAGTCCGTCTGGCCCGGGAGATTTGTTCAGTGCTCCCTTGTTAAGCGCGTCCTCGATGTCGTCCCGTGTAATTCCACCTAACAGCGTCGCCGCTGCTGCATTGTCGAGGGTGTGCCACACGTGCTGCAGTATGTCGTGATCGTCCGCTTCCTCTTCCTCTGAATTCACCTCGTCGTAAAACCGGCGATAGTGATCTGAGAAGGCTTCTGTAACCGCGGCCTGAGTCAGTACGACCCTACCACCTGGCAATACGAGGTCCGTGATCAGCTGCTGTCGGCGTCGGCGGCTGTCGATCACGATGTGATGCATAGACGGGTTTTCTCCTTCCGCTCGGTCTTGACGTCGCGATCGCACGACGACCCCCTCCAAACGTTTCCTCGTAACAGACAATATTTGATCTTTAATTCGGCGGCTTGCCATTTGTCGGTTTGGAGATGGTGGTTGGCTGTCGAGTTCGCGAAGCATCGTGTAATAAAAGTCCAATGTGTGACGATGCCAAGCTGCGATATCTTTACCGAATTGAGTTAGCACACGCCGAAACGCTGGTTTTGCACAGTCCACCCACCACGCTAGAGTCGAAGGATATCGGGGAAGACGACGTTCGCAATCCAGCCATGTGTTGGCGATAATCCGACGGCATTCCGGGGCTTGAAGATGTGCCACATTCAGCTTCCAGGGTCCTCGGCTGCGCCATATCCGCTGCTGTTGTAGAGTGAGTGTGCATATGAAAGCGCTATGATCGGAGAAGGCAAGCGGCCAACGTTCGGCGTCCAATACTCCCGGCGCTAGAGCTCGTGAGACATAAATGCGGTCTAGGCGACTGGCTGAGTGACTAGTAAGGTATGTCGGCCCAGGACGGTCACCGTGCACTGTTTCCCACGTGTCGGTGAGAAGCAGATCACGAACCAGGAGCCGAAGTTCTTGACAAGTCGAGAAGTGTGGGACTTGGTCTTTGGGGTGGAGCACACAGTTAAAGTCGCCGCCGAAGATATATTGATCGTAGCGGCTGATAAAGAGGGGGGCGATATCCTCCGAGTAGAACAGCGATCGTTCGCGGCGTTGGTGAGTTCCTGATGAAGCGTAAATGTTAATGATGCGCGTTCCCAGTGCTGTGATCGCCAGCCCCCTTCCTGACGGAAGGTAAGTCACTTCTTCGATGGCAATTCCGTCGCGCACTAGTATTGCCGTACCGCTGCCATTCCGGTCCGCCGGTGACATATGTGTCACATAACCGTAGAAAACGGGGAGGGGCTCTATATACACTTCTTGCAACAGGGCAATGTCAACATCCTAAGAACGAAGCATCTCACGCAGCAACTGGATCTTCACTGCCGTTCGTATCGTGTTGAGGTTAAGCGTGGCGATACGATAAGCTTGTTGCCGAACCGCAGGTGTTAAGTTATCCATTAAGACTGGAATTGCCTATGGCGCTTCTGACTCTATTGACACCTCCGCATCCCCACAAACCTCACCTGCCATCCTTTCTAGAGAGCCGGCGCCAATGGCGTGGGCCCTGTTGGCGTAACTTGCATGGTTCCGTCGTCGTCGTGGTCATCCAACCACGTCTGGGAACTCAAAGCAAGATCGGCTTCCCTAGCATCCTCAGGACTCGGCATGGGTGCTTGCAATCCAGAAGGTGGTGGGCAGCATCTGTCCTGCATATCGGCATCCGATGTTGCCACTGTAGGTATATGCGGTTTGTCCTCAGTTCCGTTCGGTGGTGCCACACTGCAGCAAATGGCGGCTGCCTCTGTGGTAGCGTCGTCATTGAAGGTGGAGTCTTCGTCCTCTGGAGGCTGCGTCGCATCCCGTTCGGAAGTTGCTCTACGCCTCCGCTTCCGTCGCTTCGGGGAGCGTTGCTTCCTGGTATGTCTTTCTGTGTCAGACGACGGCCAAGATTCCCGACGTTCCGACAAAAAGGCAGCTGTAGGCACAATAAGCGAGTCTACGGCATCGTCATGTATGTTGTTATCCGTCGTCGGGGGCGGCGGCATCGGAATTGAATCCGTAGCTTGTGGAACGGGTGTGTCGTCATCGCCCTGTATTGGAGGATGGAGCCGCGACTCAACAGTGGATGTCGGCTGTCGTGGTGAAGTGGTAGCTGTCGTGAGGGCTGCTGCATAAGTCACGGGAAGCAGCGTCGGCTGCGATGGCGGGTCTGCGTCAGCCGGCGGCAGTTGCGTGATTCGACGTTGGAGACATTCTGATCTAAGGTGTCCCTCCTTCCCAAAACCAGAGCATGTCTTTGGTTGCCCATCGTAGATGACGATGGCACGGCAGCCACCGATAGTCAGATATGAAGGTACATGTCTTTTAAGTTCTATTCGGACCTGGCGGACTCCATTCAGCACAGGATATGTCTGGAATTGTGTCCATTTTTCCGTAATATGATCATGGACCGTGCCGTAGGGGCGCAGCGCTGTCACGACGTCCTCCGCCGGTAATTCGAAAGGAAGTTCGAAAATTCTGATCGTGCGAAGTCCCATGCCAGAATAATCGACGTGTACAGTCCCCACATTGCCATCAGCGTGGCAGAAACGGAGGCCCTGTTTCGTGTCCCGAAGGATCCGTTCACATGTTGCGTCGTTGATGATCTTGACATAGACGATACTACTCACAATGGACAAGTGAATGCCGAGAATGTCGGTCGCCGGGATTTTAACTTCTTCTCGTAGAAATCGTTCGACTTCGAGTGCTTTGGGCCGTGCAAATTCGTTGCGGAACGTAAATTTGAGCGTCGATTTTCTGAATTGGTGCGCCATGGTGATCTATATGCTGAGTACGGCACGCGCGAAACGGCCGAGTACGATGTAAACAACACAAGCGCTCGCTCCGCGGCAGGAACACAAACAGCGCGTCCTCACCGCAGCACAGCCAAAGGCCAACTGGTTTGAACTCATGAACTTCCGCGTAGCGCCCCAACACCTTAACCGTTACGCTAACGCAGCTCGCCTGCTTATAAAACGCCATGAGTAGTCTAACACGTCACGCAAAATACTGACAGACACTGTTGGTATGACTATGAATTATTCATGCTTCGTCGAAGTAAAATAGGAAATAAACAATTACCGCTGTTCTTTATTGCGAAAAAGCGGTTCGTGAGAGTGATACAAACACCTTTCCTTGGTATCACCTGAATTAGGAGTCTTATTGGTTGTTTGGTTTAATTAATTAATAGAATATGACGCAATTGGTATAAAGAATGCTTTTTCCAAACTTTCTATAAAAGAATGTCTGCTATCAAGACATTGCTTATGTTCTATTACTTTATTTATGACTGAACGTTTCCAAAAATGTAGACACTCGTCCATGCTCTGCAGTGCATTCGAGATGTGGCAACGTCGTTCTCTGTTCATTGGCTGACTGTGTTTTGTGACGTCAGATGCGCAGAACGAACCTAAACTCGGTCGCCAACATAAATGACGCGCACTTTAGCAGTCGAGATGACAGGCATCTTATCCACATGGCTGTAACGGATCGTGCAGCCACGTCTCGACTGCTGCCCTGGCTAGCACATTCTCCAGATCTCTCACCAACTGAAAATGTATGGTCACTGGTGGCCGAGCAACTGACTCGTCACAATACGCCAGGCACTACTCTTGATGAACTGTGGTATCGTGTTAAAGCTGCATGGGCAGCTGTACCTGTACACGCCATCCAAGCTCTGTTTGACTCAATGCCCAGGCTTATCAAGGCCGTTATTACGGCCGGAGGTGGTTGTTCTGTGTACTGATTTCTCAGGATCTATGCACCCAAATTGCGTGAAAATGTAATCACATGTCAGTTCTAGTATAATATACTTGTCCAATGAATACCCGTTTATCATCTGCATTTTTGCGTGTGCGTGTGTGTGTGTGTGTGTGTGTGTGTGTGTGTGTGTGTGTGTGTGTGTGCGTGCGTGCACAGGGTGGTCAAAGACAGTCTGGCAAGTTTGTAACTCTGTTGCAGGGTAAGTTTTGCTGCGAAATAACTATTTAGAAAAAAATCGATACTTCGCGCCGTTTCCAAGTTAATTGTCAATGAAGTTAGCCGATTAGGCCATTGTGCGCGCAAATTCAAGCGGCCCACCAGAGACAGAGTCGCCAAACATGTTCTTTGTTTGGTTTCCTACAACCGAGCATTAGAGCGATACAAAAATTGGACACGGGACGGTAGTAAGGATCGAATCCCATCCAAAGGCTGAGCAGTCTCCTGCGATATGATCTACGTTATGAGAACGATTACCACGAATTCTGGTGGGCTGTTTGAAACTGCGCGTACAACAGTCTGATTGGCTAATTTCAAAGCCTGTTAACTAGGAAACGGCTCATCGTGTTGAATTATTTCTTAACAATTATTTCTCAGCACAACCTACTCTACAACAGCCTTACAAACTTTTTAGACTGTTTCTAACCACCTTTACACAGTGTGCAACAAAACAATACATGTCAACTTGAGTGCTTGTTGTGGTATCTCGGGAATCAAACTTAGGATAAGAACCCATGTCCAGAAGTGTCATCCAACGATGCTACAGACCGTCGAAGTCATAGGTTCCGGCGCCTGCTGCACAGCTACCCCTTCGGTAACAAAAGTGACTTTGGTCGCTGATGGACCACAGGCGGAATGTCTTGCAATAGAGGTGTGTTGTTTGTTATTTAGTATTCGCGACTGATTGCCACGATGGCTAGTGGTGAAGATGGAGCTAGCTGCTACGTGGACATGAACTGCCTTCTAGGAATGCAGTGCTCTGTTGTCTCAGCAGACGACGTTCTTGGACTCAGGTTTCCATCTGCAGTTTATTTTTCTCCTGGAAGGCCCTAAGACCTGCAGTATTTTTCGGTACACAGGATGTAACCGAAAGTGTAGTAATTGTACGCGCTAACGTCTGTTTACGAAGTAGCTATCGCCAACTATTCTGCTGCAGTTAGCGGCAATCAGTTGCGCCCAGTGTATGACATCAGAGTTTTCGTGAATTCGGTGCTTTTATTTAATTTAAAAGAAAGGAAATATGAATGCAAAGAAAAGAGGAGGGAACCTAAGAGTAGTCACTTTGGCAGACAAGAGAAAACAAATTTCAAGGAGTGAACGTCATTGTTCACCCTATTGTTACAAGAAGTCATATAAAATTACAGAATGTGCTCATAGTGGCTGCCTATAGCATCGCAGCATGCTTTTCATGTGCATACCATTGACAGACTTACTCACTGAAAGATACTGGGCATGGTAAAAAATGAAATGATCATACGGCATTGTTGGCCGGGATGTCCCAGACGGGTTCGGCCACCAAGTGCAAGCCTTATTTCAGTCGGCACCACATTGGGCGACCTGCTGCCGATGATGAGGATGATATGATGATGACGACAACACCCAGTCCCCGAGCGGAGATAAACACCGACCCGGCCGGGTGTCGAACCCGGGCCCAGTGCATGGGAGGCAAGCACGTTACCACCCAGCTAAGCAGGCGGACATTGGGCATGGTGTGAACATCTTCACACGCTGCGTGAATCCTTGCAGCTAAGTTTTCCGCTGACTCAGCTGAGTTTTCATCCACCACAACGTTTAGATAACCCCACAAGAGAAGGTCCAGCCTGTTGGGGTCTGGCAGGCAACGTGGCCAGCTGCACAGCCACATTGACCAGTCGAGCGATCTCCAAACATCTGTACGATCTGGTGTCTGGCAGTTATACTATAGGGTGTGGGTGCCCCATTGTGCCGGAATCACACGCGATGATGGACTGCAAGTGGCAGCAGCACTTCTCGAACGAACGTTGCATTGCTATCGCCTGTGAGTTGAGGGAAAGCATGTAGGGGCCACTCAATTAATCATATACCAAGCCAGCCCACAAATTTCACCCTGTTGATGGGTGGCATGGGGGTTCTCTTCCGCCCAAATATGACAACTGCGAGTGTTAAACAAACCCTCACGGTTGAAGGACGCTTCATCCGTTAACAAAGCATATGCAGCGTTAAAGGCCGTGCAGCCCAGTGCAGCAAAAATCGTTGCCCAAACTCAACACACGGAGCAAAATCACGGACAGTCAGTGCGCGTGCATTCTCAGAATGGAATGGATGCCTTCTCTCCGCTTGCATCACTTTACAAACCGCTATGTGGTTGCTTCGCATTGCGTGTGCCATAGCACAAGTGCTTGTGGAAGGGTTTGCGTCGGAATCTCTCTAATAGATCCTCTTCAAATCGCTGTGTGCATTCCCTTCACATGCAATTCCACTGTTTTGACGTCCTCTGAAACCACCTGTTTCATCCAGACGCTGATGAACAGCCGCAAATGTACAATGGGGTGGCTGACGCCTATTTGCATATCTTTGTCCACAGACACATAAGGCTATGTGCCCATTTCCTCTTCCATCACCACAAACGAAATGCATTTCACGCTGCTCGGATCAAGTGAAGTTCTCCACAATGTAGCAGTGTAAGGTCCTGCCCCCTTGTCGAGTATAGGGTGCCTAGAGGATGCTGCGTTCTCGGAATACTATACAACAGTTCAAGCAAATAACATTAGTAGTATTTATTACAACTAGGAAGGGTGACAATACTTAACATGTATTTACAACTAGTGTCGCATGCAAACAGTAAAGTTCTTCGCTGTATGTCCAAACAAGCGATGGATATGGATCACTAATAACTGTTCTGCGAGTGTCAGTCTACAACTGTCCGAATACTGAGCGGCCGAAGCTGGCAGGAGCGGCGCTTATATTCTCCTCTTGTAGAGGCCGCTCCTGTCGGGGTGTGTTCCTAATCAGCGCCCCATTGGCCAACGTCTTTTCACCGCCTTCTATTCTCTTGCGTTCTGTCACTACTCCCGTTAGCGATCTCTGCAGTGTTTCTGTGACAGGAGTCGACGAGTCTGGTACCATCTAACGTCTCGAATGCTGTCAGTACTGTTGCGAGACGTTCCACCTGCGCTCCGTCAGCGTACCAAGGTTATGTTTGCTTCGCAAGGGATGGCTTCGTGCCAGGCACAGGCGCTGTCTCGGAACAGAAAGGACGCGTGTAGCTGTATGAGTTGTCTGACACAGTAATGTACACTAAATTGCTACACCAAGAAGAAATGCAGATGATAGACGGGTATTCATTGGACAAATATATTATACTAGAACTGACATGTGATTACATTTTCACGCAGTTTGGGTGCATAGGTCCTGAGAAATCAGTACGCCTGGCCATTGAGTCAAACAGAGCTTGGATGGCGTGTACAGGTACAGCTGCCCATGCAGCTTCAACACGATACCACAGTTCATCAAGAGTAGTGACTGGCGTATTGTGACAATCCAGTTGCTCGGCCACCATTGTCCAGACGTTTTCAATTGTCGAGAGATCTGGAGAATTTACTGTATCGAGAAAGGCCCGTACAGGACCTGCAACATGCGGTCGTGCATTATCCTGCTGAAATGTAGGGTTTCACAGGGATCGACTGAAGGGTAGAGCCACGGGGCGTAACACATCTGAAATGTAACGTCCACTGTTCAAAGTGCGTCAATGCGAACAAGAGGTGACCGAGACGTGTAACCAATCGCACACCGTACCATCACGCCGGGTGATACGCCAGTATGACGATGACGAATACACGCTTCCAATGTGCGTTCACCGCGCTGTCGCCAAACACGGATGCGACCACCATGATGCTGTAAACAGAACCTGGATTCATCCGAAAAAATGACGTTTTGCCATTCGTGCACCCAGGTTCGTCGTTGAGTACACCAACGCGGGCGCTCCTGTCCGTGATGCAGCGTCAAGGGTAACCGCAGCCATGGTCTCCGAGCTGATAGTCTATGCTGCTGCCAACGTCGTCGAACTGTTCGTGCAGATGGTTGTTGTCTTGCAAGCGTCCCCATCTGTTGACTCAGGATCGAGACGATCCGTTACAGCCATTCGGATAAGATGCCTGTCATCTCGACCGCTAGTGATACGAGGCCGTTGGGATCCAGCACGGCGTTCCGTATTACCCTTTTGAACCCACCGATTCCATATTCTGCTAACAGTCATTGGATCTCGACCAACGCGAGCAGCAATGTTGCTATACTATAAACCGCAACCGCAATAGGCTACAATCCGACCTTTATCAAAGTCGGAAACGTGATGGTACGTATTTCTCCTCCTTACACGAGGCATCACAACAACGTTTCACGAAGCAACGCCGGTCAACTGCTGTTTGTATATGAGAAATCGGTTGGAAACTTTCCCCATGTCAGCACGTTGTAAGTGTCTCCACCGGCGCCAACCTTGTGTGAATGTCGTGAAAAGCTAATCATTTGCATATCACAGCATCTTATTCCTGTCGGTTAAATTTTGCGTCTGTAGCACGTAATGTTCATGGTGTAGCAATTTTAATGGCCAGTTACACACACACACACACACACACACACACACACACATACATATATATATATATATATATATATATATATATATATATATATGTGTGTGTGTGTGTGTGTGTGTAACTGGCCATTAAAATTGCTACACCATGAACATATATATATATATATATATATATATATATATATATATATATATTGCTTTACTTGCACCTAAAGAATAATAATTCACTATTAATTTTATACAAAGAAAGGCTTGGTAGTTATAATACTTTATCAGAAAATTTGTTGTTGTCGTAATCAAAAAACAATTCGTTAGTGTTCCTAAACGACGACACCAGTATAACTATGCAGTAGGTGTGGCATCGAGGCAGAAACAGTTTTCATTGGAAAACGCAACAGATCAAACACCCTGCCCTCCAATGAGGTCTCACTGGACACCAGTGTAGCCGGAACTGGCGGTCGTTTGGGATCAGTGGAATGCACGCTGCAGGGCGTCTGCCTCGGAGATGTCCTTCAAGTAACCGATTTGTAACAGTTCTTTTTGTCACTGTGGTGCCAACCACTTCTCAGATTGCTGCTGCAGATGTACGATGCGCCAGAGCCATAAGCTAAACACGGCCGTCTTCCCTCACGGTAGCGCCACTTGGCCATCTGGAGCGACTGTACATTCTTGTGACTACCGCTGCCAGAAGTCATGTACCGTGGCTACTTTCCTGCCTAGTCTTTTTTGCAGTATCACACAAGTAACATCCAACTTCTCATAGCCCTATTACACGACCTCTTTCAAACTCAATGAGGTGTTGATAATGGTGTCTTTGTTGCCTTAAAGGCATTCTTGACTAAAATAAACTTACCACGCCGAGTCTACATGTACATCTACATGGATATTCTGCAAATCACATTCAAGTGCCTGGCAGAGGGTTCATCGAACCACCTTCACAATTCTCTATTATTCCTATCTCGTATGGCGCGCGGTAAGAATGAATACCTATATCTTTCCGTATGAGCTATGATTTCCCTTATTTTATCGTGGTATCCTTCCTCCCTATGTAGGTCGGATTCGGAGGAGAAAGTTAGTGATTGGAATTTCGTGAGAAGATTCCGCCGCAACGAAAAACGCCTTTCTTTTAATGATTTCCAGTCCAAATCCTGTATCATATTTGTGACACACTCTACCATATTTCGCGATAATACAAAACGTGCTGCCTGTCTTTGAACTTTTTCGATGTACTCCGTCAGTCCCATCTGGTAAGGATCACACACTGCGCAGCAGTATTATAAAAGAGGACTGACAAACGTAGTGTAGGCAGTCTCCTTAGTAGGTCTGTTACATTTTCTAAGTGTCCTGCCAATAAAACGCAGTCTTTGGTTAGCCTTCCCCATAACATTTTCTATATGTTGCTTCAAATTTAAGTTGTTCATAATTGTAATACCTAGGTATTTAGTTGAATATACGGATTTTAGATTAGACTGATTTATCGTGTGGATGACCTCACACTTTTCGTTATTTCGGGTCAAAGGTAACTAAGGTCACGACCGTTACCACGCGTATTCAGACAAAACCTTATTTGCATCCTCATAGTGGCACTATCAGTGCCACTCTTATGAGACTGGTAAGAGATTTGAATAGACATCATCTTTCAGATGCAGAAAATTTCTTTTATGTCGCACAACTCGTTTGGCAATTACGATTTTTCCGTCAGTGTATTTAGCAAAGAACACCATGAGCTGTATTTAAACCGTTCAATATCCAAACCGGTATTCGGATGCAGAACCCATCGTCAGAGGCACCTGGTACAAAGGACAACAAATAATCGTATGTATATCAATATTTACGACATAAGAACTGCATTCATAACGTTAGAAACATAAGTTCTCTTACATAATATGTATTGCTATATCAATGGCATGCATGTAATTATAAATTATATCTAAATTCAAACCCACGTTCATCGAGAAAGCCTGCACCTATGTGGATATTTAAAATCTACTTGTGTCTATGATGATAAGATGAGATATGAAATCGGTCCTACCTTACAGTGCACAGATTGTCATGTGTTATTTCTGTCAAATCTTACATGGTAACATTTCTTGGTCACACCAGAGGGGTGTCATATAACGTAAACACTGAACTGACAGATAATGTAAAGAGCCTACCTATTTTATTATGTCCATTCTAAAAGAAACCTACAGTGAAATTAAAACCTCTGAATGGATCGTAATGGCATTCGTACGGTAGAAGGTGTAATCTCTATAACAGGTCTGAGGCCACAAGTCGCTGCTGGAGGGATGCTCACGTGATGACAGAGCGAGCACGGGCACGCGTCGGCCGTCCACTGCACGCAGTCAATACCGAAGAAAGAGCTACGGCGGCTTCAGGAGAGGAGTAAACGGATGTAGTGTGTCTTCTCACGGCGAAAGAGGTGCGGAGACTGGATATTCATCAAAGAAAGGCATAAGTGTAGGTAGACTAATGTATGTCCGTTGCAAGAGTCAAGCCGGCCGTTGCGGCCGAGCGATTCTAGGCGCTTCAGTCCAGAACCGCGCGACTGCTACAGTCGCAAAAAGTGGTTCAAATGGCTCTGAGCACTATGGGACTTAACATCTGTGGTCATCAGTCCCCTAAAACTTAGAACTACTTAGCCCGCATCTCGTGGCCGTGCGGTAGCGTTCTCGCTTCCCACGCCCGGGTTCCCGGGTTCGATTCCCGGCGGGGTCAGGGATTTTCTCTGCCTCGTGATGGCTGGGTGTTGTGTGCTGTCCTTAGGTTAGTTAGGTTTAAGTAGTTCTAAGTTCTAGGGGACTGATGACCATAGATGTTAAGTCCCATAGTGCTCAGAGCCATTTGAACCATTTTTTTAGAACTACTTAAACCTAACTAACCTAAGGACATCACACACATCCATGCCCGAGGCAGGATTCGAACCTGCGACCGTAGCGGTCACGCGGTTCCAAACTGAAGCGCCTAGAACCGCACGGCCACACCGCCCGGCCGCTACAGTCGCAGGTTCGAATCCTGCCTCGGGCATGGATGTGTGTGATATCCTTAGGTTAGTTAGGTTTAAGTAGTTCTAAGTTCTAGGGGACTGATGACCTCAGATGTTAAGTCCCATAGTGCTCAGAGCCATTTTTTGCAAGGGTCAAAGACTCAAGTAAGGATGGTTGTTGTTGGTGGATGATACATGATCTGGAGCGCCACCCCGCATTACCTATACCAATGTCTAGCAGGTGGATGCCCTCATTGAAGACCGGCGAGTTACAATGGCAGTCATTGCTCCAGCGGTCGAACTGAAGATCGGAACTGAAACTGACATTCAGTTCAAAATGGTTCAAATGGCCCTGAGCACTATGGGACTTAACAGCCATGGTCATCAGTCCCCTAGAACTTAGAACTACTTCAACCTAACTAACCTAAGGACAGCACACAACACCCAGCCATCACGAGGCAGAGAAAATCCCTGACCCCGCCGGGAATCGAACCCGGGAACCCGAGCGTGGGAAGCGAGAACGCTACCGCACGACCACGAGATGCGGGCTGACATTCAGTGTTCTCCGTACAGTCTTCCAATCCTTCTATAAATTTCCATCTCTTGCACTCCTTCCGCTGCAAGGAAGCGTATTGCCGCGCGGGATTAGCCAAGCGGTCTAGGGCGCTGCAGTCATGGATTGTGTGGCTGGTCCCGGCGGAGGTTCGAGTCCTCCCACGGGCATGGGTGTGTGTGTTTGTCCTTAGGATAATTTAGGTTAAGTAGTGTGTAAGCTTAGGGACTGATGACCTTAGCAGTTAAGTCCAATAAGATTTGACACACATTTGAACATTTTTTTGAAGCGTATTACACTCTTTTGCTCTTCTTCTGAAGCCTCCATTTCTCTGTTTTTGGCACAGCTGAGGGAAATGGAGTATCGACGCGTACATGTGCTCGCTCTTTCGCCACATGGAAATACGTTCATGTCCCTCTAGCGGGGAATATGGGACCTCAGCTCTCTTACGGGGATCACACCTTTTTCCATAAGCAATGCCATTACGATCCCTTCAATGGTTTTTATTTTACAGCCTCTGGCTTATTTCTTTTTGAGTGACCATAAAACATGTATCTTGTATCTCCCGGGTGATTATAATTAAACCTCCCTACTTAACACGTTATAATACAGAAACTAATTACCGTTCGAGTATCAGTCTTGGTAGGATTAATGTCATGGACGTGGGAAGAGAAATAATGCAGAATCAATTCAATCGAAACACTTTTATTGTGCTGCTACCGTACACCATACCATTACATACCGGTACCATTACTGCTACAAAAGGGGCTCGATATGGCGTCCATCAGTGTTCAGACGAGTTCAAAAGCGCACGATTGCATTCTGCACAGCAGAACGAAACATGGCAAACCCTGTCTTTCAGGTAGCCCCACAACCAGAAATCATAGGAAGTGAGAAGAGGTGATCATGGCGGCCAAGCATTTGGAAAAGATCGGCCGATAATTCGTTTCAAAATGTTTTTCGGAGAAGCAGGTGAACTTCGTGAGGAGTGGGGCCCCATCTTGCATGAAAACTGTTGAGTTCAATGCGTCTCTCTGCTGTAGGGCGCGTATGACATGCTGGCGAAGCATTTCACAGTAGCGCACGCCAGTCACACTGCACGTCTTTGGTCCTTGAGTGCCAACCTGTTCAAAAAAGAATGTCCCAATGATGAAAGTAGCCATGAAGCCAAATCATACGGTAACACGTTCACCATACAGACGAACTTCATGCACAGTGACTGGAGGTGAAGATCTCTACACTCTGCAATTCTGTGTGTTCACCTCACCCTCCAAAGAAAAATTAGATTAGTATGTCCATAGGATGGTCCAGGGCCAGATCTAGTCAACTTCAATCCTTGCGGGAAAGTGAAGAGTGAATTCAACACGTCGTCGTGCGTCCTGTGGTGCAAGCTGCTGTACGATATGAATCTTGTAAGGATATCGTTTGAGAATGGTTCAAAGCACCTCCCGTACAGTGTACCATGGGATGTTCAACTGTCGTGACACCTGTGGCGCAACCGATCGTCGGCCTCTTCCCCGCAGCGACGCCCAGCTCTCCAGTTGATTCGAACTTCTTCATCATGCTGCGCACAGCGGGTGGAGAAAGAGGACCCTTCCGTAATGCATTCAGCCGGCGATATTCTCGAAGTACAGCTGCAGCATTACTGTTGTTTTGATAATAAAGGCTTGCCAATAATGCCCTGCTCCTTTTGTCCAAGCTCATGTTGACACGTCAACAAATGCACTGCTACTGGTCCGGTGTGTGAGACTATGAATCACGATGGCTCATCACGGCACCTGGTGGCCAGAGTTAGAACTGCACGGTGGCGCTCAGACGCATGGAAATCGTGCATCCCATAGTCTGGACATTAATGCTACCAAGTTTCCGTGTTATAACGTGTTAAATAGCGTAAGTTTAATTATAATCACCCGGTACATCTGTGACATATATTCCCACATGTAAACATATCATACTTGGGAAGTTAGCGTGTAAGGATAGACTATATAAATTTCAAAAATGTCGAATAATATAAACAGATAAAAGTGATGTTAATTGTCATGAACAGCATATAGAGTAAAAGAGCCATAATGTAAAATCTTTGTGTACCATGCAATAATGTTATCAATTCAGACTTGGATTTAATGGTGATCTAACATGTGAGAGAACCGTCGAGTTCGTCAGGGTCTTAGAGGTGGCCATCGCTGAATCGTAATAGCGTCAACTCGAAGGGGCTCTCCGTCTCTCCTCCTAGTCTCGAATTTTCAAGTCACGTCACTCCCCGTCTATGGAGCCGAAGTGTCCTCACTCATCTCCCCAGATTGAGTGATGAATTCTAACCTTCTGAAAACCCAATTCCTCTTGCGTGGCGGCTGTTTTTCGCACACCTAAAATTTTTCCGAACAATCACTAAATTTACCACCAACGATGACCAATAGTATACTTTTGTAATGTTTTTCGTCTTCGCTCCAGTGGCTCCATAAAAATATTCTCCAAATGGTGTTATCTCCTCCCTCTGTCTAAAAAGTGGAAGTGAAGACGTAAGTCACAGGCTGTTTACCAATGCAGGATCGTGCTTTTCCCTTGGCACGTTTTCGTCACTGTAAGAAAACTAAAAGCAAAAAAACGTCCTACTTTCTTCTTGTCGACTTAGCGGGCCACCACCCTTGCAACAAAGTCAAACTCGGTTGTGTTTTCGGTACGCTTTCTAAAGTAGATATCTGCAACCAGAGCATTTGCTTTCGCAAACGTAGTTATGCGGGCAGCACTTCTCTGAAATCCCTCACAACACCAGGCAAGTTTTTCTTGTTAATCTGTAGGGACGTGGTGCTGCCCGCAAGTTAGACTGGAGGAACAGGGGAAGGGGGGTTGCATTTTCACATTTTCACATTGCAGCTGAGTATCTGTGTATCGTCTTCCAGAAATGGCATCTTTGTTACCTGTACACATTATTACTACAACATGGAAGAAATCTTAACCGATTATAAAAGCACAGAGAGTTATTACTGCCATTGCAATCACTGCCATACCCCTCATCCAAATTCCATGAGCAACTGTCGAGTTTAATAGTTATGGACATTGTAATTCATCCCGTCACCTCTTAAACAGATGAGATGTGGCCACCTCTCACATATCATGCCCAGTTGGATTTACGTGGAAGAGGTGGAGGGAACGATGAACTGAACTTGTGTAGTTAAAACATTTTTAACGTTCTCGATAAAGTGTGCAACATGACGACGTTTTAAAAATTGTAGAGATTGCAGAGGACGAAATTCTGGATGTTTTGATACAAACAACCTAGTGTTGGAGATGTGAAATAAATTTTCTACAATCACCACTATGCTGTTGAAAATCAACACACCACTAGGACGAGAAGTTATCAGGTGAGATTCTCAGTGAACATTTAGGCTTGAATTCTTGGGGACCACCTTACTGAACCACACATTTTACCAGAGCGTTTGAATGGTGCATGGTATTTCAACTTTCCGGAAAATGCCTTGTCTGAACTTTTGGAGGGTGTTCCCTTGCAACTGTGTACTAGTTTGTGGTTTGCGAACGATGGTGCTCTAGCGCACTTTGATCGTTGGGCGAGGGCATGTATCACAGACAACTTCAGGCAGAGAGTGATTGCAGGGCTGTGCCTAGTCCTTTGGCTTGTGTGCTCTTATGTCCTCACCCCTCTTGACCTTCTCCTCTGGAGTTATATAACGTCCTTTGTGTACTCATCGTCTGTAGGAACAAAAGCTGAGCTTATTGAGCGCATCTTTACGGCGGCTGATACCATCAGAGCGGAGCGCGGAATCTTACTGAGAATCAGACAAAACACATTTCGTCGTAACACATCATGTACCGAAGCTGATGATCGTCACACTGAACATGTACCTATAATACTAAAGCCACTGATTCGATTTACTGTATTTGATTGTACTCTATTGTCAATAAACATTGGCCAAACTACAGTATTTTGGTGTTTCATTTAGCCTGCCGAGTGTACCGAAAGCGCGTAGTGCTGTAGAAAATTTCTTCCACATTTAAGGCTATAGTTTCCTTATATCAATACGTGCAACATTTCTTTGCCCACAATCTCTCAAATTTTTAAAAAGTCCTTCTGTTACATTCCGTATACATCTTGTTCCGTAACTCTGTCTGTTGATTAACGATATTTTCAGGGTGTGTCGCCATAAGCGTGTACATCTCAATTTCTCCTGACATGCTTAATAATCAACCTTCTTCTGCCTTGTGAAGAATAGTGAAAGTTTTAGTTATGTCATTAGCAAAACGCTTGTATTCTTTTAAATGATCACTGAATGCTGAGGAATTCGCTTCACTAACATTTATATGTCCTCTAAAACTAGATTTGAAGTTCCTCCCTGTTTGCCCAACATAAAAGGTATCACATTCACTACCTGTTATTTTACATACTCCAGATATATTATATGCCTGGCTGTTATCAATGTTGTACGAAATGCGTGATGTTACAATGTTCTCTGTACTGAAGCCAATTAGCAGTCTATTTTTGAAAGAAAACACTTATTTTATCGCAACTGTGACACAAGTATATTAAAGTTATACATTAACACTTTTCTTTTTGTTTTATGTTTTCTGCCAGCCGCTGTGGCCGACCGGTTCTAGGCACTTCAGTCCGGAACCGCGCTGCTGCTACGGTCGCAGGTTCGAATCCTGCCTCGGGCATGGATGTGTGTTATGTCCTTAGGTTAGTTAGGTTTAAGTAGTTCTAAGTCTTGGGGACTGATGACCTCCAATCTTAAGTCCCATAGCACTTAGAGCTATTTCTCTTTTCTAGTGTCATCTGATCTATATTCCTAGATTGTTTTTCCTGTTTCTTTCTGTGTAGCTTCACAAGTAATTTTGGGTCAAAGCCATTGTTTGATGCTTTTTTAGTGCATGAAATTCAATATTAATATTCACCTCACTTAAGGGGCATTTGATTATCCTGTCAATCACTGAGCGGAAATACGCCTCTTTATGGGATTTGGATGACAAGAACGGTTGTGAATTATACAGACAGATGTAGTGGATTTCCAGAATACGTTGGAAGGAGTGAGTATCTCATTCTCTTTTTACCTTCAGGTCCAAAAAATTAATATTCTGGTTGTCTTCATGTTCTGTGGTGAAGGTGATATTCTTATGTAACTTATTAAATCGTCGGTAACATCTGTTAGCTTCATCAAGAGTGCCATTGAACAAGAAAAGTCTATCATCAACACAACAGCGATAGAATATAATTTGTTTAGTCAGGATAGAACACCTCCCTTACGTCTCCGTGCGGTAGATTAATTAAAGAATTACCGTGTTGCTGGTGGTTGAATATTAATTTGGGGTAAGGCATCGGATCCGAAGTGAATGTATTACCCGAAGGAAGTTAGGTGCTGTCATAACTTGATCGTTATTGCGCGATTTACTTTGCGCAATAACGATCGGCATAAATAAAAAAACGTACAAAATAATATGGAAGCTAGCTAGTGAAATTTTGGTCCAAAATGATGAATTAATTTTGACTCTATTTGGAAATTACTGTAAATGAACGGTCGCCAGCTCACTTGGTAAGAGAGAAATCAGTTAAAACTCTTGACTTTGAAATTAAATTGCGTTACTATTGTAGCATGTTGGCAGGAGTGGACAGTCGCAAAGGCACTGACTCCCGCTCATTATCAAGACACAATGATCACCCAGAAAACTTCAGTCACGAAAAAAGCAAAATTTGTAACTACTTCATGAAATTAACCCTTTTTCGTCGGCACCGTGATTGTTGCGTCGTTAGCTGTAGTTGAGCGCCAGTCCCGCACGGCCGTGCCCGCTGTACGGCGCATTTTCCGCGCTCCCCGCGGCGCTTGTAGTGTTATCACAATTATTGGATTTCATATTTATTTGGGAAAAGCTTTATATAAATCACACGTATTTTTTATGTTCAGTTTGAATGAAAACAGTTTTCTTGGCTCTTCCAGATAATTCGCGTAATTTTTTCGTACATTCTATAAGATCCGTGTTTTGGATTCAGCTGTGGCGGGGTGGGTGCTTTATTATTTAAAACGTATATTTCATGAATAACTGGATTCTCAGACCAGTATTCAGACAGGATCGATTTCTTTATTCTTTTCATCGTAAACTAGTGGCAATGAAGATGTAAATATCATTTACCCTCACATCACTCAATACTCCTTGGATCCTTTCTGGAACGCGACCAACAGCCACCATTTGAGAAAAGTATCTGTTAGTTTCCTCGCACAAACTGTTTATGATATCTGTGCTAAAGAACAATTGAAAGAAACTGAGCATGCTGTCACTGATTACGATACCTTTCAGTCCAGAAATAGTTGCGTCAAACGCGTGTTTCTTCGGATTCAAGTTGTCACTTTCCTACGTTTGTTCTTCTCCGGCGGTTCTGATGCATCTCCATCTATCTCACTCTCTGTAGACGCGTCTTCTGTGAACAGATCCTAGTCTGGGGCTGTCAATGGAACAGCTGGAGTAGCACGTGTGCCTGATGTAGAAGCAGCTACAATAGTTGTTTCATGTTCATTGTCAGATTCGGACGATGGTTCGCTTTCATCTTCAAAGCCACTACCCAGTATGAGAGAAAGAGCTTCCTCCACAGTACATCGCTTATCTGCCACATCACTTCTAGAGGAAACCAACTGAGGTTAGCAACACGTCAAAATGGCTCTAAGCACTATGGGACTTAACATCTGAGGTCATCAGTCCCCGAGACTTAGAACTACTTAAACCTAGCTAACCTAAGGGCATCACACACATTGCCGGCCGGGGTGACCGAGCAGTTATAGGCGCTACATCTGGAACCGCGCGACTGCTACGGTCGCAGGTTCGAATCCTGCCTCGGGCATGGCTGTGTGTGATGTCCTTAGGTTAGTTAGGTTTAAGTAGTTCTAAGTTCAAGGGGACTGATGATCTCAGAAGTTAAGTCCCATAGTGCTCAGAGCCATTTGAACCATTTTTGAACATCACACACATCTATGTCCGAGGCAGAATTCGAGCCTGCGACCGTGGCAGCAACACGTCACGTCAGATTTGAAATGAGCAGTGCAACTCAAGCAAAACCGCTAGATGGTGCATAGGACAAACTTCAACACAAGTCGAGCGTAGTGAAGCGGAAGATATGACGCAAGACGGAACTGCTACAGCAGCCCACCGGCTGAACTGCACATTCGCTCCCGACTTCTGCAGAAGTTCGCCGTAGCGAAAGAGTTAATCACTAGTTCTTTACTCTAACAGTTACGTAACAACTGAACTACGTTTCTCACTTTTACGCTAACTGTTATTAAACCGTTTTCCAAAAACGTAAACTTTTCGAAAAGAATAATTTTAGTACTTAAATTGACTGTTCTCCAATAATAACTGGTTTCTAAAATGATTACTGAGTTCACTACTTTGACTTATTGTTACGTAAATTACTTCTCATACAAAATCGTCTGAACATGAAGTATTGTTAAGTGTACTGCTTTGTCAAATTACTTGTCAGTAATCAGCACTTACTTCCCAAGCCGAAAAAAACTTTTTTTTCACTTTCATTTAAATTATTAATCAATTCGATAAACATCAATCTTCTTATCATTTACTTTCAGTTCATTAATGACACACTCGGTTAATTATGGTTACGGAGAGGATCAAAAAAATACTCAAATGCGTGTGTAAATTCCTAAGGGACCAAACTGCTGAGGTCATCGGTCCTAGACTTACACACTACTTAAACTAACTTAAGCTAAGAACAACACACACACCCATGCGCGAGGGAGGACTCGAACCTCCGGCGGGAGCGCCCGCGCAATCCTTGCATGGCGCCTCAAACCGCGCGGCCTTTCCGAGCGGCGGAGAGTATCCTGTCATGTAGTTGTTACTAAGGATTACACACCTTAACACACATAAGCTGCTAAAGTATTTGTTATGGACGAGTCGCAATTAATACTGGCAAGTCTTTTACTATTCTAAATGATAAACTGGTCGGTTCTTGTTTCATAACGGCGAGGTCGATGCGGCAAGGTCCATTATACCACGACAATGTACGGCCACAGGCTCTTCAGCACAATTAACTTTGGGCCCCCAGAGCTCTTCTTAAACACTGGGTAACCTTGATGCTCTGCGCTGTGCCCAATAACTTCTCCACATTAAGCATGGCCATACTGTTCGTGGGATACTGAAGTGAAGCAAGTCTTGCGTCCTCTAGCAGCAGAATTCCTCTTTGCGCCCGACTCACTTGCTGGCTACTGACCGACTCTCGTTACCATCTGACAGAAACTGCCCGACTGCTCCGCGCTCCTACGCCCAGCGACAATACAACAATAACAATAACCTCTTTGGTTTACATAATGATATTACCTGGCTTGGCCAGTGCGTCTACTACAATTCTTTACATTCTCTTTCATTGGTTATTCTGCACACAGGAAATTATTAAAACATATACTCACCACAATAATATACACAACATATTTATACAGTTCATTTAAATGTACATAGTTGATTTATATGTGGGCACTGTGTTGTAGCGTTACAAGGTCACCACACTTTTCAAATCATTTGTTTTCAATATTAACTAAAAATACTTTTGTGAGCGTTTATGATGTTCCCATAGCTAGGTCTCATTTTTGTTCATATTTGTGGCTATTAAAGGTAAAAAACACTGAGGTTACGAAACTCATGGGATAGCTCCTAATACCGTGTCAGACTTACACTTGCCAGGCACAGTGCAGTAACTCACCGTAGCATGGATTCAGCAAGTCGTTGAATATATAAATATTTAGCCATGCTGCTTCTACAGCTGTCCATAACTGCGAAAGTGTTGTCAGTGCAAGATTTTGTGCACGAGGTGACCTCCCGATTATATCTCATAAATGTTCGATGGAATTCATGATGGACGACCTGGGTGGCGAAATCATTCGCTCGAATTGTTCAGAATGTTCTTCAATCCAATCGCGAACTATTGTGGCCCAGTGACATGGTGCACTGTCATCCATAAAAATTCCGTCGTAGTTTGCGAGCATGACGTCCATGAATGCCTGTAAATGGTCTCCAAGAAGCCAAAAATAACCATTTCCAGTCAGTGATCGTTTCAGTTGGACCAGAGGCCCCAGTCCATTCCATGTAAACACAGCTCACCCAGTTGTGAATCCATTCCAGCTTGCACAGTGCCTCGTTGAGAACTTCGGTCCATGACTTCGTAGGGTCTGCGCCACACTCTAACCCTTCCATCAGTTCTGACCAACTGACGTCAGGACCCATCCAACCATGCCACGGTTTTCCAGTCGTCTAGTGTCCAACCGATATGGTCACCAGGCCAGGAGAGGCACTGCAGGCGATCTCTTACTGTAAGCAAAGGCACTCGCGTCGGTCGTCTGCTGCCATAGAACATTAACGCCAAATTTCGCGGCACTGTCCTAACGAATATGTTCACCGTACGTCCCACATTAATTTCTGCGGTTATTTCACGCAGTGTTGCTTGTCTGTTACCACTGACAACTCTACGCAAACGCCGCTGATCCCGGTCGTTAAGCGAAGGCTTGTCCGTGGTGAGAGGTTATGCTAGAAATTTGGTATTTTCGGAAAACTCTTGACACGTTTGACTGGAGTAAGACATGGCCTAACGATCACATACATACCTACTTTCCTTAGTAACAAAATTACAATTGGCCAACTTAACACTCAAAACAGCAGACTAGTGATGCAGAAGCTGTGTAAAGTGTCGGAGGAGAGGAGGCTGGATGTGCTCTGCCTACAGGAGCCGTACTCCCAGGATGGAAAAATAGCATTTGCAGCCGCGACCTAGCAGGTTATAAGCCGAGGGGAAGACCCGAAAGCGGCGATAATAATTACAAACAGAGCCCTCAGAGCAACGATACTCTCACAATACACGACTAGTCACTGCAATGTCGTGGAGTTGCAATCTTCCGTCGTAGTAATAACATTAATTAATATGTATTTTCTATACGGTGACAACATCGAGACACCTCGACCAACTGACCACGGTAACCACGGCATTGCAGGGACAAAAAATGATAATTACTGCTGACATCAATGCAAAATCCCCACTATGGTACAGCGGTACAAGGGACACAAACAGGAAAAGGGTTGAAGATTTCATCATGGGCTCGCAACTTGTGGTGGCAAACAAGCACGGCAACCCTCCTACCTACGCTGCAGGAGGAGGACCAGGCACAAACATTGATGAAACCCTAGTAACACCAAACGTAGTTAATATCGTCCAACAATGGAAAGTCGAAGAAAATGCCACTACTAGCGACCACAATCTCATAACATTCACCCTAGGTGATAGAGTGTCCCGCTGCGCCATGGGGTGGGAGGTGCAATTTAACTATAAAAGGGGTGGCTGGGAACACCTAGCGAGGGAGTGCGACATTCCCGCCTTTGCAGAGGGTGACACACACCTCGACATAGACATTAATGAGAGAGCCGAGGAACTGGTGAGCGCAATAACCAGAGCGGTGAAAGCAGCCGTACCAACTAGGAGGAAGGCCATGGCGGCCTCTCCGTCACCATGGTCGGCCGAACTCGAGGATATGCGCCGGTCTGTCAGAAGGTTGAGGAGGCACTACCAGCGCAGTGTCGTCTGGCTGGAACGGCAAAGGTGGCTGCTGCATTACTGGGAGGCCAAACTTAGGTTCCAAAAGGAACTAAAAGCCGTAAGGACAAGAAGCTGGGAGAGCTTTGTTCAGAATCAATTAGCATTAGACCCCTGGGGGTCTATGGAATTGTCAACAGTCAGGCATGGGGACATGATGACGGAATCCTGGCAGGAGACTACTGAGGTCCTCCTCCAGTCCCTGGTGCCTGACGATAGCGCGGATGTAGAATCTGAAGGACAGCGGCAGCTACGACATGATGACCTCTAAGAATACAACAATAACACGGCAGTCTACCTTTTCTCAGAAGAGGAGGTGGCTGCCCACATAAAATCACTAAAAAGGGGTAAAGCGCCCGGGCCAGACGGCATTGTGGCGGAGATGGTGCAATTCCTACCTCCACAGCTAACTGCACCACTCACTCACCTGTATAACGAATGCCTCAGACAACGGATGTTCCCGTAGATCAGGAAGACAGCGAATGTTGTGATCATCAGAAAAGGACCTAATAAAGACCCAACAGAAACAAAATCATATACACTCCTGGAAATTGAAATAAGAACACCGTGAATTCATTGTCCCAGGAAGGGGAAACTTTATTGACACATTCCTGGGGTCAGATACATCACATGATCACACTGACAGAACCACAGGCACATAGACACAGGCAACAGAGCATGCACAATGTCGGCACTAGTACAGTGTATATCCACCTTTCGCAGCAATGCAGGCTGCTATTCTCCCATGGAGACGATCGTAGAGATGCTGGATGTAGTCCTGTGGAACGGCTTGCCATGCCATTTCCACCTGGCGCCTCAGTTGGACCAGCGTTCGTGCTGGACGTGCAGACCGCGTGAGACGACGCTTCATCCAGTCCCAAACATGCTCAATGGGGGACAGATCCGGAGATCTTGCTGGCCAGGGTAGTTGACTTACACCTTCTAGAGCACATTGGGTGGCACGGGATACATGCGGACGTGCATTCTCCTGTTGGAACAGCAAGTTCCCTTGCCGGTCTAGGAATGGTAGAACGATGGGTTCGATGACGGTTTGGATGTACCGTGCACTATTCAGTGTCCCCTCGACGATCACCAGTGGTGTACGGCCAGTGTAGGAGATCGCTCCCCACACCATGATGCCGGGTGTTGGCCCTGTGTGCCTCGGTCGTATGCAGTCCTGATTGTGGCGCTCACCTGCACGGCGCCAAACACGCATACGACCATCATTGGCACCAAGGCAGAAGCGACTCTCATCGCTGAAGACGACACGTCTCCATTCGTCCCTCCATTCACGCCTGTCGCGACACCACTGGAGGCGGGCTGCACGATGTTGGGACGTGAGCGGAAGACGGCCTAACGGTGTGCGGGACCGTAGCCCAGCTTCATGGAGACGGTTGCGAATGGTCCTCGCCGATACCCCAGGAGCAACAGTGTCCCTAATTTGCTGGGAAGTGGCGGTGCGGTCCCCTACGGCACTGCGTAGGATCCTACGGTCTTGGCGTGCATCCGTGCGTCGCTGCGGTCCGGTCCCAGGTCGACGGGCACGTGCACCTTCCGCCGACCACTGGCGACAACATCGATGTACTGTGGAGACCTCACGCCCCACGTGTTGAGCAATTCGGCGGTACGTCCACCCGGCCTCCCGCATGCCCACTATACGCCCTCGCTCAAAGTCCGTCAACTGCACATACGGTTCACGTCCACGCTGTCGCGGCATGCTACCAGTGTTAAAGACTGCGATGGAGCTCCGTATGCCACGGCAAACTGGCTGACACTGACGGCGGCGGTGCACAAATGCTGCGCAGCTAGCGCCATTCGACGGCCAACACCGCGGTTCCTGGTGTGTCCGCTGTGCCGTGCGTGTGATCATTGCTTGTACAGCCCTCTCGCAGTGTCCGGAGCAAGTATGGTGGGTCTGACACACCGGTGTCAATGTGTTCTTTTTTCCATTTCCAGGAGTGTAGACACATATGTTTGCTGGATATACTTCGGAAAATATTAGAAAAACTACTGGCTGACAGACTGGCTGCACACCGAGTGCTGTGTGGGATGAGCAGCAGGCAGTTCGGCTTCAGGCCTGGGCGATCTGCATCTGATGCAATCGCCCTGGCGGCTGAGGTCTGTGGCTCTAACCCGCATAAGTACGTAGCGGGCATCATGGCAGACATCAGTGGCGCCTTCGACAACCTGCGGTGGCCTTTGCTCTTCTCCTGCTTACAGGAGAAAGAGTGTCCAGGGCCGGTATATGACTGCCTCAGGAGCTGTTGCAGGGATCGGGAGGTCTGGCTATCATCCCCTAGCGGGAGAATTGAAAAATCAATAACAAAGGGACACCTCCAGGGTTTCGTACTAGGACCCCTGTTTTGGGACATCCACATAGAGCCGCTATTGGATACTTTACAAAAAAGCGAAGAAGTGCTAGAGGTGATAGCCTACGCAGATGACCTACTCCTGTTGGTTGGCGGCCGTAGCCGCGAGTATATAGAGCCCAATATAGAAAGAGCCATGAATAAATTGCAACTATGGTGCCAAAACACCAAAATGAAAATATCACCAAGTAAGTCAACTTACCTATTACTAAAAGGACAGTTAATTAGAAACCCAACAGTGAGAATTGAGGGCTCACCGGTTCTTCGGCGACGTGAGACACGGTACTTGGGAATCATCATTGACGAAAGGTGGAACTTCGGGAAACACATTGACACCGTAACCCAGAAAGCCCTTCAAACACTAAACAATCTCATCTCCATCAGACATTAAGGATTTCATCTTCCCCCTCATCTCATAAAACTATATCACAACAGTATTCTAACATCAATAGTGGGTTACGGCTTGGGAGTCTGGGCACAGAGGCTCACGAGGGTTGTGCCCGCCATGACAGTGGGAAGGGTTCAGAGAAATATGATACTGAGATCTGCGGTGGCCTATAGAACATCCCCGGGGGGAGCCCTGTTAGTCGTAATGGGGCTCTGCCCCCTGGATATAAAAATTCGAGAACAGGCTGCGTGGTTCTGGGCTAAGAAAGGGAATACCGCGAAGATAGAAGAGATATTAGGCATTGGGGTTGAGGATAAGGGTGAGATAAGGCGAAGAGGCGAGGAATTGTGGCAATAATTATGGGAAGCTGAAGAAACAGGTCGTAGAACTTTTGAATTTCTTCCTAGCCTCAGGGAACGACTGGACATGAGATACTTTGAATCTACTCCCGGACTGATCCATTTTCTCACTGGTCGTGGGCCATACCCGACATATTTATGTCGGTTGGGGAAAAGAGCCACACCCGCGTGTGAACGTGGTGAATCAGAGGGTGCTCCCGATCATGTGGTCTATGAGTGCCCCCTTTTCAGTGATGTAGCATCCACATTACGTGACCAATTACCTGACCATGACACATACCACTTACTAAGACAAGAAGACACTTTTCAAACTCTTAACCAATTGGCAGATGAGGTATCACGAAGAGTTTTAAAAGAATACCTGAGGGACATAAACTAACTTAAGAATTTGAGACACACCAAATACTGAATTTGCGCCCATTCCCATACCGCCTGTGCGTGGACAGGCCGACTTTCCTCATAGTCTAGAATGCGCCGTGTACAGAACTAGGGGAGTGGGGTACAACATCACCGATACAGGACAAAGCACCGGACTTGACTTAGGTTAGAACTAGTTAGTAGGACTTAGATTAGGAAATTAGCTACTTAGGAACCTGCAGCGAATAACATCCTTGGCCTGCCCAGTGTCAGGGGCACGATCATCGGGATGAGGTCGATGGGCAAGGCTCTAAAAAGTATGTTTATAAACTACAGACACAACTGTGACGCTGCAGGCAATAGAGTTTAGTTAAGCGTAGGTAATTTAAATTTAATATTAACAATAATAGATAAATTAGTTGCCCATTGTTATCAAGTTATAGCTGTAGCTCACTAATTAATCAAATTTGTGTCTAGCTGCAATTAATGTTTGGATAAAATTAGGAGCCACTAATCATTTAAGGAAATGGGTTACGTTTGTGTAACTATCATAAAAATTGCAATAAATATTTTTTTAAAAAAGAAACTCTCTGTGGATCTCAGACTAATGAATTCCCTAACTATTTCATAAGTGGAATATCCCTTTTGTCTAGTTCCAACTACCATTACACATTCCAAGTCCGTTAATACCTGAGGCCTCAATTACGACAGAAACCTTTTCACGTGAATCACGTGAGTACAAATTACAGCTCCGCCAATGCACTGCCCTTTTATACCTTGTGTACGCGATACTACCGCCATTGTATATGTGCATATCGCTATCCCATGACTCTTGTCACCTCATTGTAATTCTGAGATAGAACTGAGTCAGTAAGACGATACAGCCGTGCCTGTGTTACTGTGAGTTATGAGGCAGTGATCCGTCGGACATGCATGCATGTCAGGAGGAACAGGCACTGCAGCCATTGTAGCCGTTATGAAAGTCATGAAATGTATTCGGAGTTGCGAACATGGAATGACGGAAATGAAATTTTATGCCGGACCGGGACTCGAAGCGGATGTCCCGCTTATCGCGAGGGGTCGCCTTACCATTTGGCTACCTTTTTTTTTTTGTTGATCTCATTTTGTTCGTTCTGTTCATTCGGGGCGGACGTCCCATGACGCTTGTTCATCATTGACCCATTAACTCAGTTTTTTTTTTTATTACAGAGGGCAGTTAAACCTCTGACCGAACACGCTGAGCTACCGTGTCGGCAACCCGGTACTTAATGGATTGTGACAAACACGGATCGAGCTATCAATACATGCGGCGTCTTATCTCACAACTGGAGGCTGCAGAGCGATAGTCATTGACGATGGTCAGCAGAAAACTTGCCACGTTCGCTCAGCGTGTCTCCAACGAAGAATTGTAGGAACAACTATGGCGACGTTACTCCCACTCACATATGCAGAAGGACGCCCCACCTCACCCAACAGCTGGACAGTCCCGCCGAAAAGCCGACGACGGCGGATGGCGACACCAGCATGGTGGCGGCGGTGGCGCCCCCACCGAGCAGTACCGACCGATACCAACAGAGATCGGAAGAGCAAATGGTCATGGACAGTCGGATAGTGGGAACGTCTGCCTTAGTTTCATACTGCAGTGGCTACAGAGACACCTTCCGACATTCGGATTCAGAAACGCACACCAGTAAGCAACGTTCTCCGAAATGGCGCAAGAAATGACGTTCAACCCCGTCGGACAACTGCTTAATACGTATCCAGAGCGACGATCAAGAAACGACCGATGAAGACGGCCATCTTACAGAGCGTACGAGACTTCACATCCCGAACACCACCGTCTCGACAGCAGCAGACGTCACGAGCGACCTGAAAAACTTGACAACGCACAGCTACCAGCAGGCCACTACCAATCCCAGATAGCCGGAGAGGAGACACAGAGAGACGGGGCTGAAAAGCCCCGGCCGAGGGCAAGCTTGTCCCAAGGAGACTAGACTGATGATTCTGAAGGGGACCCACCGACGGTCGCAACAGGCGACACGGAGGAAGTGGTTCCCCTCTAAAGTTAGACTTATTACCAACTATGGCGGACCGAGCGAGGTGGCGTAGTGGTTAGACACTGGACTCGCATTCGGGAGGACGACGGTTCAATCCCGCGTCCGGCCATCCTGATTTAGGTTTTCCGTGATTTCCCTAAATCGCTCCAGGCAAATTCCGGGATGGTTCCTTTGAAAGGGCACGGCCGACTTCCTTCCCCATCCTTTACTAATCCGATGAAACCGATGACCTCGCTGTCTGGTCTCCTTCCCCCCCAAAAAAACAAACAAACTATGGCGGACAGGGCGGAGTCACCAAACGTGCCAATAAAACAGCAGACAGCGTAAGCTCCCATGGCCGATACACATGAGACAAGCGTATAGGCTTCCCTCTATCAATATCAGTATCATATGGTTGCAGGTTAAGATGTTCTTACCCAAAGATATGCTACAAGCAGCGGACATCGGCATCGTCCTCCTACAAGAAGTATACGCCGATGAATTTCCTGTGATGTATGGGTAGAAATCCTACATATCACTCACCTCCGAAACTTGCAGCGGAAAACTTGTCAAAGAAGGCATCACGGCAGAGGATGTACTGTACCTACCGTCAGCGTGGGAGTTGGTAGTGAGAGTACTTGATGTACGACTAATTAGCATCAATGCACTGTCCACTACAGACAGCGTTCCCGCTTCTTTGCAGAGGAAATTGCCCCGCTCTTCCACGGCCGACGCTACCGATTAATCCTAGGCGATGATTTTAATTGTGTACTTACACCGAAAGATCAATTTCCTCGATATACCGCATGGCCAGAACTACGAATGTTGGTGCAGACTATGCATCTGGTTGACATCTGGGAGCATGTCCATGGCCTCCGTCCTGGATGCACCCATACAGCGAGTTACTACGCTAGCCGTCTCGCCCGAATATACACTCCTGGAAATTGAAATAAGAACACCGTGAATTCATTGTCCCAGGAAGGGGAAACTTTATTGACACATTCCTAGGGTCAGATACATCACATGATCACACTGACAGAACCACAGGCACATAGACACAGGCAACAGAGCATGCGCAATGTCGGCACTAGTACAGTGTATATCCACCTTTCGCAGCAATGCAGGCTGCTATTCTCCCATGGAGACGATCGTAGAGATGCTGGATGTAGTCCTGTGGAACGGCTTGCCATGCCATTTCCACCTGGCGCCTCAGTTGGACCAGCGTTCGTGCTGGACGTGCAGACCGCGTGAGACGACGCTTCATCCAGTCCCAAACATGCTCAATGGGGGACAGATCCGGAGATCTTGCTGGCCAGGGTAGTTGACTTACACCTTCTAGAGCACGTTGGGTGGCACGGGATACATGCGGACGTGCATTGTCCTGTTGGATCAGCAAGTTCCCTTGCCGGTCTAGGAATGGTAGAACGATGGGTTCGATGACGGTTTGGGTGTACCGTGCACTATTCAGTGTCCCCTCGACGATCACCAGTGGTGTACGGCCAGTGTAGGAGATCGCTCCCCACACCATGATGCCGGGTGTCGGCCCTGTGTGCCTCGGTCGTATGCAGTCCTGATTGTGGCGCTCACCTGCACGGCTCCAAACACGCATACGACCATCATTGGCACCAAGGCAGAAGCCACTCTCATCGCTGAAGACGACACGTCTCCATTCGTCCCTCCATTCACGCCTGTCGCGACACCACTGGAGGTGGGCTGCACGATGTTGGGGCGTGAGCGGAAGACGGCCTAACGGTGTGCGGGACCGTAGCCCAGCTTCATGGAGATGGTTGCGAATGGTCCTCGCCGATACCCCAGGAGCAACAGTGTCCCTAATTTGCTGGGAAGTGGCGGTGCGGTCCCCTACGGCACTGCGTAGGATCCTACGGTCTTGGCGTGCATCCGTGCGTCGCTGCGGTCCGGTCCCATGTCGACGGGCACGTGCACCTTCCGCCGACCACTGGCGACAACATCGATGTACTGTGGAGACCTCACGCCCCACGTGTTGAGCAATTCGGCGGTACGTCCACCCGGCCTCCCGCATGCCCACTATACGCCCTCGCTCAAAGTCCGTCAACTGCACATACGGTTCACGTCCACGCTGTCGCGGCATGCTACCAGCGTTAAAGACTGCGATGGCGCTCCGTATGCCACGGCAAACCGGCTGACACTGACGGCGGCGGTGCACAAATGCTGCGCAGCTAGCGCCATTCGACGGCCAACACCGCGGTTCCTGGGAGCATGTGTCGTGCGTGTGATCATTGCTTGTACAGCCCTCTCGCAGTGTCCGGAGCAAGTATGGTGGGTCTGACACACCGGTGTCAATGTGTTCTTTTTTCCATTTCCAGGAGTGTATGTTACACGCAATCTTAACGCTGACGTCCTGGAAGCGGAGCTGTGGTCTTCAGCATATACTGACCATACGGCATTAATATGTACAATCTCCCTCCGGCGCCAGCAAGTGTGGTGTATCCACAGTCCTTAGAAAATGAATGTCGCCCACTTGCGGCACCCAGCTTGCCAAGACGCCATTGAAGATGGTTGGAGATTTTGCGAGCGACGCCTTCGGTCGTGTTCCACGACCCTAAGCTGATGGGTTGCGCCCAAACGGCGCTGAGGCATGCAATGACGACACGTGGTCGTGAGCAGGCAGTGTGGCGACGTCAGACCTCTATTTCACGGTGCTGCGAGAACGCGCCGAACAAGTGCCTTCTCCGGAGCGGCAAGCGGCGGTACAACGAGCGAAGGCCAAAATTATATCGATCAAGCGACGCCTCCTCGAAGGAACAGTGGTCAGGGCGGGGACACTAGATCGGGTTGCAGGAGAACGCCCGTCGATGTATCACATCGTTAACGAAAGCAAAAGACGACGAAGAGTCCTGGTATATGCCATGGACACGGATGATGGCAGATGCTTAACAACGCAAAAAGAAAGAGGCAACGTCTTTGCAGAACATTACACTCAACTTTCCACTGCAATGGGTACCTATATGGCGGCCATTAATGGAATCACACATACGATTTTCTGCACTACTGAACCATAGGTGCAAGCACAACTGATGGAGGAGATTATAGAGGAAGAAGTGATGGAGGCCATTGGTAGGAGAGGGGAGTAACTCGCCTGGACCAGATGGCCTCCCTCTGGAATTCTACAGATCCTTTAACTACCTGATACCACCACAATGGACTACTGCCTGCCGCGAATTAATGTCTCCTGATGTACCCTTACCGCCGGCTTATGTGGAGGGGCTGATTATCCCTATACACAAAACCTCGGGTGGTACACGGATACGGGACTACCGACCACTGACGCTCCTTAACTGAGACTTTAAAATATTCACCAGATTATTAGCAGCACGCCTCCGAAGAGTATTGCGCCAATTGATCTCGCTCGATCAAACTTCGCTCGGCGGAGTAAACAATAGTCATACGGCGCTTGTTGAATATCACCCTAGCCAAGACGCGCCGCCTCCGTGCAACACTAGGATCGATAGATTTTGATCAAGCATTTGATAGAGTAAGTCATACCTATCTTGCAGAGGTCGTGACACACATGCGGTTTCTACAACCATTTATCACTGTCGTGATGGGGCTACTCAGCAATGCCTACTCCAAAGTGCTCGTCAATGGACGTACGACAAAACCTCTCATCGTAGCGAGACGGCCGCGCGGAGTGGCCTCGCGGTTTGAGACTCAATGTCACGGATTGCGCGGCCCCATCCGCCGGAGGTTCGGTTTCTCACTTGGGAATGGGTGTGTGTGTTGTTCTAAACATAAGTTAGTTTAAAAAGAGTGTAAGTCTAGGTGCCGATGACCTCAGCAGTTTGGTCTCTTAGAAATTCACAAACATTTGATCATTTTCTAGCAAGATCGGTCAGACCAGCATGTCCCTTATCTACGACATTGTATGCACTTACTTTGCGGCCTATGGCACTGCTTGACAGGACTGACTTTGCGAGGATACACATTTACGTGCAAGTCATATGCGGATGACCTGGTGCTGATAGTGCGGAATGAAAACGATATGAGTGTGGCTTTAGATCGGATACACAAATATGGAACGGCCATTAGCAACCGTATAAATGTGGACAAGTCTGTAGTGATGAATATTGCTAACGGACTAACGGAAGAATTTGTAGCACCTTTACGGCTCATGGATACCTTGGAACGCCTAGGGACTTTTTTTTACCAACGACATATGTCGCACAGTAGCGTACAACTATAAGAGACTACTAGAGTCAGTCCGGACGAGCGTCAAAGGGAACATCACACGGGCATTATAAATGATCCAGCGGCTCACATACGTTAACACCTATCCGGCGTCACTAATTCCGCACTTTGCTCAAGTACTCCCGATGCCCGTGACGACAGCACGACGAATACTGGCGGCGTTCGGTTCCTTCGTGAGTGCAGGTCAACTATCTAAAGTAAGATACGGCGCCCTTAACCTCTTTCGTAATAGGGGTGGACTTGGTCTTGCGCATGTTCACGATCGAGCGCCGGCGCTATATACACTACTGGCAATTAAAATTGCTACACCAAGAAGAAATGTAGATAATAAACGGGTATTCATTGGACAAGTATATTATACTAGAACTGACATATGATTACGTTGTCACGCAATTTGGGTGCATAGATCCTGAGAAATCAGTACACAGAAGAACCACCTCTGGCCGTAATAACGGCCTTGATACGCCTGGGCCTTGAGTCAAACAGAGCTTGGATGGCGTGTACAGGTACAGCTGCCCATGCAGCTTCAACAAGATACCACAGTTCATCAAGAGTAGTGACTGGCGTATTGTGACGAGCCAGTTGCTCGGCCACCATTGTCCAGACGTTTTCAATTGGTGAGAGATCTGGAGAATGTGCTGGCCAGGACAGCAGTCGAACATTTTCTGTATCCAGAAAGGCCCGTACAGGACCTGCAACATGCGGTCGTGCATTATCCTGCTGAAATGTAGGGTTTCGCAGGGATCGAATGAAGGGTAGAAAAAAATGGTTCAAATGGCTCTGAACACTATGGGACTTAACTTCTGAGGTCATCAGTCCCATAGAACCTAGACCTACTTAAACTCAACTAACCTAAGGACATCACACATATCCATGCCCGAGGCAGGATTCGAACGTGCGACCGTAGCGTCGCACGGTTCCAGACTGTAGCGCCTAGAACAGCACGGCCACGAAGGGTAGAGGTACGGGGTGTAACACATCTGAAATGTAACATCCACTGTTCAAAGTGCCGTCAATGCGAACAAGAGGTGACCGAGATGTGTAACCAATGGCACCTCATACCATCACGCCGGGTGATACGCCAGTATGGCGATGACGAATACACGCTTCCAATGTCCGTTCACCGCGATGTCGCCAAACACGAATGCGACCATCATGATGCTGTAAACAGAACCTGGATTCATCCGAAAAAAAATGATGTTTTGCCATTCGTGCACCCAGGTTCGTCGTTGAGTACACCATCGCAGGCGCTCCTGTCTGTGTTGCAGCGTCAAGGGTAACCGCCGCCATGGTGTCCGAGCTGATAGTCCGTGCTGCTGCAAACGTCGTCGAACTGTTCGTGCAGATGGTTGTTGTCTTGCAAACGTCCCCATCTGTTGACTCGGGGATCGAGACGTGGCTGCACGATCCGTTACAGCCATGCGGATAAGATGCCTGTCATCTCGACTGCTAGTGATACGAGGCCGTTGGGATCCAGCACGGCGTTCCGTGTTACCCTCCTGAACCCACCGATTCCATATTCTGATACCAGTCATTGGATCTCGACCAACGGGAGGAGCAATGTCGCGATACGATAAACCGCAATCCGACCTTTATCAAAGTCCGAAACGTGGTGGTACGCATTTATCCTCCTTACACGAGTCATCACAACAACGTTTCACCAGGCAACGCCGGTCAACTACTGTTTGTGTGTGAGAAATCGGTTGGAAACTTTCCTCATGTCAGCACGTTGTAGGTGTCGCCACCGTCGCCAACCTTGTGTGAATGCTCTGAAAGCTAATCATTTGCATATCACAGCATCTTATTCCTGTCGGTTAAATTTCGTGTCTGTAGCACGTCATCTTTGTGGTGCAGCAATTTTAACGGCGAGTAGTGTATCAGCACTATGTTAAAACTGTGGAGACACCAGACTTGTCTGACAGGAAACTTACTAGAGGAACTAGCACCAGTTTCTCGAATGTCGTCAGTGGCAGTCCAGCACATTTACTAGTCACTTCCCTTTGCGCGCTATTTTTCTTATAGAGTACCGTATCGTTCAGACGGCGCATGATTTCTAGCGGATACTAACGACCGGACGACGCAGCAATCCTATTGAGAGGAAGCATCCACATATCAGTTGGCATGTACAATGGCGATCGATATACTAGGACTCTATGCGGTTCATATGACAGATTCACGATGGTGCCCTCAGTGCCAAACTCTGGACAACGATGAACACCACCTCACATGCGATACCCCGGCAGAAGTGTGTGGCGTTTGGCGACACAAATGATAGCTTCCTTACTTCGAATGGGACAACACAATGTTGGACCAGGGATTATATTCTTCCCTGACGGGATGTACTACCCACGTACTAAGACGAATGCAGTAACATGGCTTCGAGGCGAGACGCAGCTGTATTTGTTCAAGGATGGCCCAAAGAATGTGATGGACTTTTGGACCTTCTTACAGAAAGTACGTTTGAAGATCGTGAGCAATCCGAAATATCAACAGTATTTCTTTAACTTCCTATGGAGTGCTTTTCAAGACCCTCTCATAACTGGAACGTCAGGGAACGAGAAGTTAAATTATCGATGCAATGAAAGAATGAACGGACGATAAGAATCGGTGGATACCATATGCCTTCGAGAAGACATACCTGGATGACAGAGCAGAGGAAGGGATTGGAAATACGGTTTTCCATTGGGCTGTGTGTTTCTTTCTTTATGTTATGCCAGAATTATGTTCAGTTTTATAGCCTTCGGGCAATAGAGAAATGTTATTTGTGGTATGACAATGAAGTGGTTGTTACTGAAATTTAACTTCACTTACTAGTTGTATGTATACCGGGATTTGCTTTAATTTGTTAAAGATATTCATTAAAATTTGAAGCATAGTTGGAGAAGTACTTCTTTGTAACGTAATTTTATTGTGTTTTTCAATTATTGATGTATGTTTAACTTTCCAAAGATTAATACTTATACCTCAGTCTGGTTTATACTGTTCAGTTAATACATGTAAGAAATTGTTACTGTCATTTCGCACCTCCAACAAAAAGTTTGCCGGCCGGGCTGGCCGAGGGTTTCTAGGCGCTACAGTCTGGAACCGTGCGACCGCTACGGTCGCAAAATGACTCTGAGCACTATGCGACTTAACTTCTGAGGTCATCAGTCGCCTAGAACTTAGAACTAATTAAACCTAACTAACCTAAGGACATCACACACATCCATGCCCGAGGCAGGATTCGAACCTGCGACCGTAGCGGTCACGCGGTTCCAGACTGAAGCGCCTTTAACCGCACGGCCACACCGGCCGGCTGCTACGGTTGCAGGTTCGAATCCTGCCTCGGGCATGGATGTGTGTGATGTCCTTAGGTTAGTTAGGTTTAAGTAGTTCTAAGTTCTACGGGACTGATGACCTCAGAAGTTAAGTCCCATAGTGCTCAGAGCCAGCCACAAAAAGTTTTTTGTGTCCTATTCTTACTGTTAAAAATGGAAAGGCAACAGCAAAAAAAAGGCGAAATAGTGAGCGCATCTCGAAAATAAGTTGAGAGAGCCCCTTCCCCCACCCCCGCAAAACAAGCTGAGGATGACATGAAAAGAAAAAAAAAATGGTAAATGGTAGTGTGACCACTCGCGATAAGTGGGAATCCGGGGGTTCGAACTACAGTACGGCACAAATTTTCATTGTCATCACTCCATTATATAGCTGATGGTTGTCCATATTCGCAACTGCGAATACATTTCATGTCAAACTCAGTACGATCACCTAAAGTATCAATTTATATTTACCTCTTTTCATTGAATTTGGATAAGTTAATTTTTAAAGTAAATGTAGTTTGAGCTGTTTAGGTATTCGTGTGCATGCCAGTGACATCTAAGGAGGAGAATCTATCTTTAGTTCGGATGTGAATGTGTTTAATCTGGTTTATCTGGTATACAGAGTTTTTAATTTTAAATTTTTCTGAAAAGTACAATTTTGGTTAATGATAAAGTTAAGCTTTTCGATTAATAAATGCATCTGACTATTGATACAATTAATAATGGATTTGACTGGAATACTGTCTTTATCAAACTTGTGTTGGGATCGCAGTTTGGGAGACTGGGGTTAATCACTATACACTGGTCCTTTTCCTTATTAGTTAACAGAAACTGGCATTTCGTTAGAGCTTCCTTTACTCAAGCCATTTATTAATTACTTACATCCCTATCAATGGAAATAATGACATTTTTATGAAAAAGGTGTATAGGTTTTTGGATATAATCGTCTTTTCTCATGAAAAACACAGTGTTCCCTTTATCTACCTTTAATTCAAAAGCATTATAGGTAAATCTTTTTCTGTTAATGTTCTGTAAAGCATGTATTTCTTCATAACCATTCCTTCATTTCTTATATATATTATTTCTGCTGTAGCTATCAGTAATTCTGTCTGCTTTCCTGATAATGCTATTCTATTCAACAATGAGAATTATCGTGGCATGTAATGCCACTTTAAAACGTCCAGTCATAGATACTACGTTGCTAGGATTTTTGTTCCTGAGCTAAATTGTAAACGAATCGTTTATGCAATAAATTACTTTTGAAGTTCTGTTTATGTGGTTGCACGTAGAAGTTAGACAGAATTACACATCTTGTTGCGTTGCTACGACGAGGAACTGAAATTTGTCGGCCGGCCGGTGTGGCCGAGCGGTTCTAGGCTCTTCAGTGTGGAACCGCGCGACCGCTACGGTCGCAGTATCGAATCCTGTCTCGGGTATGGATGTGTATGATGTCCTTAGGTTAGTTAAGTGTAAGTAGTTCTAAGTTCTAGGGGACTGATGACCTCAGATGTTTGGTCCCATAGCGCTCAGAGCCATTTGAACCAATTTTTTTTAAAATTTGTCTGAATTGCACTGAAAACTAAAGGTTAGATAAAATGAGACTGCTAGACGTTACTGTACGGTATGATTAATATAAAATATTAGGAATAAATTATGTAACTTGATTACTGTGAGCATTAGTTACGATATAATTGTTGGAGTCCAGATATTAAAACATCTGTATGGTGCGTGCACCAGCAGGAAATACACTAAAACTGACCATTGCAGTGATTTATAATTACCCTCAAATCCTAATGACTGAAATGTCTGACTAAAATATTTCTAGTAGATACCGAGAGTAATAACGTTTTAAGCTACTGTGAGGAATGCTAACAAACTAAGTAAGAATCTTGTCAATAAGAAAAACACTGAACTTCTAAAGAGTTGCCGCTACACACATCAACAGCAGAACTGGGAAATTTATATTCGTGAAGAAACTCAATAACATGGTCTGGTTATTTTGTTCTTGTTAGCCTGTTTCAGAAGAGGTTGATCAGACGAAAAATCTGAGGTAAACAACTCATTATCTACGCAAGCCTGTCGGTCGTTTCAGATCACAGCAGGCATAATGGTTCGTGAAGGGACGCCCGGCGTGTAACATTGTGTCACCTACAAAACGTTCTTCTTTTATTTCGATTTCATCTGCTAATAGAAAGGGTAAACAGGAAACTTCGCTCGTCTTGGAAGCAAAGTAGCATTTTGACAAGCTATTCGATTTAATTTTCGAGACATAACACAATATTCGAAACTAAAAATGACTGTTATGTGGCTACATAGTCACTGGTACTTGTTCCTCGCTGTTAAAAGTAGGGCTGGTGTATTAGATGAGCTGGAAAGATACCGAAAATTACGATGTTACGTTGAGATCATGGTTCTTTATACGATTGTTCGAAGATCTCAGAGACATTTCCAACAACACGTAGTCAGCAGAAAAGGATCGGACGTAGTCAGTTTGAACAGACAAGGACGGATAAGATGGATGTAAACCAAAATGTCTATTTCAATTGTAACTGCAGGTATTGAGAACAGGTCAGTTTAAATATGTATAAATATGGAATGGACCATCCCGTCATTTCGAGTCTAACTTAATTTTTTTCCTCTGGTATTCAGCTTTACAGTATTTCCATACGCATAACTATGGGTTCAAATTACTAAAAATTAATGAAGTATAATTTTTCGAGTGAATTCTGCACGTGATACTAATGTTCAGACCAGAAAACTAACGCTACGCGACTCCACGCTCTCTTGTCATTGCTGCCATCAATTGCATGGCGAAGTGCAAAACCCACTGACTGAAAACGATAGAAAGATACATGTATTTGCATGGAGGGCTCTACCTTTTCCGAGGGAGCACATTCATGTTAGCTATACATAATGAATCACAGAAAAGCAGAGGGAAAAGAGGACAAACTAATGGCATGAGATGCTCCATTGTGACGACGTATCTGGAGGCAGCTGAAGATTTAACGATAGCTACATTGTGCTTACGGGTACCATACACAAAAATTAGAAGATTACTGAAATTAGCATCCACAGCTCAGGCGTTATTAACAGTAAATATCGTAAATATACAGCTTGCGAGGTGTAGTGGCTGCACATAATTGTTATTTTGCCCAAGGCAGCTGCAGCATCCAGTTTTCTGTCGATGTCGTAACTATGTACTGACTGAATACCCAAATATGTATTACGTTAAATGAAAATGGGAGAAAGGCCGAAACGCGTATTAGTTTACATAAAAATACATAAAAAGTGAGTAGTTACTGTATTCATTAAAATAATGAGGAAACTACGTGATGACAACCACAGTTGTCCCAAGCAAGGACTTCCTTGTAACAAAAATCAAGTAAACGGTGAGAACGTAGTAAGAGTAGAGGTCACCAAAATATTTTTACCGAATACTTATTTTAACTCTGAGCACGAAATTCATCCTTATCTGGAGCAACTAGGGACTTTAGAAATAGTGGGAAGAAATCGAAAGCAGATCATTATGCTAGATGCCAACGCCAAGTCTGTACTCTGGCAGAGTTGTGCAGCGGTGAGAAAGGCACGGAACTAGTGCACACAGTTGCTGAGCTAGACCTACAGGTGTATGCAAGCCAGATCAGACCTCAAAGTACCACAATAGAGCGGGAAAATAAAGAAACGTAGATTTAAACTGTGCCAAACTGTTATGCAGCCATCAATGTGTCGTCATAGTTTGTCACAGATAATACAACAACTAGCGAACAAAATAGGGAGTTGAAAATACAGAAATGAATGAGACCTATTCACGAGTACTAATTCCAGTAATCAAGAAATTAAAATGTGTTTTATTTAGAGCGAACTTCCACATCTAGAAGCTTGACGAAACGGATTACAAAGTGGGCGAAAGAAGCCACTGAGCTGCTAAAAACCATTCACATGCACGAAACAATGAAATAAGAAATGTAACATCTACATCACATTCCGCAAGCCACCTAGCAGTGTGTATCAGACGGTACTTCCAGTGCCAATTACCGATCCCCCTTACAGTGTTTCATCCGCGAATGGCGTGTGGGAAGAATGACTGTCGGTAAGCCTCAGGATTAACTCTAATTTCTCGAATTTCGCGAGATGATGTGGGAAAAACTAGCATGTTGTCCAACTCTTCCCGGAAATTATTCTTTCGAAATTTCTCTAGTAAATCTCTCCATGATGTACAATGCCTATCTTGTAACATCTGCCTCAGGAGTTTGTTGAGCATCTCTGTAAAGCTCTCTCGCCGACTAAACGATCCCGTGACGAAATGCGCCGCTCTTTTTTTGGATCTTCTCTCTCTCTCTGTCTATCTCTCTCTCCCTTGTATCAGTGCTACCTCGAAAGGATCCAGTATTTGTGAACAATACTCAAGAATCAGTCGAACAAGCGCATTATAAGCCACTTTCGCGAACGAGTTAACTTTCCTTAAGATTGTTCCTATTAATCTTACTCTGGCATCTGCTTTTCCTTCTGTTTGCTTAATGAGGTCATCCCGCTTAAAGACGCTCTGGATAATTACTCCTAGATATAGTAGAGTAGATAATACCCGTCAGGGTAGCTGAGAGCACTAAATGCGCTGCTTCCTGCACTCGGGGAGGCGCGTCGGCCCCGGATCGAATCCTCCCAGCGTATTAACGACGACGGTCCGTGTGCCGGCCAGCCTGGATGTGGTTTTTACTCGGTTTTCCACATCCCGCTAGGTGAGTGCCGGTCTCGTCCCCACGTCCCGCCTCAGTTATACGGCTCGCAGACATCTGAACACGTTCGCACTTTTCCATCGATTACACTAGTCGCAGAGAGTTGGGGCAGACTAATTCCGTTCTGGGGGGTACGGGGTGGTGGCAGGAAAGGCATCTGGCCGCCACTTAAACTAACTTTGCCAAACCCGTTCAACCCTGCCGACCCTGCGTGACGCGGGAAAAGGCACAAGCGAGAGCTTTTACAGTAGATAATGTTCCCACCAGTCTGTCATCAATAGCGCAGATGTACAGTAGAGAATTTCTTTTCTTATGTGTCCGCAACGTTCCACATTTGTTCAGTTCAAGGTCAACTGCCAGAGACTGCATCATTCATCAATCCTCTGCAGATAATTCTGCAAATCGATACTATATTCTGACGTTGCCACTTTCTTATAGACAACCGCTTCATCCGCGAACGGTCTTAAAGCGCTTCCGACACTTTCTACTAGATCATTTATATGCATGTTAACAGTAACGGTCCTATCAGATTTCGTTGGGGTACTCCGAAAATCACCTACACCTTCTGTCGATTTTGTTCCGTTAAGGGCGACGTGTTGAGTTCTATATGCAAGGAAGTCTTAATCCACTCGCAAATCTGGTTCGGTACTGCATGTGCTCGTATTTCTCTCAGTAACCGGCAGTGTTGGACGGCGTGAACTGCCTTTGTGAAGTCAAGGAACAAGGCATCAACCTAAGTGCCAGTATGTACATCGCTATGGATCACATAGAGAAAGGGAGCGAGCTGACTCTCGCAAGGTCTCTCTTTGCGAAATCCACATTGACTTATGTACAGCTTAGGCACTGGGAACGTAGTAAATAGTATACTCTACGTGCATCGGAGTAGTATAGCGTGGTGCACCACTGGAAAATAAGACCGGAAAAAAAGTATACGGAGCTTTAAAAGGAAGTTACCAGAAGTGAGCCTTTTATTGAAATTGGAGCTGAGTCAAATCTTCATATAGCAAATAGGTGGAAGGCGGCTTCTTTCTCCCTCTCCCTCTCCCTCCACCTTCCCTCCTTCTCTCTCTCTCTCTCTCTCTCTCTCTCTCTCTCTCTCTCTCTCGTTCTAAACTGTCCAGACAGTTACCAAATTTTTTGTCGCAAAATTCAAGGTCATCGAATGAATAAATTTTGGTAAACGACAAAAACCATCGGATTCAAATTATGTAACACAGTATTCGGCTTAGCACATACCAAATCAGTGGACCCCATGACTCTACACACCGCATGATTTTTCCAGAACCAGGAAGCAGAATGGAGTGCGCTACCAGCCTCGTGTTCATGCAGCACACGAGGGAAACATGGGCCAAATATAGCTTTTCCACAACCTGTCTCTGTCGTTTCAATTATCTTAGTGGGGAGACCTTGCAAAACGGACCACCTAGCTTTTTGAAAAAATTTTAGGGGTCTCAATGGTAATATATTGCCTTTGATATATCAATAAACTGAACAAGTGTCTCTAAGTCCTATCCGTCCCGTGCATGCAGTGAAATCAACTCCAGTTTTTTTCCTTGTTTGTTCTTTTTTTTTTTTCGTTGACGCATCTTACAGGTAAGCTGAGGTTCATCTTCACCGTCCGCAATATCCATGTCAGCACGCGAGTTATGAGCCCACTCTTGCATTGCTTCGTGAAACATAAGTCAGCATAGCGATCCAAAAATTGAAAGACACAATTTCTCCAACCATTTTGTTTCGCTGTCTAATGGGTGCAGGCATTCGATTCGTTCTGCGAGTTGATACATTAATCTGCGCAGTTCTTTCATAGTCATACCAAAACGTCGCTGTTGCAGATGCTTAAGATATCTGACAAGTTTTAACTCTTGCTCCTTATTGAAAACACTCTGATATTTTCCGCAGGATTTGTCAATTGTTGAAAAGGGATTGTTCTTTTTCTTTTTTACATTTAGTTTTAAAATAGTCAAACGCACGACAAATAGTTTCGATGCTTTTAGAGGGTCATCGTTTAGCTAATTACAGATTCAACAGCTTCTTGCATATTTTTCGTGGACCAGTTTTGTCTCTCCATTTTTCGTACATAATAACGTACCATCCGCAAACAAGAAAGGCAAACCATGAGACAAAATTCATCAAATGAAGAATATAAGACAACCGGGGAGGAACTGACTATGCCGGTGCACCATTCCGCCCAAAACGCATATCTATTGAGAAAATATTCAGTAACCATCCTAAAGAATTTTTTTTCCTGCTGCATTGTATACAAAGATAGCTAAGAACATACTGATTTAGGTGGATTAAACGTTGATTGTGAAGAAAAAAGTATGACAGACTTACCTTAGTTGGAAATGGTCCGGAAAGTTGTAACAGGACAGTGAATTCGCTCACTTTTATACAGACTGCGCAACTCGAGCGTGACAACAATTGCAACCTTACTAAACCACAACAGACATTGATTTGTTAAGCACTTGTCAGTCTGAATGCACCATAGCCCCTTTGGACGAAATTAGACAACCGAGACTTTTCTGCCCAGGTAGTCCATTCCCCCCATGTGTCACCTATGCCCGAATTTGGTAGGTCTAGGCCCAAACGACGACAAGTAAAAAAGAAAATGATTAATAAAAACCACTGCAGCTCTATTATTCCATACTTACTGTGTTACGACCGGTTTCGTTCGCTGAACATCTACAGATTGCCGAGGTGTGCTAACGTTGTGACATAAATGATCTGGTTGTCGTAGGTAATGTTAAAATGGTTCAAATGGCTCTGAGCACTATGGGACTTAACATCTGAGGTCATCAGAACCCCTAGAACTTAGAACTACTTAAACCTAACTAACCTAAGGACATCACACGTATCCATGCCCGAGGCAGGATTCGAACCTGCGACCGTAGCGGTCGCGCGGTTCCAGACTGAAGCGCCTAGAACCGCTCGGCGTAATGTTAAAGACCAAATCCAAAAATACTGCTCGTAAACATCCTGCCGACCGTCTGACAAAAGAATGGCGATCAGACACGGCATGCTGCATACAGGAAACTCGGCAACCTGAAGATGTTCAAAGAACGAAACTGGTTGTATGTAATAATATACCTAAGGTAGTTTTTATTAATCATAATGTTAGCGTCAGCTGTGGTGGTAAACATGACCAAGATTTAAATAAAAGTACGGTCTGTGGCGCACAGCCTGTAACCGTGCTTCCGTTCTGACTGCAGGAAGGCCCAGCCTTTGTTGACTGCAGCACTACCGAGCGAGATGGCGCAGTGGCTAGGACACTGGACTCGCATTCAGGAACACGGTGGTTTAAACACACTCCGGACGCCCGGATTTAAGTTTTCAGTGATTTCCCTGAAACGCATCAAGAAAATGTCGGGATGGTTTCTTTGAAAGGTCACGGCCAACTTCCTTCCCAACCTTCCCTAATCCGATGAGGCCGATGACCTCGCTGTTTGGTCCCCTTCTCCAAATCAACCAACCATCCAACCAACTGCAGCAATGGGATGGAGAGGGTGTAGGGCTCATCACCCCATCTGCCTTTTACTTCCTGGAAAGATACCTGGTACTCCTTGATAGCAGAATGAGTGGACCTAGGTATGCAGTAGAGGAACTGGAACGAAGAAAAATCCCCTTCCCCTATTCAAGGCCGGAGTCCAGTGTTCTACCGGAGAGAGCAGCAGGGCCAGAGGCAGGGAAAGAGGCTACCAAGCTAGAACTTGCCTGAGTGAAGGAAGGATGTCACAAGTGATAAAAGGAGACGAAATTGATTCCTTTCAACACAACAGATATGACGGGTTCGTACAGACAGAACGGTGTATCGGATGACAACTGAGTACCATATGATGAGAGGCTGGCACTATGAGAGGACCTGGTCGAGTGCCTGCTGGACACTATGCTGCCAGACAATGTACAGAAGAAAGACAAATGTTTACAACTTTACAGGGACGCTTTGCTGCATAGGGAAGCAACACGATAACAATAGATGTACGAATATAGCTATTAGGAAACAAAAGAACTGAAAAGGTCACTATACTGACAGATTTCGCGAAATTAAAGACCAAATAGTGCCCTAACTGACGCATCTCTTAAGTGATTGATTTAAAGTAGGACACCAAACATCTAAAAGGACTGTTGTATCGCCATCTCATGATGCAATGGAGACCGATAACGTTTGCGAGCTACAGAGATCTACGATCGATGCCCATACCGCAAAGAGGTACAGGAAGTGGTTGAATTACGACGTTCTGTGCCGAAGACGGCAGTATAAAGCCGGCTGCAGACGCACCAAGTCAGTCAAGTGATCGATGCCACGGCAGACGGTCTGCAATGAGCTCGCAGTCGAGGCAGCCGCCTCGGTGGCGCAGATGATCGTCGATCATCGATCAGACAGAGCACACTCAGGTGTCACTACGGACGCAAACAACGTAGGATCCAGGCCTTGGCCTTGGCAGGTAAGCCTGCGTCCTCGAAGGCAAAGGTCGAGGTCAGGCTCAAATGGTTCAAATGGCTCTGAGCACTATGGGACTTAACATCTGTCGTCATCAGTCCCCTAGAACTTAGAACTACTTAAACCTAACTAACCTAAGGACATCACACACATCCATGCCCGAGGCAGGATTCGAACCTGCGACCGTAGCGGTCGCGCGGTTCCAGACTGTAGCGCCTTTAACCGCTTGACCACCTCGGCCGGCTCGAGGTCAGGGAGGAGCAACAGATCCGCGGGTAGGACCGTTGCATTAGGCACGTACACCCCACCCTCTATCAAAATCGCACCCAAAGAAGTGGATCGTGGGCAACCAATCATGTTTACCAGCAGCCAGAACACGAAGAAGAAGGTGACTTTCAACTCACCCGCCGGAAGGAAACGAAAGAACTCTCAGAACTTAGCGACGCCACCAAGAGACAACTACCCATTCCGATTTCGAACCAATTCACCCCCCCCCCCTCACAAACAATGGGTGAACAAATGGATGTCATACCAGCACCTGCAACTGAAGAAGCACGTCCTGCCACAGTACCAAGCATTTCACTGGACGTCAACACGCCACCTGCTAAAATACCATCCATTATCATTCAGTACACGGGAAAATATCTATGATGGGGCTCTGAACTGAAGAAACGTGTGGCCGCCTCAATTAAGGCCATATATGAGGGCGGAACTACAAAATACAATTTTGAAACACTGCCTGATCAACTATTAGGACCTCGCTTCTTCCGAGGAGCGAAGTTCCCCTTCTCTATACACACTAACCATCTACGGAGAAGACACTTAAAGTCGTAGTCAAAGACTTACAAGCTGAGATACGAGGGGAGGAATTGGAAAAAGAACTCCATGCCATTGGGTTTCAGACTGTATCAGTGTATCAGTTGAAAGTACGCGACAAAAAGACTGCCAAACCAATTTCGCAGCCAGTTTATTGCGTCACTCTGCCGGCTGGGCCAACCAGTGAGTGATGGAGACCAAGGTCCAACTGAAACGTATAGGCCAAAGAAAGGACCACCACAATGTAAACGCTGTCAATGTTACTTTCATACAGCGAATTATTGCAACTTGCCAGCAGGATGTGTGAAATGCACAGGACATCACCTCTCGAAAGATTGCCAGAAGATGAAGACCCAGAAAGCAAAATGCGTCAGTTGTGATGGCGGACATCCTTCCACGTGGAAAGGATACCCCACTCTCCAGCAATGCACGACGCAAGGACAGTCACCACGACTCAGCAATCAACAACCTGCCACTACTCCAGTTCCATCACAACTTAGCACCACCAGGGGATTCTCTACAATGCCGAAGATATCCTCTGCACCCCTAACAGCGACAACGCATATCCAACAACCGACTGAAGCCACTACATTTACACAGGCCACTTCCGACTTCTCAGACCTGAAGGAGATATTTTCAAGTATCACGGGCTTCTTGGCAACAGTCCAGCAGAACACCCTCGTCATCATTTAAAAAACGTTTCAACAGTTCAAAGCTGAACCAGACATTCTTCCCAAACTACTCTCCCTCTTCAGTGGCACCATGGAACTTTCTGCCCCTGGAAATGGCCCGTAAGCAATCACGAAGAGATGATCTCACATTTTGAATCTGCAACGCCAATGGAGTGTTACCTAGGAAGCCAGAACAGGAGGATTTTATCGCGAAATTCAGGGTCAGTATACTTTTTCTGACGGAAACACATTTCCAGCCTACTCAACAATTCAAGTTAAAGAACACAACTGGATATCGGACGTTCTAGACGTTGCTATGCTTAGAAACCTCCGACTCGACTCCCAGCTGAAGACCATAAATGATGTGACTTCTGATCTTCAACCAGTGAGTGGCAAACTAACCAAAGCAAGGACGACCACCAATTTGGACTATTACAATGAATTTCTCAACAAAAATGTCTACCCTTACGTCAGACCTATCTGCCCCTGTCCTTCTTGAAGAGTCCATTGCTACGCTGACTGGGAAAATAAAGTGAGCCTTTAGCCAAGTATTCATAACCACCGAAATTTGCGCTCGACACTGCAACGAATTCTCGCTTTTTCTGCAAGACATGAAGCCTCTTGAAAACAGAATTCGCAAACGATGACAACGTTGTCGGAATCTGGAGGACCGACGAGAACTGAAAAACCTCTCAAGAGAACTACATTATTGTGCGGTGGAACACCGATTAGAAGTCTGGGAGGACAAAACGGCTTTGCTGACAATTCAGTCTAGGAATGAGTGGAAACTCGTTCGAGCACTCTGTAGCCCATGACCAAACAATCTAGCCATTCAGGGCCCAACAGGTCACATCTATGACCCTCTGTTCGCCTCAACCACATGGCACAAAGGCACCGGACATTGTGGAGGAAGACTAAAAAAGTAACATGGTTACCCAAAACGCGGAGGAAATTCGACAAGCTGCACGAAGGGATGACCCTGCACTAACAACACCAACGAGAGTGAGGGCTATTATTCGCAATCATGGATCACATTCGGTCCCAGGACCTGATGGGATCACGAACGAACAACTAAAACAACTGGCGTGAAAGCCCTTGGTGTTCATCACGAGGATCTTCAGTCCAACTGAGCTACTTCTCGGCAGCTTGGAAAATAGCTTATCCCGTACCGATTCCCAAACTTTGAAAGGACTTGAGCCTCCCGACAAACCATCGGCCCTTCATAATCAATAAGATTTTTCTGGATTTGTGACTGCATTGTCAACATGTAAGACTACCGTCGTTTCGGTCACTGTTGCAGTGACCTACTTCAGGGTGTTTTTATTTCCTGCTGAATGAGAAAACTTTGTTTCTTATATACCTGTAGACGAGGCTGTTACCTAATTCTGATAGGCTGTTATGGGTGAAGAAGAGAAATAATAAAAACACCAATAGAAAACTTCCCTTTCCTTCATCCTTAATAGCCTATCAGAAGTAGATAACAGCCACGTCTGCAGGTATATAAGAAACAAAGTTTTCCCATTCAGCAGTAAGCAAAATACCCTGAAGAAGGTCACTTGCAACAGTGACCGAAACGTCGGTAGCTTTACATATTGACACTTTGGTCACAAACCCAGAAAAATTTTATTGTTTGTGACAATGGCTGCGTAGCCTACCACTATATTCATTAGCCCATCAGTTTATTATCTATTTAGTCTAAAGTCCTCGAAACTATAATCTTAAACGACTTCGACAACCAAGCGCCACGCAGGACGTAATTAGACAAAATCAATTCGCCTTTCAAGAAAGGCTACCTGCGGAACTTCAACTATTGGGCGTTACAGAATGTATAGTATACAACATGAATCGATCGAACTATACTGCGCTACTTTCTTGGATGTGGAAAAAGCCCCATTCCTGTAGAAGGACAAACTGGTCGTCAAACTTCAAGCCTTAGGTTCGATACCGGACTGTTGTGTCAAGATCGTTGACAGTTTGCTACATGGACGCACATATATATGAAGATAAACGGATAATGCTCCAGCATGCTACAAAGAAGGTTTACCACAAGGGTCTGTTCTCCCGCCAATTCTTTTTATATCATACGTAAATGACGTGCCAGTACTCCAACAGGTTTTCCTCGAGCAGTTCGCGGACAACACCGCTTAATTAACAAGTAGTCGACTCATCATCACGGAAAATTGGCAACTACAACAACAGCTGAACTCACAGAACAATGGGCAACGGCACATTGTATGAAACTTAATGCAGAGAAGACGACGATAATTCTCTTCACCAGATGACGACCTGAATTTCGTGACATCCTAGTTATAAGCAACATTCCAGTCCCTTCGATTGCGTCCGTTGTTCGGGAGTCATAACTGATAAAAAAATAGCCTTCGAGGAACATGTCGCCGGCCGCTGTGGTCGAGCTGTTCTAGGCGTTTCAGTCCGGAAACCACGCGGCTGCTACGGTCGCAGGTTCGAATCCTGCCTTGGGCATGGATGTGTGTGATGTCATTAGGTTAGTTAGGTTTAAGTAGTTCTAAGTCTAGGGGACTGATGACCTAAAATGTTAAGTCCCATAGTGCTTAGAGCCATTTGAACAATTTTTTGAAGGAGCATGTCAATGCTAAAACAGGTAAAAAATTGCGCCTGATATATGCCTGTACCCCCTTCTCGCCAGCTCTCATATGTCTGTTAGCACAAAACTTAAGCTATACCGAGCAACATTCTTATACACCATGTTCTATGGCTGCTCCTCCTGGGGCATAACAAGCAGCACAAACATTAAACAACAACAGATGCTACAAAATCGCTGTCTTCGGCTCATTGTCAAAGCCACTTGGTGGTCTCGGACGAGGAACCTTCATCAGGAACTTGACATCGACCCTATCCAGGACACTGTCAGGAAAACAACACGTAAGCTCCTGCACGCCATTGAAGACCTCCGATCGGCCACCCGCCATCTGAACTACGTTGTATCTGTTGCCCCACAACGTTGGCACCGGATTTGGGTGCCACGGGCAGTCGTCGAAGCTCCTTAGTAACCAACAAAACCGTGTAGAAACCATCAGCACAGAATGGCTCATGTACATAGGGCCGGCAGGCCTTCTTACGAGTAAATAAACAGAACAACACCGATTTACCTTTTCATTTAAGAAGTTTAGCCAGACAGTAGTAGCACTTCTCATACACCACACACACACACACACACACACACACACACACACACACACACACACACACACATATACAGGGTGGTTCATTGATAGTGACCGGGCCAAATAGCTCACGAAATAAGCGTCAAAAGAAAAAACTACAAAGAACGAAACTTGTCTAGCTTGAAGGGGGAAACAAGATGGCGCTATGGTTGGCTAGATGGCGCTTCCATAGGTCAAACGGATATCAACTGAGTTTTTTTAAATAGGCACCCCCATTTATATTACATATTCGTGTAGTACATAAAGAAATATTAATGTTTTAGTTGGACCACTTTTTTCGCTTTGTGATAGATGGCGCTGTAATAGTGACAAACGTATAAGTACGTGGTATCACGTAACATTCCGCCACTGCGGACGATATTTGCTTCGTGATACATTACCTGTGTTAAAATGGACCGTTTACCAATTGCGGAAAAGGTCGATATCGTGTTGATGTATGGCTATTGTGATCAAAGTGCCAAACGGGTGTGTGCTATGTATGCTGCTCGGTATCCTGGACGACATCATACAAGTGTCGGGACCGTTCGCCGGATAGTTACGTTATTTAAGGAAACAGGAAGTGTTCAGCCACATGTGAAACGTCAACCACCACCTGCAGCAAATGATGATGCCCAAGCAGGTGTTTTAGCTGCTGTCGCGGCTAATCCGCACATCAGCAGCAGTCAAATTGTGCGAGAATCGGGAATCTTAAAAACGTCGGTGTTGAGAATGCTACATCAACAGCGATTGCACACGTACCATATTTCTATGTGCCAGGAATTGCATGGCGACATCTTTGAAGGACGTGTACAGTTCTGCCACTGGGCACAAGAGAAATTACGGGACGATGACAGATTTTTTGCACGCGTTCTATTTAGCGACGAAGCTTCTTCACCAACAGCGGTAACGTAAACCGGCATAATATGCACTACTGGGAAATGGAAAATCCACGATGGCTGCGACAAGTGAAACACCAGCGACCTTGGCGGGTTAATGTATGTTGCGGCATTATGGGAGGAAGGATAATTGGCCCCTATTTTATCGATGGCAATCTAAATGGTGCAGTGTATGCTGATTTCCTACGTAATGCTCTACCGATGTTACTACAAGATGTTTCATTGCATTACAGAATGGCGATGTACCTCCAACATGATGGATGTCCGGCATATAGCTCGCGTGCGGTTGAAGCGGTATTGAATAGCATATTTCATGACAGGTGGGTTGGTCGTCGAAGCACCATACCATGGCTCGTACATTCACCGGACCTGACGTCCCCAGATTTCTTTCTGTGGGGAAAGTTGAATGATATTTGCTATCGTGATCCACCGACAACGCCTGACAACATGCGTCAGCGCATTGTCAATGCATGTGTGAACATTACGGAAGGCGAACTACTCGCTGTTGAGAGGAATGTCGTTACACGTATTGCCAAATGAATTGAGGTTGACGGACATCATTTGGAGAATTTATTGCATTAATGTGGTATTTACAGGTAATCACGCTGAATCAGCATGCGTTCTCAGAAATGATAAGTTCACAAAGGTACATGTATCACATTGGAACAACCGAAATAAAATGTTCAAACGTACCTACGTTCTGTATTTTAATTTAAAAAACCTACCTGTTACCAACTGTTCGTCAAAACTGTGAGCCATATGTTTGTGACTATTACATCGCCATCTATCACAAAGCGAAAAACGTGGTCCAACTAAAACATTCATATTTCTTTACGTACTACACGAATATGTAATAAAAATGGGGGTTCCTATTTTAAAAAAACGCAGTTGATATCCATTTGACCTATGGCAGCACCATCTAGCGGGCCAAGCATAGCGCCATCTGGTTTCCCCCTTCAAACCAGACCAGTTTCGTTCTTTGTAGTTTTTTCGTTTGACGCTTATTTGGTAAGATATTTGGCCGGTCACGATCAGTGGACCTTCCTGTATACTTGTAAATTCCTAAAAACTTTTCAGTTCTCGTCCTGCCTGCAGCAATTTGTGCTTCCCATTTATACTGATCTCTGTCCGTGATCTTTCTGTGTCTACGCTTTACAGTTTCAAATTTGTTTCAAACAGACGGCTAAAATGTAACTGCTTTTTGTTTATGCTCAAGTTCTAAGTCGCGTTTTCGCTTTTTATCGCTTTACCGTTCCTTCATAATCTTCTTCATAATGTTCTTCACGTAGAATAGGATCTGAAACTGCACTTTTGTCTTCAGATCTTATAGTAGTGTGACATTTCTTAAATGCATGATTACAATTAGCATCTTTAATTAAACCTTCAAACTGTGACGCAAAATTATTTTTTACGGTAGTTGGCTCAGATGGCTCTGAGCACTATGGGACTTAACTTCTGAGGTCATCAGTCGCCTAGAACTTAGAACTACTGAAACCTAACTAATCTAAGTACATCACACACATCCATGCCTGAGGCAGGATTCGAACCTGCGACCGTAGCGATCGCGCGGTTCCAGACTGTAGCGCCTAGAACCGCTCGGCCACCCCGGCCGGCTTTTACGGTAGTGATCATAGTTTCCACATTATACTGCGTTTGATTAAACTTTGAGGATAGTAAATGCAAAGTCTTTTTTGGGTTCGTCAACATTTTCCTGATATGTTTATGTATCAAAAGAAGTTTTGCATCATCCCAGTTCTCAGAACTCCTGAAGATAGACGTTGACTGTCGAAATTTTATCACAGACACAGTCCTTTTGACTGTTCGGAGACTTCACTAAAACCCGCCCAAAGATGTAAACAACTATGCATGAGCAACGCCTATTAGACGGAGGGGGTCCGACACCCGATCAGTTCCAGTCATTCCATCAGGAAGGAAGTACACGGCTCGTATTGTCTGTAGTTCAACCAAGCCTAGACGGTCAATACCGCGGTTCGATGGCGTCCACATTGTTACTTTGTTCCAGGAAGGACTCTCAACAAGGGAAGTGTCCAGGCGTCTCGGAATGAACCAAAGCGATGTTGTTTGGACATGGAGAAGATACAGAGACAACCAGACAATAGTCGGAGACGTGTTTGGGGTAACCCGGTCAGGCTGAATGCCTTAGACACACTGTCCAGCGAGTGCAACAATGTTGGAGGTTCTTTAATGTTTTGGGGTTCATTACGTGGGACCGACGTACGCCGCTGGAAAGCGCCGTAACGGCTGTACGATACGTGAATGCCATTCTCCGACCGATAGGGCAACCAATTCGCCAGCATATTGGCGAGGCGTTCGTCCTCATGAACGACAATTCGTGACCCCAGCGTGCACATCTTGTAAATGACTTCCTTCAGGATAACGACATCGCTCGACTAGAGTGGCCAGCATGTTCTCCAGGCATGATCCCTATTGGACATGCCTGGGTTAGATTGAAAAAGACGATGCTTATGGACGATGTGATCCACCAACCACTCTGAGGGATCTACGCCGAATCGCCGTTGAGGAATGAGACAATCTGGACCAAGAGTGCTTTGCTGAACTTGTGGATAGTATGCTACGACGAATATAGGCATACATCAGTGTAAGAGGACGTGCTACTGGGTATTAGAGGTAGCGGTGTGTACAGCGATCTGGTCCACCACCGTTGAAGGTTTCGCTGTATGGTAGTAAACATGCAATGTGTGGTTTTCATGAGCAATAAAAAGGGTGGAAACGATGTTTATGTTGATCTCTGTTCCAGTTTTCTGTACAGGTTCCGGAACTCTCTGCACCGAGGTGATGCAAAACTTTTTTGATATACACCACTTCAACATATATGACTGAATTTGGTATTAACGATGCTGTACGTTTTTAACCACATGTCGAAATGAAAAACAAAACAATGTGATAGTAGGGCAAAGACAGTTCTGGTACACTTTTGATATCAGATTGATATGATAAATAGTTAAACTGTGACAGCTGATTCATTTATGACCTTAACATATATATATATATATATATATATATATATATATATATATATATATATATGGTGGACCGCCAAACTTTCCGGAAACATTCCTCACACACAAATAAAGAAAATATGTTATGTGTACATGTGTCCGGAAACGCTTAATTTCCATGTTAGAGCTCATTTTAGTTTCGTCAGTATGTACTGTACTTCCTTGATTCGCCGCCAGTTGGCCCAATTGAAGGAAGGTCATGTTGAGTTCGGTGCTTTTGTTGACATGCGACTCATTGCTCTACAGTACTAGCATCAAACACATCAGTGCGTAGCATCAACAGGTTAGTGTTCATCACGAGCGTGGTTTTGCAGTCAGTGCAATGTTTACAAATGCGGAGTTGGCAGATGCCCATTTGATGTATGGATTAGCACGGGACAATAGCCGTGGCGCGGTACGTTTGCATCGAGACGGATTTCCAGAACGAAGGTGTCCCGACAGGAAGACGTTCGAAGCAATTGATCGGCTTCTTAGGAGCACGGAACATTCCAGCCTATGACTCGCGACTGGGGAAGACCTAGAACGACGAGGACACCTGCAATGGACGAGGCAATTCTTCGTGCAGTTGACGATAACCCTAATGTAAGCGTCAGAGAAGTTGCTGCTGTACAAGGTAACGTTGACCACGTCACTGTATGGAGAGTGCTACGGGAGAACCAGTTGTTTCCGTACCACGTACAGCGTGTGCAGGCACTATCAGCAGCTGATTGGCCTCCACGGGTACACTTCTGCGAATGGGTCATCCAACAATGTGTCAATCCTAATTTCAGTGCAAATGTTCTCTTTACGGATGAGGCTTCATTCCAACGTGATCAAATTGTAAATTTTCACAATCAATATGTGTGGGCTGACGAGAATCCGCACGCAATTGTGCAATCACGTCATCAACACAGATTTTCTGTGAACGTTTGGGCAGGCATTGTTGGTGATGTATTGATTGGGCCCCATGTTCTTCCACCTACGCACGTTGTCATGATTTCATACGGGATACTCTACCTGTGCTGGCAGAACATGTTCATTTACAAGTAGGACACAACATGTGGTTCATGCACGATGGAGCTCCTGCACGTTTCAGTCGAAGTGTTCGTACGCTTCTCAACAACAGATTCGGTGACCGATGGATTGGTAGAGGCGGACCAATTCCATGGCCTCCACGCTCTCCTGACCTCAACCCTCTTGACTTTCATTTATGGGGGCATTTGAAAGCTCTTGTCTACGCAACCCCGGTAACAAATGTAGAGACTCTTCGTGCTCGTATTGTGGACGGCTGTGATACAATACGCCATTCTCCAGGGCTACATCAGCGCATCAGGGATTCCATGCGACAGAGGGTGGATGCATGTATCCACGCTAACGGAGGACATTTTGAACATTTCCTGTAACAAAGTGTTTGAAGTCACGCTGGTACGTTCTGTTGCTGTGTGTTTCCATTCCATGATTAATGTGATTTGAAGAGAAGTAATAAAATGAGGTCTAACATGGAAAGTAAGCGTTTCCGGACACATGTCCACATAACATATTTTCTTTCTTTGTGTGAGAGGAATGTTTCCTGAAAGTTTGGCCGTACCTTTTTGAAACACCCTGTATATATATATATATATATATATATATATATATATATATATATATATATATATATGTGTGTGTGTGTGTGTGTGTGTGTGTGTGTGTGTCTGTATATTCGTAGTCTGAAAGTCGTGAACCGAGAGGGACAGTAGACTGCGCGTCTAGCATTCGGCGTATCGGCATTAGAATCAGTGCTGCAGACTAGACGTCCCAGCATGCAGTGTTTCCCTTGCACCACTTGACACCACTCCGCTGCCTTTTCACTTGGGTAAGGTTGGTCGACCGAGGGAAAGTGAGGGGGAATCGTCTCTTCCTTCCCGCTTCCATAACGTAATTGAAATTGGCCGGTGTGCTTGCGTGGCGAAACCAGCGCTGTATCGTTTGAGAGATAGTTCACTGCTAGTAGCACCACGTCACCATAACGCGTGCGTAGCACATAAGTATTGCACCATAGTTAAAAATGAAATTAAAAGTTAAAGTTGCTTTTTTCAAATTTTGTCAAGACATGCTTTAGATTAATAATGTTCAAACTGTCAAGTATCAGATTAATTAGGTCAATATTTTACCTAAATACAGCGTTTTAAGAAAAAATTAAGTGGCGCTAAATAATAAAGCTAGGTCTCAACGTGATTAAAACAATATTTCGGTCAGAATCCACGGATTTAAGAAAAATTGAAGGCACTAAATATTAGACATAGGAATGGGAAAATTTGTATGACGCTTCACTTCAACATAAAAATGATAACTACGTGACCCCATTAAGCGACCTCTAATAATTTTCGAGTAATTTACTGAAAACTAAATTTGTAACAAAAACGTCCTTATTTGTAGTAAATTAAGTATCTGTTATATTAATGCTAGAAAGTTTTGGTTATATCATGTGATGAAATAGTAATACAGCTATAATAAGTTAGGATCTTGATGTTAGTAACAACCAATACAAGGTCTCTTAAGTTATAGTTCAGTTTGCGTTCTAAAAATTCTAGAAGGCAAAGTTTTGATGCAGGCGAGCTAAGAATTTTTCTGCGATTTTAGCCAACTTACCTTCATTTATGCAAAAATTACGAAGCTTCTAAACTGATTCATAACATTGTTATTAAATATTGTGTGTGAGAGAAAGCGGCTGTTTAGAGACTGCTACCGTGTGCATAGGGCGGATGACAGCAGATGTCCCCTTGGCCGTCCGCTGCGCCACATATATAAATACAGCCCGAGAGGCAAGACGAAGCTTCACTTTGCACTCAGCCACCGTAAGATCCGCGTCAGTCAAACGCCGTAGTGCGTACTGCCTCGGATGACGCTCGAGACGGGCTGTTACAAAACGCTCATTTTCAGTAATAATAGAAAGTGAACTCGCGAGGACTGTACACTGTCCTGGATCGCTTAGATATCGCAAAAGTTAGTGTTAGTGTGCCGTCTGTAATGTTAACAAATCTGCGTGGCAAGTGATGACAATTATTTTCCACTTTTGTGGCGAGCGTTTATTTTGATTATCAGTAGTCAGGGCGAAAGAACATTCAGTAGGGACTTACCGTAGAGGTCTCCTCTGAATTGCTCATAGTGCTGTTTAGGGTAGAGAGATTTACTGACAGATGAACATAATGAATATTACAGTGTACAGTTTACCAAATATATGTGTCAATTATAACTCAAAATCATCATTTATAATCATAATCCTGATCCCGCTGAGCAAATAGAGAATAGAAACATTTTTTTCAGTGGGCTTGACAAGAATGTGGAGTTGGAGACCGGGAACTATGTTCAGTATGTTCTCCATCGCTTTCTGGCTGACCACAAAAATAGTTGCCAGGCTCTCGTAAAAGATAGCGAACAATATTTACAACAATTCTAATTTCCTCCTATGACTAAATGATTATTAATATGAGAGCCTACCCGCCGTCCCACAGTTGGTGGGCAAAATCAAAGTGTATGCAGCATTTTTTTCGAACCAAACAATTCTGTGCTTTCTTATTATTGTACAGGTTCACATAACGTTACAATGAAGTAAAAAAAATTCAAATATGACATAATGAAATCTCAAAAGCTTAAACCTTTAAATAAAATACACCAAATGTAAAAAGAAAACACGGTACAGCACAGGATATTTTAATATAATTTACAATTAGAGTTTATTTATATGGGTGCACTTATTAAAAAACCCAACACGTCAGTGGTACTGAAGCGGACACTTATAAGACTCTGTATAGAGTAATCTACAGCTTATTTCTGATGAATGCATCTTTGGAACACCACTTCAACATATATGATTGAATTTGGCATTAACGATGCTATACGTTTTACTGTTAGCCACATGTCGAAATGAAAGACAAAACAATGTGATAGTAGGGTAAAGACAGTTCTGGTATCCTTTTGATATCAAATTGATATGATAAATAATTAAACTGTGACAGCTGATTCATTTATGACCTTAACCTGTTGTTCTGCTAAGTGATTTTTGACCCCCTGAGGGTTGGTTTATGAGCCACTAGGGATTATCGGTCCTTCTGAGAAACCATCCACCCCCTCCTCTTCCCCATACCCCTCAGGGAAAACAGGTACTTGTCCAGTTCTAAACAACTTTTCCCCCTCCTGGGAAATTCCCCAGCCCTCCCACACAAATCCCTCTTCTCCACCTGGAAGTTGGTGGGAAACAGACTCAGTCTGTATGGGAGAGGAAGGATCTCACGACATGAAATTCAAATCAATATCAATATTATATTGCTGACTATTCCTTATTCGATCAGTTTGCAGGAGACAGGGCTCCTCCCTGGTGGGAAATAACTCAAGTGTGATATCCCCACTCTTATGACATCACCTCACATCCTATTCGTGGATACTGGTGCAGTTAGGTCAAAATTCTTGCTGCATCAAACACCCTAACCATCGGTTGCCTGGAAAGATTGAAGCACTTTTGACTGATTTCTTGCTTATTACGAGGAAAATATCTAATGAAATTGATTGACTGTTATGAATATTGCAGTTTGTGGGGAAAACACTCATCATATATCCGAGGCCTGGCATGCACGGACGCGTGATTACACAAGCCCCCTCCTCCACAGACACAACCCATATCTGGCGAAAAAAATCTTCTGATCACGTTTTTGTATTGACTGCAGGGGACACATACCACCCGCCTCCCATATTCCAGCAGGGGCACATCGGGAAAGAGGCCCACACACAGCCCTGGCTCATGCAGTGCAAAGATCACACTAATCTCCAAATAAAGCGTCAGGTGATGGCAGCCCTTTGTGTGGTTTTGTCAACAAGTAAGAGGTGGTAGGAAGCACTAGGTTTCCACTGCCACAAACATTAGGTGTGAAATCTTGCTCTGATTACAGTACTACAGATTGGGAGTAGGAATAGCATATCACAAAAAATTGCTAATAAAGATCCACACATTCCACAAAGATAACGACAAAACCCCACGTAATATGTATACTGCAAACAGACTTTATGAAACATGGACCCCCAACAAGTCTGAGCAGATGCATGGAGCTAGAAAAATATCTCCCTTAACGCACATTGCTGGGACAATCGTAACAACAATTCTGCTTCTCACGGTGTCTGGAAGCCTTATGCCCAGGCCTGCAGACAACTAGCAAGCATTCCCAACGCCCCAAGCGGTGTTGGCGGGAACTACTGACTGGTGTTCACATCACATAGAGTGAAGTGGTCCATCCCGACGTATATAGGCAGACGAAAGCAAATCAAGTAATTAAATTTCAAAAACACTCACCATACGTCAGGAATCTTGTATGCAGAGACATTTGAGAATACAAGCACCTTCCTCCACATGTTGCCCGTAACCCACGTGATCACAAAGACAGACAAATGCATACTGAGCAGAAGTTCACTATTCACCCACATTGAGGGTGTCTTGAGCTTACCACCCGGACAGTCCAGGGAATGCAGAGCAGAAGTCGGCGACTTTTAATATTTTATACCTGGGAAACTACCTCCAAACTCTCTCAAGGTATTCCTTCCTGTTTGTGTGTGAACCAATGGCTCCAAACCATGAACCAACATCTCGAAACACACAAACAGAAGTTCTCGTTCCTCCTCAGAATACTGCATTCCTGTTGGCTAATGCGTGGGACAAAGGGAGTGCTCGCACAATTGCGCTATAAAAAATGGCTTGAAGTAATCCGTTTGCACTACCGTATCAAATTTATTGTTTAACAATTTACAGGAGCCAAATAGATCTCTTCAAACACTCATATTACAATGATCCTTCTTTGTAATGCAACATATTTTCAGCGTCTGAGAATCACACACAAACGTAGCGCACCTCAAGTAATTAAATATTTTCAGCGTTTGAGAATCACACACAAACGTAGCGCACCTCAAGTAATTAAATATCCGTCACAAATAGATCATAGCATTAAATTTATCTGTAGTCTTGTATGCACCAACGTTTCAGAACACAGGCACCCTTCTCCACCACAACGTTTCCACTAGACTTATCTGTCGAAAAATATCCCTTTGACTGCAAAGACTCGCAATCACAAAGCACGCACAGTCCCCTGACTGCCGGAGAACCATGGACACACTGTCCCGGACATCGTGCCTTTGTGCACGCCCCAGTCGGGAGAGGCCAGCACACACATCGGCAATGCCGGCACTTAGGTGCACATCTGAGCCATATCAGATCCTCAGACGCTGGAGAGACTGTTACCACGACCTCCGAGCAGTCAACTGGTCAGTTTACATGGGGGAAATAATCTTCTAACGCAAATACTCGCCGTACTGAATGACTGAATGATGATGATGAATATGTGGTGGAAATTTCATTACATATAATTTACAATGAATAAGGATCATCATAATGTAGTGGTGAGTGTTTTAAGACATCTATTTGACTCCTTTAAAGTGTTGCACAATTTAATTTGATGGAGTAGTGGAAATTGAATATTTTCCACCATTTTTATATTGCAGTGGAACGAGCTCTCCCTTTGTTCCCTGCCTAAGCCAATAGGAAAGCAATATTCTGCGAAGACATTAAAATATCCGTCTGCATGTTTAGAGACGTTGGTTCAGGGTTTGGAGCTGTTTGTTCATGCAAAAACAGGAAGTATCCACTTGAGAGTGGGCGGAGATGGTTCCCCAGGTATAAAATAATCTGCTCTGCGTTTGCTGGACCGTCCAGGTGGTGACGCTCAAGGCGCCTTCGATGTGGCTGAATAGTGAACTTAGTATACATTTGGCTGCCTTTGTGATTGTGTGGGTTACGGGCAATGTGTGGAGGAGGGTGCTTGTGTTCTTTCCAGACCTGTGCTTGTAGGAATACACAAGGTGGGTGGCATGTATGCCCTGTGGCCAGTGCAAAGACATGACCAGAAGATCTGTTTCATCAGATATAGGTTGTGGTCATGCAGGAGGGTGCTCATGTAGTCATGTGTCCATGAATGCAACACCTCGGATATATGATGCGTAATTTTCCCCAAAAATTGTGATTTTCCAGACAGTCTGATGAGTTTTTCCTCCAAATAAGCAAACGATCAATCAAAAGTGCCTCAATCTTTCTGGGGAACCGGTGGGTTGAGGGTTTCATGCAGTAAGAATTTTGACCCAACTGCTCCAGTATCCACTAATAGGATGTGAGGTGATGTCGTAAGAGTTGAGGTACCACAGATGAGTTATTTCCCACTAGGGGGGAGCCCTGCCTCCTGCAAACTGATTAAATGAAGAAGATGCAGCAATATACTTTCGACACTGATTTGAATTTCGTTTGGTGAGATTCTTCCACTCCAGCGCAGACTGAGTCTTTTTTGTGCCAGTTTTCAGGTGGAGTTGAGAGGGGTGTGTAGGGGAGGCGAGGGGAAGGCTGGATGATTTCCCAGGAGGGGGATAGTCGCTTGGAACTGAACAAGTGCCCCTTTTTTCCAGGGGGGTGGGGGAAAAGGGGGAGACGTGGGTGATTTCACAGAAGAATCGATTCTCCCCAGTAGGTCATAAATTAACCCTCAGGGAGTCAAAAATCACTTAGCAGAACAATAGGTTAAGGTCATAAATCATTGTTCTGCCACAATATAATTAATTATCAAATCAATTTGATATCAAATGTGTTCCAGAACTCTTTGTGATGTGGGAGATATCGAAAAAAAAATTTTTTCGATAAAGCTGAGTGCACTGTAGTAATGTACAGTCTTAGACAATAAAACTGACCGCCGGCCGGCCGCCACAAAGACTAAGTCCGAGTCATTCACTTAAGGTGGCCAAGAAAACTGACCGCCCCTGACAACTCTAAGTCCGGCAATATGCGCAATCTGGCAATACTGTAAGATGCGGAAGTGTTAGGAGGAAGTGTTGTCTACTTCCGAGACGTTGTCGGACTATGTGAGCCCCTTGGTCTAGTGGCAAGCGTCGTGCGTTCTAAACTTATAGTCGCCTGTTGGCGTCCAACTGTATTACTTTTTTTTTTTTTTCCACAGTCGGTCTCAAGATATGAGTCTGACTGAACATCGAAGATAATTCGCTTAACATTCTACCCACCAGCAGTACCCAATATTCCAGAAACAATTCCGCAGAACAGTTCATGGCTGCGCCGCGATCATAGCAGCTTACGGTCGAGCGTTTCGTCGCGCTGCAGCGGCTACCGTCCACCGGCCAGACGCCACCCGCCGCCTAAAGTCCGGCGCCGCCCAGGTGAACGCGGCGCCACGCTGTCAGTGTATGTATCAACTGTCATTTTCGAATTTGAAGTTCTAGATATCATCTTGCAGTTAAGCATTGGATTTTGCATACTAGAAAATCATGAACTACAGTTAAGCATTGTAAAATTGAGTCGCAAGTGGAAATAGGTGTAACATCTGCAACACAACGTTTACTTTTGGTATAACAGAGGGGTGAATGCAGAGGAGGCAGCTAGAAAGATTTGAATTGTGTGTGGAGCGAGTGCTTTTGGGAAAAATACGCCAGAAAAAGATATTCTTGTTTCAACAAAGATCGTTCTGGCATGAATGATTTTTCACGTTATGGAAGTCTCAACTACTGATATATATGATAGATTACCATTTTACCATCATGCGACATTTGCATTCAACAGGCAAAGTTCAGAAGTCTGGTGTAGGAGTACTGCATGCTCTAATTCGAAACAACAAAAATCAACGGAGTGACTATTATTGAACGTCATCAGGTCGCTCATTGAGCATTCGTATGCAGTACTGTTACTGGTGACGTGTTATGATGCCTTTATCGTTAACTTCCTAAGAAGAAATGAAAGGCTGAGCCCCTCCAAAAGACATAACCTCGAGCAAAGAGTAGTGTGAACATAATATTTTACATCTGATAGCTCCAAAAGTGTGTTTTGGGCTACGAATTCTGCCCCATGGGCTGTGTGCAACACAGCTGGAATTTGTTGCCAACAACTGAGACACCTTTCGGTCTCAGCGTAAGAAAATCGACCAACACAACTACGAAAGCAGCTTGCACCTGGTAGCCAAACATGTTTCTTGGGAACAGGCTACTTCCTAAAGTGGGAAGACATTCTTTTGTGGTTGAATTGTTGGCAAATGTCAGACGTGTTCTGTTGGTCTAAGCGTTTCGGTGTGTTGAATTAGTACCAATGACTTTTCTACAGGTTTTTTCTGTCCCAAATAGAAAGTTTAAGTCTCCCATTAGTATTTTCACGTCATCTTGGTGAATTTTGCTCATAGTATTTTCGAGTGTGTTCCACAATTTTTCGACATTTTCGGTGTTTTCCTTATTTTCGATGTTGGTGGGTGCATGTGCATTTATGAGTGTATATTTTTTATAGGGGCTCTGAATGAGCATAGTCATAACTCGATTGTTGATGGGTGTGATTTCTTCGACAGAATTGTTGATAGATCTGTGTTCGAGAAATGCAATGCCGAAGATTGATGCGCCTTTCGCTACCTTTTGCTTTTTGCTCTTGAAGATGCCATGGTTTCCGTAATGCAAGTTTTAACTGTCAATTAATCGTGGTTCTTGAAGAGCAAGGATGAGAATTTTTTGGCGGACGATTTCTTTTGTGAGATTATTTAGGTTTCTTGTTTGGATCAATGTATCGATGTTTTGTTTTCAAATGAATGTTTTCTGCTTATAGGGAAATTTACCAGAGTTCTTCGATATTCTCTGCCGTGCTAACCTGGACTCCCCAGAGTGCGAAAATCCAACAGCCGCCTATCGGTGGCCAAGTTGTGTACCACCTGGGGTAAAGTTACCTTTGCTTGCATAGTTCATGTTTTCTTGTGTTTCATTGGTTTGGACTGGGTGATACCGGGACCAGAGAGGACCAGAGGGTGTTGAAGCCTTTGGAAGCAAATATTTTCAGCCAAGCTCATTGAGTTAACAGACGGTGACCAGAGTAGCGGTGATTTTCACTCAGATGTGTCTGGATTTTGGGTTCAACGGATTGAGTAGCCGTTCAGGATTGTGTTAGTATTTGGTTCACCCCAAGTATTTGATTTCCTCGGTACCACCCATATGGGGGAGGGTTTCCCCTATCGGCCACACGGGATTATTATTATTATTGTCATTATGTCATCAGCAAATCTGATATGGAGTATCTTCCCAACACTGAAATAGATGTGTATTGTTCCATTCAATATTTCCATCAGATAAATATGGGTTATAATTACGTTACATTGCTGCTAGTCGACATATTTCTCACTTTTTCTTAGACAGTTGCTAGCTGTTACTCCATCATAGGAATTTATGTGCGCAGCATTGTTGCAATACAGACGTTCAAATTATCCGATTTCTGTAATTCATTTCGATACAAGATCGTCCTAATCGGATTCAGCCAGTCAGTCTTAATTTGGATATCCGACTACGACTCTCATCATATGATAGACTGGGTGAACCACATCCTTAATCGGACTGTTGAATCCAGATCACTTATCTATGACAGGGAATGAATTCTTAAACCCTGTGGAAAATAATAATCCAATGTGCTTATTACAAATACGTTTTTTAAATAAAAATATATGAACTAACGAGAAACAGATTATTTACAGGAGCAGAGGCCCATCCATCATAGCAGAGTAGTGCGAGATTGGTTTCAGGGCCAAGAGAGGATAAAGCTGTTGCCGTTTGTTCCACGATCACCGAACATCAACCAGATAGAGAATATGTGGGCAGAGGTAACAAGGTCATTGCCATGTGTCCCTACAAATGCGAGCGACCTTTGGACGAATATAGAAAACGTATGGTGGGAAATAAACCATCACGCTACACTGTCGACGACTTAATGAAATCAATTCCCCTACGCCCTCGAGAAATCTTACGTAATGATCGTGGGTCGGTTGGTTACTAAAAGTATACTCGTCCACAAAACCCATGTGGACAATTATCTGATAATCGGTCAAGCCTTGCTTTGTCGCAGCTCTTTAGCATACAGCAAGTCCATTTACTTTCAGTCTCCTGCTTACAATTGTTGCAATGCAAGGTAATTGAAAAATCTCATCCACTCGACGCTAACTGAGGAACTGAGTGGTGCATGTGTTGTTCGACACACAGTAGTTGTCACCCTCACTCGGATCAATGACTGTGTGTGTGTGTGTGTGTGTGTGTGTGTGTGTGTGTGTGTGTGTGTGTGTGTGTGTTTTCGTGTTCACGCACAATCTGAATCAGCACTATTAACATTAGAGAGACAACCAACAATAAATATTGCATCAAATATGACTAAAGTATTTTAATGCGATGGGAAGTTACAAACTGAATTTTTACCCATCCCACGTCCTGCGTATTACGTTAAGTAAGATGTATTAACTCCATAGTATCGTTACCAGAGACAGTGCGCTCTTGTGGTAGAGGCTCGCGACAGGTACAGCGATTAGCAGTGCCCAATGCCGCCGCGATTTGTTTATGTTGGCTGAGCGTGGACACTGCAGCAGATGCTTCGCCCTAAACAGAAAGAAATCACCTTGGCTCTGACTGCAGTGAGCGGATATCACTGCCGGAGTGTTCTTATAGTAACCAACGTGAGACTCTACTCACAGGGGCCATGGAGCAATTGCAACGGGTATCATGTCATTAGTCATCAGAATATTAACTAGTGATGAAACGTCCACTCTATTTGAATCCCAAGACAATAGGAACCTTCTCACAAAGGAATGTGAGGTGATATCAAAATTTATCCAACATACAAAAATTAACTGCAGGGCTTTCATGTATGCAGTAATAGCACACAAGGAAATATTATGTCTTGGAAGCGTATATTTCATTTCCTCTTCTCATATTAACGCCCTTGTTTTAATATGAAGTGAGAAAATAAACACGAAAAACTAAAGTTCCTGAGAAGCATATAAGTCATTTCCTCTTCTCATATCACAACTTTTGTTTTAGTATGAAGTAAAAAAATAAACAGTTTAGAGTTCTGAAGCATAATACGACACCAGATTCTTATCGTAGGCGCTATCGGAAACGCCAAAAGCAGGGAGCTGTCCATTCTTTTGTCCAACAGTCTGTTTCCTTTCATGTATTACTGCCGCTAGGAGATTCTTATTTAAAGACTTGTGGGCATCAAGTTCTTCAGCAGAACAAGCCTTATGTTATTGTGCTAATTACGGTATGGAAAAAATGCAACAAAGACGAGTTCCGCTAGAGCAGTGAGGATATTTGCACATGTGTGTATTCAGCAATGACTGCCAGCTGCCACATCACTTCACAGATTCCTTGCGGCAGGCAACACAACTTCAGACTTCATTCAGTGAGACGTCAGGAGATGGATGAAAACGTCAAATTAACGTCGCTTTCCGAGTCGTATTCGATCCAGAATGATGTGTTATTAAGGTAGTTGAGCGTTCTAGCAATTACACTTTTATGATTCCCATATGAGTATTTCGATAGCCAAAAGAACCCATTAGTGTGAAACTATCGGGAACTGCATTATATCAAACTGCAAGAACTTGAGGCAATACGTGGACTCTTCTCTTCGCAGGGTGACCTATTACTGTTATTTAGCATTCTCTCCGTCCTAGTCGTAATGCAAATGGAACTTCAGAGGCGCTTTCCGCTATTCTTGACAAACATCAGCAACCTGTAATCACTGAGAGTCACAACTGCGTGATGATAATGGTTGAGGTTGTCAGTAGTTGTGGTGGTGTTATGCTGTCAAACTGCTTACAGTAACGTTAATGGTGGCGCACGTAATTTAGCGCTGACTACCTACTTGAGTAAAGATAGTGTTGTGGCGTCATCGCTTGTCTTTATTTGGCCTCAGCTTGAGTAATCCGATTCAACGAACATAGTACTCCAATCGTGGGCTCCTAATACAATTTGACTGCAGAGATTATCGTGCGGGTATTACATTAATTCTGCAATGAAATGCTTAACAAATCTTACCCTTAGCTATGCAGCTGAAATGACTCATTACGCTGGTACTCCATGTTGAACTTGGTTAAGTGATCAGTTCGCTGCAATCCTGTTTGTACTGTTCGTAAATACTCGTACACTTCAGAAATTGTTAAAATGGCTCTGAGCACTATGGGACTTAACTTCTGAGGTTATCAGTCCGCTAGAACTTAGAACTACTTAAACCTAAATAACCTAAGGACATCAGACACATCCATGCCCGAGACAGGATTCGAACCTGCGACCGTAGCGGTCGCGCGGTTCCAGACTGTAGCGCCTGGAACCGCTCGGCCACCCCGTCCTGCATACTTGTATACTGACCATTCGTTATTTGACTAAATATGAACTACAATCTAATTCGCATGTATATGACATGGGTTAGCGCCGGCACAAAGGTATGACTAAGGGTTGGATGCCGTTGAAGTCCTGTTACATTGATCTACATCTACATCTACATTTATAATCCGCAAGCCACCCAACGGTGTGTGGCGGAGGGCACTTTACGTGCCACTGTCATTACCTCCCTTTCCTGTTCCAGTCGCGTATGGTTCGCGGGAAGAACGAGTGTCTGAAAGCCTCCGTGCGCGCTCTAATCTCTCTAATTTTACATTCCTGATCTCCTCGGGAGGTATAAGTAGGGGGAGGCAACATATTCGATACCTCATCCAGAAACGCACCCTCTCGAAACCTGGCGAGCAAGCTACACCGCGATGCAGAGCGCCTCTCTTGCAGAGTCTTCCACTTGAGTTTGTTAAACATCTCCGTAACACTATCACGGTTACCAAATAACCCTGTGACGAAACGCGCCGGTCTTCTTTGGATCTTCTCTATCTCCTCGGTCAACCCGATCTGGTACGGATCCCACACTGATGAGCAATACTCACTGCCTGCGTGTTCTTATAGTAACCAACGTGAGACTGTACTCACAGGTGCCATGGAGCAATTGCAAATGTTCGCAAATCACCTCTATTGCCTCAAAAAACAATTGCATCTTAAATATCGAAGGACCGACGTCCACACTGTCACAGCTCGTTGAAATACAGCAACGACGGCAGATGAAAATTTGTGACCGACTGGGCTTCGAACCCAGACCTCCTGCTTACTAGACAGACGTTCTGATCACTGGACTATTATTTTTTTTTTAATGATTGATAAGACTTTCAACACCAGGTAGGCTGAGGCAAAGAGGGCAGAGGTCGAAGATCCGGTCCTGTCATGGTCCTTCAACAAGGTTCGGATGACATTCCGCTCCCAGTTGTTAGTGGCCATGCGCTTGGGTTCGCCCTTAACCACAGTCGGAGTTGGAGACGCTTCAGTTACATCTAACCAGTGCGCATCTATTGCACTATTGTAAGAGCCGAGATGCAGTATTTTGGTATTAAAATATTGTAAATTTGTGGTAAGAACTTATGAGACCAAGCTGCTTAGGTCATCGGTCCCTAAGCTTGCACATTACTTAATCTAACTTAAAGTAACTTACGCTATGGACAACACACACACCCATGCCGGAGGGAGGATTCGAACCTCCGATGGTGGACACTATGATGACACAGCAGTCAACGTCTCTGCAGCACCTATCTACACACGCTCCTCGTCAGACGCGAATTCCCATTTTTGCCGCATACCACATGGGCGGTACCCCTTGGCCAATGTTCCACTAGCTTGCGTCCACACTGTATTCCCGCGAGGGTCGGACGATGTCGTGCGTCTAGCACTGAAAACTTTCGATGACCCGTGGAGACCCAAATAATAATACAGAATGTTTCAGGAGGAATAGTAAATATTCTAGGAGATGGTAGTATAGACAAATTGTTGAAATAATGACATATAACATGCGTCCAATTTTTATTGAACATACAGATAGCTGGGTTCAATGCATTTTCGTTTCGTATGTTGGTCCTTACTGGACCCAGTTGTCTATACTTCCTTGAAAATGAGCTTCCAGGGTCATTGGAAGAGGTTTATTTGGCTACAAGAATGCGTATGTTCCTCCAGCATGACGGGGCTCCTGCACATTCTAGTCGTCAGGTGACACATTGTCGAAACCTAACATTTCCTGGAAGATGGATCATTATATATGGGCACTTTTCTTGGCCTTCAAGGTCCCCGGACCTTATCTCTTTCGATTTTTGCCTGCGGGGATGGTTAAAGGCGAAGTCTACAAACAAAAAGTAAACCCAAGAGCCGATTTGATCGTTCGGATTTTGAATAGTGCAGCCCTCATAAAAGAACGCAAAGACGACCTACACGTGGTGTTATCAAGAGAAGTCAAATGTGCATTGAAGTTGGTGGGGGAATTTTTAAAAATCAACTCTGAATGTCCTCGTTACCTTTGCTTTGAGTTTGTTAGCGTTACGTACTAACAGCTGTATCTCTGTACACAATAAAAAGTGGACGCATTTATATGGAATTTTTTTATGCAGTTCGTCTGTACTACCAACTGCTAAAATATCTAATATTCCTCCTGAAACGCTCTGTATATGGATACATGTGTGGTGTCTGTTCTTTCGGACATGTCCGAAAGAAAATGCTTCATGGCATTCTGCAACGACCTTCACGACCTTCGATCTAGTTGCAGGGGCTGATACAGATTTCAGAGCTGCTTGGCTGTCTGAAAAAAAGTAGATGCTACGATTTTCGTAGGGTCTATTCTAATTCTCCTCCGTGCACATGCTGGTAGAAGATACCGTGTAATACTGTGGCCATCTTCCCTAAGGAAATTCTAGGCAGTACACCAGACTCGGTACTTTCATCTGTTTTCGACCTGTCAGTAAACCACTATATTATGTCTCCTGAACGGTGTAGTGGTTCGTTCATCCACTGCTCCTTGCTTCCAACTGTTACATGGCAAGGTTTATTGAAACAGCTAGAAGTTATTGTATAGTTAGTCGGCATTTCCCCAGCCATCGCCATACTGATTTGGGATTCCGTATATTCTAACTATGTCCAGTTATTTACAATTTTTAGCCTTTATGTCCCTGCTGCGGCCTCCATTTTAAGCCACAGGTGTAAGACGGGCATGTCTAGCCTAATATCCATCCCAAGAGTGGATGTCCTGCTAATTCTGTCTGTTTGTGAAAGCAGGCCAGTCTCTGCACTTTGCCAGACTCCCTAGCAGCCACCTTCTATTCGACTTTGTTCATATTATATGACAAATTGTCATTGGTACTGGGTTTAGTCCCCAGTTTACCCTACAGCAGCTTCTAGTGCTTATAAGATTATCTTTCGCAGTGGAATATATTCTTTATGTGAGGTGTTCATAATAGTTTTCCATCCAGGGCTACCTCTAGATACACTACAACCCCCTCTAAAGTTTCATCGAGAAACATAATTTTTCAGTATAAGTGCTGGACATGCTTCCCCATAAATAATACTACACCAATTTTCGTGCGGCTTGTCTTTAAATACTTTTTCACAATGTTCAGTGCACATAGGTTTAACAATACTATCAAATTTTCTAAGTCTTACTGTGAATAAATCGTCTACTTATTCTTTTTAAGAGTAGTCTCTCGCATTCAGCTCATCTATGAGTTCATTCACCACTAGGTTCTTCATCTCTAACCATTACTCGAAGGTCGTATTACTAGAACCCCCTCGACATCCAGGAAGATACAGAGAGCATCCAGAAAGGGTGGTGCTTTTTCCACCTTCCCGACAAGTTGGTGAAGTGTTACCTCACATGATTTGCTTCGTAAGTATTATGAAAATGTGGCAGTTCATAGATAAAATTACGTATTCACAACAACAAAAAAGTATGTCGGCAGAAAATAAAAGTGGCATTATGAATTTGGCAGTACCGTAAGGTTTTTCGCTTTGACACTGAGGGTTACTAAAAGTAGCAAGATGAATTTTGCTAGAGCGTTGTCTTACCATTCCCTCATTGAATTTGTATCTGCCTGCTTGTAGTTCTGCAACAAAAGAATTAAAAATCTTGCATTCAGCGAGTCTCGAAAGGCGAACAAGGGCAGCGTGCACCTGACAGTCAAGCACTTTACCTAGGAGCTAGCGAACAGGTAGGGGTCTTTGACGTACTTACTGGCTCAGTAGCAGCTATGGCAAATAAATCGCAACATAAGAGACGAGAGTAGAAAGCATTAACTGATATCCTTATGTCACGTCTCAAGAGAAAGTCACTTACAGTATTCAATTGAAATGACACGATAATATCAAGTGAATTTAGCAGGATAGTTCTGTGCCATCAAGGAAGTAACTCGTCGGTCACAGAGTTGCCAAACATATTCTGCGCTGTTGCCAAGTTTCAGTTATAGTGCCAGGAAGGATACCAGCTGATGTGTTCTGTGAGTGACCTCGGAAGTGACTGTAGCTTCATTTCAAAGTTGCGGGTGGCAAGGTCCGCAAGATCCTCATTATATGTCAATGAGTCTTATTCGCATTTCTGTAACTAGGTTTATGGGCTAGAGTGCAATTACTTGTAATACATCGATGCACTGAAAGCAAACTAAATGTCATAAATTAATAACTGCGGGAATTATTTGTGTTTTACTGATTTAATCGGACAGAAACCTTGAAAGCGTATTCCCCAGACGCGATTCACAGTTTTGGAACTTCTCCAGTGGTTGAGTTGGCAATGTACTGTATATTTGCTGTACAATATTGTTATTGAGATCACTGTCATTGGCACATCCACGAGAAGACAGGCATGGCCTAGCTTATTGTTGTCAGCTTTCCTGACAGATATTCTGCCATTGTTCGAAACGTGAAGACTTAGGGTGCATTCGAACATTCCATATGCGAAAATTTGATGTTTCTATTCTTCCAGCTCTAACATTCAAATAACAGTTACAATAAGCGGCATAAAAGCGCCAGTGAATCAACAGTTAATAATGCAATCATAATTAGTGGAATCTGATAAATTCCATCTGTCATCTGATAATTGTGAAAAACTACTTTTTTCATCTTCACAGCACCACAGTGTGAACTCAAGGGTTTCATAGGATACCTATACTTAATTTCGTTGTGATCGTTTTCAATGACAGTACGGGAGGAACAAAACCATCAGACTTGAAACATACTTTTCCAGCGGGATTTGAATCTTTGGCTACAGTTGCAGTAGCACGTCCAGTGAGGTATCAAGAATGTGAGCAATCACTCATTGCTATAGCATAGCCTAGGGCAGAAAGAAGCAGGTTTCCGACAAACTAAACGATTAGAGACACTGTCGCTGTCACTTATTAAACAGGAATTGTTCAGAAAATTACAACAATATTTAGTGAAATGAGTAGGTTGATGCAGCTCCAGTCTGGTACCATCACTGAGTTGCCAAACGTTTTCCGAATAGCACTTATGATATAAATGTGTGTGTGTGTGTGTGTGTGTGTGTGTGTGTGTGTGTGTCTGTTATTAGGACATTTCCGAAAGAACAGACACTACGAATCGAAATAGACAGACTTTTTAATCAATTAAAGATTGAAGGACAGATGTCCAGGCTGTCATGGGCATTAAAATAGAAAAACAGCGTCAGATGAAAATTTGTACCTGACCAGATTCGAATCCGGATTTACAAAATTTTAATACCAAAATACTGCATCTCGGTTCTTACAATAGTGCAATAGGTGCACACTGGTTAGATGTAACTGAAGAAAGACACCAACTCTGATTGTAGTTAAGGCCGAATCCCAAGCGCATGGCCACGAACAATTGGGAGCGGAAGCTTAATGTCATCAGAACCTTGTTGAAGGAGCATGACATGCGATCGTTAGACCGACTGCACAAAGTTCAGATTATAAATATATACATACTTAGAAAAATATATTACATCGGAGCAGTCTTACCGATACTGCAGGTCACTGCACATAAAAATATAAGCTGTAGCCTCTTGGTATGTGTGGAAACAAAATATCATCAAAGTATCCTTCGACACGTCGACTTTGCAGAGGCAAAACGGAGGACTTGGAATTAAAGACGTGCTTTTAAACTAATACACGCCACTAAGACAGGCATCACGAAACTTCTGTTCCTCTCGTTAGATCCTGCGGATAGGAACGCTCCTGTTAATGTAACTCGCCAGAATAGATTACGTCCGAAAGTACTATGGCGATTGGAGCTGTATAAGACTTCCACGAGCACAAACCAACACTAGAACCGTTTATGATTATATTACCAGACATCGTCTTCACAAACCAATTCCGGTAACTTAACCTACAAAAAACTGGAGGAACGTCTAGAAAAATATCAAAAATAAAATTATACCAACTAGCGTAAGTACCGTATGGTGCCACTTTCTAAACGAAACCATACCCACAGCGGAACGATTATGGAAAATCAAATTGAGACCATCTCCATACGGCGACAAATGACGGCTTGTAGAAACTGTAGCGCACATATTCTTATGTGAAAATAGAATCAGAATTTGGAACTGGACTAGGAAGAAATTTGCACTGTCAATACAACCGCAGAAAGTCAAATACCGATAACTGAAGCTTTACAACCCTACTGGAAATGTTACCCGGCCGCAAAGAATAACAGTTATTCGTGGCTTCTGGGACAGTTTGTGTTTACGTCCTAAACAAAACTTAGAACTTAGAAGAGTACGTGTTCTATATTACAGTAGAACATTTTAAGCTGAAGAAGAATAACAAATATAAGGAATGGTTTAAAATTTTTTATCTATTGCTTTATGTGGGCTATAAAGAGGTGGGCAGCTTTATTCACTAGAAGAGGAATACTATTCTTTCGCTTTTTTTATTCCTGGAATATTCTTTTACGTTGGATCTAAAATCAGAACTGTTCTAATTTGGCAAAACCCCACCGGCTCCGAAATTTCTTTTATTTGTTGAAAAATATATGGCTTCCTTACAGACCTCATGTGCATCCAGTGCATAATAAATTAAAATGTGAATATATTTCTGAATGAATGTTTGTTCTGTATTTTTCCGTCACCCTTTCCATTGTTATAAGTTATGTTCTACAAGGAACGCACGCCACTGGAGGCGGCAATCTGTAATTTATTTTACCTAAATTACTACTTCAATTTTCTTCTAAAATTTAAAAGAATATACGGGTGCAAACATGGACTACATGGGAATAATGCAGCTGCTCAGTGCCAGGTATGGGAGAGGCATGGTGGCCAGGCCTCGGATCTTCGACCCCTGCCCTCTTTGCCTCCGCCTACCTGGTGCTGAAAGTCTTATCAAACATTAAAAAAAATAGTCCAGTGATCAGAACTTCTGTCTAGTAAGCAGGAGGTCTGGGTTCGAAGTCCAGTCGGTCACAAATTTTCATCTGCCGTCGTTGCTGTATTTCAACGCGCTGTGACAGTGTGGACGTCGGTCCTTCGATATTTAAGATGCAACTGTTTTTTTGAGGCAATAGAGGTGATTTGCGAACATTTGTCTTGCCATCAATGTAACAGGACTTCAACGGCATCCAACCCTTAGTCATACCTTTGTGCCGGCACTAACCCATGTCACATACATGCGAATTAGATTGTAGTTCATATTTAGTCAAATAACGAATGGTCAATATACAAGTATGCAGGACGGGGTGGCCGAGCGGTTCCAGGCGCTACAGTCTGGAACCGCGCGACCGCTATGGTCGCAGGTTCGAATCCTGCCTCGAGCATGGATGTGTCTGATGTCCATAGGTTAGTTAGGTTTAAGTAGTTCTAAGTTCTAGCGGACTGATAACCTCAGAAGTTAAGTCCCATAGTGCTCAGAGCCATTTTAACAATTTCTGAAGTATACGAGTATTTACAAACAGTACAAACAGGATTGCAGCGAACTGATCACTTAACCAAGTTCAACATGGAGTACCTGCGTTATGAGTCATTCCAGCTGCATAGCTGAGGGTAAGATTTGTTAAGCATTTCATTGCAGAAATAATGTAATACCCGCACGATAATCTCTGCAGTCAAACTGTATTAGGAGCCCACGATTGGAGTACTATGTTCGTTGAATCGGATTACTCAAGATGAGGCCAAATAAAGACAAGCGATGACGCCACAACACTATCTTTACTCAAGTAGGTAGTCAGCGCTAAATTACGTGCGCCACCATTAACGTTACTGTAAGCAGTTTGACAGCATAACACCACCACAACTACTGACAACCTCAACCATTATCATCACGCAGTTGTGACTCTCAGTGATTACAGGTTGCTAATGTTTGTCAAGAATAGCGGAAAGCGCCTCTGAAGTTCCATTTGCATTACGACTAGGACGGAGAGAATGCTAAATAACAGTAATAGGTCACCCTGCGAAGAGAAGAGTCCACGTATTGCCTCAAGTTCTTGCAGTTTGATATAATGCAGTTCCCGATAGTTTCACACTAATGGGTTCTTTTGGCTATCGAAATACTCATATGGGAATCATAAAAGTGTAATTGCTAGAACGCTCAACTACCTTAATAACACATCATTCTGGATCGAATACGACTCGGAAAGCGACGTTAATTTGACGTTTTCATCCATCTCCTGACGTCTCACTGAATGAAGTCTGAAGTTGTGTTGCCTGCCGCAAGGAATCTGTGAAGTGTTGTGGCAGCTGGCAGTCATTGCTGAATACACACATGTGCAAATATCCTCACTGCTCTAGCGGAACTCTTTGTTGCATTTTTTCCATACCGTAATTAGCACAATAACATAAGGCTTGTTCTGCTGAAGAACTTGATGCCCACAAGTCTTTAAATAAGAATCTCCTAGCGGCAGTAATACATGAAAGGAAACAGACTGTTGGACAAAAGAATGGACAGCTCCCTGCTTTTGGCGTTTCCGATAGCGCCTACGATAAGAATCTGGTGTCGTATTATGCTTCAGAACTCTAAACTGTTTATTTTTTTACTTCATACTAAAACAAAAGTTGTGATATGAGAAGAGGAAATGACTTATATGCTTCACAGGAACTTTAGTTTTTCGTGTTTATTTTCTCACTTCATATTAAAACAAGGGCGTTAATATGAGAAGAGGAAATGAAATATACGCTTCCAAGACATAATATTTCCTTGTGTGCTATTACTGCATACATGAAAGCCTTGCAGTTAATTTTTGTATGTTGGATAAATTTTGATATCACATCACATTCCTTTGTGAGAAGGTTCCTATTTTCTTGGGATTCAAATAGAGTGGACATTTCATCACTGGTTAATATTCTGATGACTAATGACATGATACCCGTTGCAATTGCTCCATGGCCCCTGTGAGTAGAGTCTCACGTTGGTTACTATAAGAACACTCCGGCAGTGATATCCGCTCACTGCAGTCAGAGCCAAGGTGATTTCTTTCTGTTTAGGGCGAAGCGTCTGCTGCAGTGTCCACGCTCAGCCAACATAAACAAATCGCGGCGGCATTGGGCACTGCTAATCGCTGTACCTGTCGCGAGCCTCTACAACAAGAGCGCACTGTCTCTGGTAACGATACTATGGAGTTAATACATCTTACTTAACGTAATACGCAGGACGTGGGATGGGTAAAAATTCAGTTTGTAACTTCCCATCGCATTAAAATACTTTAGTCATATTTGATGCAATATTTATTGTTGGTTGTCTCTCTAATGTTAATAGTGCTGATTCAGATTGTGCGTGAACACGAAAACACACACACACACACACACACACACACACACACACACACACACACACACACACACAGTCATTGATCCGAGTGAGGGTGACAACTACTGTGTGTTGAACAACACATGCACCAGTCAGTTCCTCAGTTAGCGTCGAGTGGATGAGATTTTTCAATTACCTTGCATTGCAACAATTGTAAGCAGGAGACTGAAAGAAATGGACTTGCTGTATACTAAAGAGCTGCGACAAAGCAAAGCTTGACCGATTATCAGATAATTGTCCACATGGGTTTTGTGGACGAGTATACTTTTAGTAACCAACCGACCCACGATCATTACGTAAGATTTCTCGAGGGCGTAGGGGAATTGATTTCATTAAGTCGTCGACAGTGTAGCGTGATGGTTTATTTCCCATCATACGTTTTCTATATTCGTCCAAAGGTCGCTCGCATTTGTAGGGACACATGGCAATGACCTTGTTACCTCTGCCCACATATTCTCTATCTGGTTGATGTTCGGTGATCGTGGAACAAACGGCAACAGCTTTATCCTCTCTTGGCCCTGAATCCAATCTCGCACTACTCTGCTATGATGGATGGGCCTCTGCTCCTGTAAATAATCTGTTTCTCGTTAGTTCATATATTTTTATTTAAAAAACGTATTTGTAATAAGCACATTGGATTATTATTTTCCACAGTGTTTAAGAATTCATTCCCTGTCATAGATAAGTGATCTGGATTCAACAGTCCGATTAAGGATGTGGTTCACCCAGTCTATCATATGATGAGAGTCGTAGTCGGATATCCAAATTAAGACTGACTGGCTGAATCCGATTAGGACGATCTTGTATCGAAATGAATTACAGAAATCGGATAATTTGAACGTCTGTATTGCAACAATGCTGCGCACATAAATTCCTATGATGGAGTAACAGCTAGCAACTATCTAAGAAAAAGTGAGAAATATGTCGACTAGCAGCAATGTAACGTAATTATAACCCATATTTATCTGATGGAAATATTGAATGGAACAATACACATCTATTTCAGTGTTGGGAGGATACTCCATATCAGATTTGCTGATGACATAATGACAATAATAATAATAATCCCGTGTGGCCGATAGGGGAAACCCTCCCCCATATGGGTGGTACCGAGGAAATCAAATACTTGGGGTGAACCAAATACTAACACAATCCTGAACGGCTACTCAATCCGTTGAACCCAAAATCCAGACACATCTGAGTGAAAATCACCGCTACTCTGGTCACCGTCTGTTATCTCAATGAGCTTGGCTGAAAATATTTGCTTCCAAAGGCTTCAACACCCTCTGGTCCTCTCTGGTCCCGGTATCACCCAGTCCAAACCAATGAAACACAAGAAAACATGAACTATGCAAGCAAAGGTAACTTTACCCCAGGTGGTACACAACTTGGCCACCGATAGGCGGCAGTTGGATTTTCGCACTCTGGGGAGTCCAGGTTAGCACGGCAGAGAATATCGAAGAACTCTGGTAAATTTCCCTATAAGCAGAAAACATTCATTTGAAAACAAAACATCGATACATTGATCCAAACAAGAAACCTAAATAATCTCACAAAAGAAATCGTCCGCCAAAAAATTCTCATCCTTGCTCTTCAAGAACCACGATTAATTGACAGTTAAAACTTGCATTACGGAAACCATGGCATCTTCAAGAGCAAAAAACAAAAGGTAGCGAAAGGCGCATCAATCTTCGGCATTGCATTTCTCGAACACAGATCTATCAACAATTCTGTCGAAGAAATCACACCCATCAACAATCGAGTTATGACTATGCTCATTCAGAGCCCCTATAAAAAATATACACTCATAAATGCACATGCACCCACCAACATCGAAAATAAGGAAAACACCGAAAATGTCGAAAAATTGTGGAACACACTCGAAAATACTATGAGCAAAATTCACCAAGATGACGTGAAAATACTAATGGGAGACTTAAACTTTCTATTTGGGACAGAAAAAACCTGTAGAAAAGTCATTGGTACTAATTCAACACACCGAAACGCTTAGACCAACAGAACACGTCTGACATTTGCCAACAATTCAACCACAAAAGAATGTCTTCCCACTTTGGGAAGTAGCCTGTTCCCAAGAAACATATTTGGCTACCAGGTGCAAGCTGCTTTCGTAGTTGTGTTGGTCGATTTTCTTACGCTGAGACCGAAAGGTGTCTCAGTTGTTGGCAACAAATTCCAGCTGTGTTGCACACAGCCCATGGGGCAGAATTCGTAGCCCAAAACACACTTTTGGAGCTATCAGATGTAAAATATTATGTTCACACTACTCTTTGCTCGAGGTTATGTCTTTTGGAGGGGCTCAGCCTTTCATTTCTTCTTAGGAAGTTAACGATAAAGGCATCATAACACGTCACCAGTAACAGTACTGCATACGAATGCTCAATGAGCGACCTGATGACGTTCAATAATAGTCACTCCGTTGATTTTTGTTGTTTCGAATTAGAGCATGCAGTACTCCTACAACAGACCTCTGAACTTTGCCTGTTGAATGCAAATGTCGCATGATGGTAAAATGGTAATCTATCACATATATCAGTAGTTGAGACTTCCATAACGTGAAAAATCATTCATGCCAGAACGATCTTCGTTGAAACAAGAATATCTTTTTCTGGCGTATTTTTCCCAAAAGCACTCGCTCCACACACAATTCAAATCTTTCTAGCTGCCTCCTCTGCATTCACCCCTCTGTTATACCAAAAGTAAACGTTGTGTTGCAGATGTTACACCTATTTCCACTTGCGACTCAATTTTACAATGCTTAACTGTAGTTCATGATTTTCTAGTATGCAAAATCCAATGCTTAACTGCAAGATGATAACTAGAACTTCAAATTCGAAAATGACAGTTGATACATACACTGACAGCGTGGCGCCGCGTTCACCTGGCCTGCGCCGGACTTTAGGCGGCGGGTGGCGTCTGGCCGGTGGTCGGTAGCCGCTGCAGCGCGACGAAACGCTCGACCGTAAGCTGCTATGATCGCGGCGCAGCCATGAACTGTTCTGCGGAATTGTTTCTGGAATATTGGGTACTGCTGGTGGGTAGAATGTTAAGCGAATTATCTTCGATGTTCAGTCAGACTCATATCTTGAGACCGACTGTGGAAAAAAAAAAGTAATACAGTTGGACGCCAACAGGCGACTATAAGTTTAGAACGCACGACGCTTGCCACTAGACCAAGGGGCTCACATAGTCCGACAACGTCTCGGAAGTAGACAACACTTCCTCCTAACACTTCCGCATCTTACAGTATTGCCGGATTGCGCATATGGCCGGACTTAGAGTTGTCAGGGGCGGTCAGTTTTCTTGGCCACCTTAAGTGAATGACTCGGACTTAGTCTCTGTGGCGGCCGGCCGGCGGTCAGTTTTATTGTCTAAGACTTTACATTAAAAACCACTGAGCTTTTATTTTAAGCTTTTTGTTCCTATTACCATTTCAATGGCATTCATTCAGAAATATAAAATTCGGTTTCTGCAATGTAACATTTCACCTCCTTAATGGCTGTATGAGCAAGTATAAAAAATATATGTGTCTGTTATTTTGCTCTACACTACAAAATATATAAAAACCATCAAAATCGAAGTGTATGCCTTTGGTAGGTTTACTTCTAAGTAGTACTTACAATATTTTATTTAGGACTTAAAAAGAAGGGACTGGTAGATATTAATTAAGGATTTTAAATGTTAAATGTATGTACAAGCTAGTGTTATAAATGTACTTTCCTAACGACACCACATGCCTGCAATGTGACCAGGTTGCATTCGATCTCCCAACGGTGCACCGAGGGCTAATAGGATTTTAACTCTGGTTTCAGGAAAGAAGAGTTGGTCTTTCCACACGTGTTTAGCAGTTACTTACGTCGTCTAAAAATTTAGCCACTGCTGATGACGTGAGCTAACATCTGTTGTAGATCTTCATAGCAAGCTGAAAAACATCGACAAGTTTCCCATAACCCACCTGTGAGATTAGATAATATACAGAAAGTTTTTGAAACTCAAACATGAATGGAAACAATGTATCTCAAATAATTACTACAAGTTAGAAGAAATCCATTCAAAATGTTCATTTACACTTTTAACATAGCCAGTGAGAGATTATTTACAATGAACACTTCTATAGTACAAAACTCCCGCACCTTCTATCATGTCAGCTGAAAAACGGAAATCTAGATAGTGACATCCAGGGGTGGCAATTCCTTAATTTTCGAGCTTGGTGGTGTAAAGGTAAAGCGCGTGGCTGGAAACCGAGATGTCAAAGGATAGAACAATGGTTCAGACAAGGAAATTTTCAGTGTGCCTTTAATCTAGACTTCACCTCTCAATGATATGAAGAGTCACCAGGAAAGACGTGTAGTTCCTATTCCATGTCTAAATGTAATTCCCCTTCCCCAGTTGGATAACTGGGCTAGATGAAGGACTCGCAAATGAGCAATATGGCGTTCAACTGAAAGATTTGCACTCTGCCAATGAGCCAAAAGAAATTTCTTAATTACGTTATCCATGCTTATGTCCTTGGATTTCGCTAGATTTTTTAGCTACTTCCAATAGGTATCGGCAGTTAAAATTTGAACTGAAGATTTTATGTGATGTTAAAGAAATACAAATGGTTTCCAACGATGTGTCGGACTACCGTCTTATAACACTCATTTTAAAATCAATGTCTCTATCTTCAGTGCCTGTGAGAAAACGGGGATGTAGACATGAGAATGAAGACTGTACATGCACTAAGACATTGAATTATCTTAATCGGAACTAAATTACCTTCAGTAACAACACCGCACAAGAAATTTAGTGGACTATGCTGTAATATTCTAAGTAACAATGTGGTGCAATTGTTGTCTTCATCATATCTGTATATATAAAAATTGATATGTGTGTGTGTGTGTCTGTGTTCCCCATCTCCTCCTAAACCACTAGACAGATTTCCACCAAACAAAACTTGATACACATACTATTTACTGTCTTGAAAGAAGTGCTGTGCGAGGTGAGTGGGGGGAGGAGTGAATGTAGGGTGGCATAGTAGATAGACAGAAAGAGGGGCGCAGGAGATGTATAGACAAAGCGGGGGTGGGGGGTGGGGGAGGAGACACAGAAGAGAGATGGGGGAAGAGGCGAAGGACGGAAGTAGAGGGGAGGAGGAGCTGGAATAGAGAGGGGAAAGGAGGGATATACAGAGAGAGGTGGGAAAATGAGATGACAGAGAGACGGAAGAGAACGAGACAGGTAGAGAGAGGGAGAGGAGGAGATGACAGATAGAAGGGGAGGAGAAGATGGACAGACGGAATGGGAAGGAGTAGATCGGCAGAGAGAGGTAGAGGAGGAGATGAGCAGAGATACGGGGGAAGAGGAGATGGATAGAGATAAAGGGGCCGAAAAGAGACAGAGAGAGGAGGAAGGAAGAGGTGGGCAGAGAGAGAGGGGGCAGGAGGAGTAGGAGAAAATGTGTGCAGAATATGTGACCTACACATTTATCGGTGAAACCACAGGTAAAAAGTATGAGAAGAAACTTAAAAGATCGATAGCCACTAGTAAGTTTAAAGTAGACACAGGGTGGTTACAATTAAATGTTCACTACTTGAGAGGGTCTCCATGAAAAACGATTGATCGTAGGACAATGAGACTTTGTGGAAACATTTGTAAGGGCATTCAGAAGGGCATGTGGAAGAAAAATAACGAAGAAATCACTGAAAGAAACACATTTTAATTTCCACATTAGGGGGTATCATTTGTTAATTGAGTACCATGTTTATGTTCCAGGTTACAAACGTTGCTCGTTTTGACGACCATCTGCATCCATGGCAGTCTGGAAGTTTGTACAGATGATTTTTCACAGTTTCTGGCTGCACTTTTCGAACGATGGACCATGGAATTTTCAGCTGCCGTGACACATCAGGTACACTGCTTGAAGATCGCACATTACGTCCAGTATCCTCAGCCATGGCAACAATAACTTCTTCAGCAATTTATGCTGCTACTGGCCGTCAGCCTCTCCCAGGAGCAATTCTCAAATCGCCAGTTAATCCGAAATTCCGAATCATGTTCTTCAACACCAGTGCGTCGATACTCGAGAAGAACAGCAGCATTATTTCTCTTGATTTGATGAAACAGCTTCACGAGTAACGCCCTCACACCTTCTCCAGATCCATGTTGACTGTCTGCAACTGCAATGCACGCTGATGCTTGTTTTTCAACCTTACGTCGCTGTGTCAGTACTAGCGCCTAACGGCAAGTCATGGCACTAACACTGTTAACAACACGAACGCTGCAGCGGACAAACGGAACATCATCCGTATGAAATTGGATACCCGTAAGGTAAATAGTTTTCTGTCTGCAGTGGCGGAAGCAGCGAAAGTTTTATTATAACCAACCTGTATACTTTCTTATTGTCTGTCTGTTACATGAAAGAAAATAATATCTTCCACATCATAGTCATCAGGTTTCGACCGCACGGTCATTTTTAAACATGCAAAAAACATATGGCTAAATGTCAGAGGATGATTTGTTAGTTATGCAAAAAACTTTCACTCTTAAATCTACTGATTTAAAAATACTTTAAATCGATACAGTATAATTAAAAGAGTGGTAAATTTACGAGTCGCATTAGAATTATGAAAAATTTTCATTTATAATATAAAAATATAGGTGTTTGACTTCTAATTTTAAAATTAAAAAATAAATAAAAGGGAAATAATAGTAATAAATGTAAAGATCGCGGTAAACCTTGAACTTACGTACTGTACATTCACTCAAATGTGAATGAACTGCAGTGGGGAAGGGATGGATTTAGGAATGGGAAAGAAGTGAGTTACAAGACGGTCATAGGATGTGGCTGTAAACAAAGGACAGGTGGATAGTGATGTACAGATGGAGGTAGGTGGGGGAGAGTTTATAGCAGGAGACAGAAATGGAGTAGCGAATTTGAATATGGCTTGGGTCGTGACGTGTAAAGGATAGAAATGCAGAAAAAGTGGGGATGTGGCAGGGAGCTCTGCTGTAAGGGTGGACAAAGAAAAAAGGCGGGCTACCTGCGTAGGGGAGCTTCGCGCGAGGTGGCCTTTGCCAACACGGAAAATATCCCCTTGTTACCTAATGAGACAGCACACAATGGCAGCCGGGTGGCGGCGCCGACTAGCGCAGTCTCGCGGTTGCCGGCGACCCGAAATGAAAGAAACTTCTTTGGTCGCTTTCAGCGCACCGGCTAGCGACGCGCTACGTTGACAGAATCGAGGCGCGTGTCCCACAACCTCTCTCAAACGATTTTTTAGAAACCATTCGTTAAAAAAATTATTTTTGCGTTACGTATAACTTTATATGTCAGCTTCACGGTAAAATGCTCATCATCTCCCTAACTGTCACACTTATTGTGATATTCCCATGACGTTAGGCGCTGTGCGAAATTTGGAAAGTTTGCAATAAAAAACGTGGGTCGCTATGATTTGGCGTGTAGTGGATATCACACTTGTGTATGAAATTTAGTTAACATACTGAATTTTTCTCCAATCCCGAGAAAATGGATTTTAAGTAGAACGTTCTCTTCGACTGCACTTGCCCCAAGGGTATTTTTCCACGTGGTTAACATAAGGAACTTTCTTATCTACATCTATAGAGCGAAAGCTATAGTTTTTATTTATTTATTTTTTCAATCCAGTGAGACAGTGAAAAGGAAACTTGTAGTATGAAAATAAACAAGAAATTTATTTTATTATATTACTGCAATCCGAACAATGAGATTTTCCATAAGGTACTGAACCTATTGCTTGTTTAAGAAGATACTTTGTTTCAAGATTCTCTCGCAGTAACTGTTGCAAGGTGAGTCCGTGCAATTTATACTGTGTTTCGGCAAAGGAAGCAAAATTAAACCTGTCTGCAACAGAAATGTAGCCGTTCTCATAACTGATGATACGTCTTCAAATGAGAAACGGTTAACAATACAGACAAATCGCCAATTCTGCTGCAATTTTACGGAATCCTGTAATGCATCTTACTTTGAATAGCGAATGCCTGGAATGGAAACTTACCAAAAGATTTTCTCCCTGTTCTTCACCTGAGAAATATGAAAATAATTCTTAGCAAACAGTGTACCATATTTTTATTCCTGTCCTCATTGAGAGTGGAGAACTGAACTTCCTCACTATAATTATCTTTTAATCTATTAAAGATACAATATATATCTTTGTAATCTATTTTAATCTTAATGAGTAGACTCAAGCGGTTTATAAAGTAATAAGTATAATGTTTTCGTAACCTTATTTTCCACTGATAAACAGACATCAGATTTGTTTTTTCGATTAGAACAACGCTGCATTTTTGCTGCAGAGTAGAATTAACCCATGAAAACTCTTTCGTAAATATGAAGCTGTGAATATGCCGAAGACTTGTCAGATCTAGCCAATGAATCGTCAAAGTCAGTATCACTGATGAATTAAAAGACATTTGTAGTAAGAAGATTCACTCGTTCATTCTGTACAGGGCTAGGAAAGGAAAAATGGTACCCTATCTGCTGTACTTTTTTACATGTCAAAGATAAATGAAGCGCAGAAAGAAAATCCTTTGTTAAGTTTTAGTCCGAGCTGTTCACTGTTAAAGATAGACTGGGTTACAGGATTCCCCTGGAACTGCAACGGAATTGGCGATTTATTTTCATCTGACTTGTTCTTAAACTTATTTTCAGAAGTGTCATCAGTAACAAGTCACGTGAAAATAAATCGCCAGCTCTGTTGCAATTCCAGAGGAATCCTGTAACCCAGTGTATCATAAACGATGAACAGCTTCATTGATCTTTGACATATGAAAAGTGCAGCAGTATTGTTAACCGTTTCTCATTTGAAGACGTATCATCAGTTATGAATAACAGTTACATTTCTGTTGTTGATAGGGTTAATTTTGATTATTTTGCCAAAACACAGTATAAATTGCACGAACTCACCTTGCAATAGCTTTTACGACATAGTCTTGAAACAGAGTGTCTACTGAATAAGCAATAGGCGACTACAGAGGTCAATACCTTACGGAATCCCTCATTGTGTCGGTTTGCAGTAACATAAGAGAAGAAATTTCACATTTGTTTTCATACTGGCAAATTCCCTTTCCATTGGCTATCGATGAGGTTTTAGAAATTACAGTACTGGATTGAAAAAAATTAAATGGAAGTTATAGCTGTGGCTATATCGATGCAGACAAGAAAGTTCTATATGTTAAGCATATGGCTAAGTATTTTCCTCTGTGTGCTATCATATGCCAAAATGTCGTTTCGATATCTTGAACGGTTTATGAGATATGACGTATGTTATGAATATTTCATTCTCATGTATGTGCCGCCAGAAGTGAATGTGCTACACAAAATTCATTTTCTTGCGATTTGAGAAAACGACAGTATGCTACTTAAATTTCATATGGTGTAATATGCACCAAACGCAGAATCATAGCTACTCATATTTCCTTGGAAACGTTTCGAATTTCGTGCAGCATCTTATGTAAATGCGAATGTAACAATAAGTATGATAATTAACGAGATGATGGTCACTTTATCATATAGCTGACATATAAAGTTGTATGTAATGTAAACATCAAACTTTTTTACTGAATAGTTTCTATAAAATCGTGTGTAGAAGACTGCAGAGCTCACAGAGCACGCGTGACGTTCTACTAGCAATGGCACTGCTGCAACTTGTCTAGCAGGCTAACCAATGTTCTCTATGTGCACCCGCAGGGGCGTATAGCTGCACTGTACAGCACAGCGAGTCGGGACGCAGACGAATCGGCACTCGCTTTTTTTCTGTTCTTACACTAAATAGGATGAAGAGGAAACAGTTACAGCTGACAATGAGGGTAAATATCAAGATCGGTTTCATAGTCTGAGCGATGAAGTTTAGTTGGAAGAAGTTATGGATCATATTTAGTTGCAAGGTTGGTGTTATCTGTTGATACAGGCGCGACAGTATATCAGGATTTGAAATTAGAGGGGAAACAATTAGATTGTTAGAGATGAGCTCAAAGGTAGACTAGGGCATAGGGAGAAGTCCGGTGTTGGCGAAGATAAATGGGAATATTATGGCAGAGAACCCACATGACAGGTAAGTGGAGGTGGATGACAAGACGGAGGTCACAGAATTCGAAGATATGGAAGGAGTGATAGACACTTGGCAACACAGATGTAGAGGAGTACAGGTTAGACAAAGATTTCTTAGGTGTGGAGGATAATGGACAGGTTAAATCCTCATGTCTGCATTGTAACGTAACAGTCTTAAATATAGAACTTGAGTATACGATACATTTCTTTTAATATACTTCTCAATACATTGAATCAATATTAAGGTATCATATAAATACTGTTTTGTTTATTCCTCTCACATTTATTATTCATTATTTAATATTACTTGCAGTGACTGGATGCTGCCTGAGCATCAGAGCTGAACATGCTATTTAATTAACAAAATTACGAACATTGATAAATTTGAAACAGCAAATTTACGCATCTCGATCCAGTTCAAAAATGTTGCCTCACTCAAAAGAATAGTAATTAAGTTATGTAACACAGTTTTTGTAAGAAATTATCATTCAGATAGTTCTAGAAAGTATAGAAAATCAAGAGTGATTATCAGAATGGTAAATATACCTATGTCAACGGCTGTGCCACAGTGGATGCATCGGTTCTTGGCATATCACTGAAGTTAAGCACCTTCAGACGTGGTTGGCACTTGGATAGGTGTCTATCCGGGCTGCTAAGCGATATTGACCTACCGGGTCAATGGAGTGTTGCTAGACCGAGTAGTTCATGAAAACTGAGAAAAGCCAGGAGAATGGTGTGTTCGTCCCATGCACATCCATATTCGAATCTGATGACGCCAGTCGATGAGGATGATACGGCGGTCGGTCGGTAACTCTGGGCACTCGGAGGCCTGTTCGGATGAAGAAAGAGTTTAAAAATAGCTATAGTTAGTAATGTGTAACATAATTTGCAAAGTAACTAGCTGCATTGGAAAATGTAATTTTGGAGCTGAAACATACATAAACGATATAATTGAAATAATTAATTTATTAAAAATTTGCATAATTCAAAAGTGTTTGGTAATCAAATGTAAGGAAAGACAGCAGTTAGTTGCAGAAGTCCGTAACGTGTTGCAGGTTATAATCTCCCCCTCCTCCCTTCTTCCATTTATTGTCTACAGTAAACAATGCCCAGTCCAATAAGCAAAGTCCTTTATAAAGATTTGAGAGGAGCGAAGATTGCAATAAACTTTTAAGTTTACTTAGCTTGTCATGTTGAGATGGCTCCAGTTCTTCCTGTCTGGGGTCTGATTCTTGAAGCTGAAAATCTAACATCAGGTCCTCACGGTTGGTTCGAACTAAATAAATTGGAAGATTGTTGTTGCAGAATTTTTTGCGTAAATATGTTTTCAACTGATTTTATCTAGTTTTAGTATATCATACAGTATTTTGATTTTTCGTATTAACAAAGCCAAAATTACATTGTTCGCACTTATTATACAAAAATACATCCGATCACATCAGAGGCTAGCTTACGACTCCCACAGTCTGCAGAAATAAAAATAGTTCAACGGGTTTATAATTTTTCTTAACAAATGAATTCCTACTACTTTTCGTTACATTATTAATTTAGATTATTATTTCACAAATGAATCCAGAAATAATCATAGTAAACTGTACAGGAGTGTATAATTAATAATAAAAATTTTAAGTGTGAAAATAATTCGTAATTTCTAATGTTTCTAAAAAAAAAATTAACTGCACATTCAGTACCAGTATTTGTCGATTATAACATCGAAACTAAAATATTTTATAAAGTAATTCCTTTTGATAAATTTTAGCTTGAGATACATCATACTGTGTATAAAATTATATCAAAGTTTTGTGAAAAGCTACTCAGATAATATTAACCTGTCCAAAATTCGAAACACAATACTGATATCGACAACTGTTGAGGAAAAGTAATGCTAGAATAAGATGTCCCGTTACAAGGCCAAGGTTTTGACTGTAACATAGTCATCATCGGTGCAGTTGCAGCAAGTCATGAAGGTATAAACATGTCAGAACATAAGCTTGTGACAGTTAACACTAGCATTTACATGGCAGACACAAAATGCTGTCCTTTAATTTGAATACTCAACGATCGCTGTGCGCCACGGTTATCCAATGGATCCCAATTTACTAAAGATACTGCCTATCTGGGGAAGTGCTGTTTTCCACAAATACAGGAAACTTATAATAAGGCTAGCTAATACAATCTAGCATATAGCCATCAGTAAACGATGCGTGACTAACAGAGTGACACTGAAGTTTGTTCAAACAGTGCTGAACAACAACTTCAGGATTTTTGTTTCTGCCAGTTAAATGCTAGTGTCAACTGTCACACGTTTATGTTGTGACATATTATTGACTATATGACTATTATGGTAAAGCACCGTTGTAGGAAAAATCTCGATATGCAATAAATTACGGATTTATGATACTGGCTGCTGTCTTTTACATTTGAATACTCGGCGGTCGCTGTGCACCATCGGTATCCAATGGATTCCAATTAATTATAACCGTTAATCGTTAATATTGCGCGAAATTTTGACTAAAAAAGAAATTGTGTAAGGAAAAATGTCAAACACTGCTTAAGCCTACCTAACTTAAGGACATCACACATATCCATGCCAGACGTAGGATTCGAACCTGCGACCATAGCAGTCGCACGGTTTCGGACTGAAGCGCCTAGAACCGCTTGGCCACCGCGGCCCGCGAAGAAATTATTAGGCAGGGATTTAAAGTGCTTGTATTTGCATATATCGATTTTCTTAAATGTGTTTGTTGTTTTCCTCGGTGTAACTACCTGGATGAACGCTCTGGAATGCTTCAAACACTATACATAATGGTCAAAACATAAATTGGGCAGCAGCTCCCGTCTAGGCAGCAGCACATCAGAGCACAGCGTTTCATTTTGTGAGTTGCAACGAGCTTCTAACACGAAGAAGACACTTACTTTTTGTTTACTGTGTGCATTTTAGTTTGAATTCTCAAATTTATGGTTTATTTGTGTATCCAGTAGCCACTGTTCCATGTTTTTGTAACTGTGTAGTGTATATTTCCGCTATCTTTAGTATGGAAATGGACTTTGATTGCTGTTCCCAGATACATAGCTCAGCTGGAGATCATTCTCTCACAATTACAAATGGTGCTGGTTTCGGTCACTCGGCTTGAGGCTTTTGCCAGTGGGCATCACTGTGGGGCGAGCAGGAAGGGTGGGGGGTGGCATAGAGATACAAGGCACATCCAGCACGTCCCTCGTGTCCCCCGATCGGTCCACTAGTATGACCGTTCCACCTACTGCCCCCATTGAGGATGACCCTTTACCAGCGTTCAAGTGGGGGTTGGTTTCAAGTTGTGGCAGGTAGTGAAAGACTTTCCAGGGGACTGATCGAAGAGCCTCCCAGGTTCGTCTTACGAACAGTTTTCGGGCGCTGTCTGTGACTGACAAAGATCCTGAGCCAGATGCAGTCGCTCACCGTGTTCCACACAAAGTCTGGTACATGGGACCTCCAAAGTCAGGTGCGTATTGGAGCCTCTTAGGAATATGGCTGCCAAGGAGGGAAAGAAATCCAATGTGCACTCAATGGGCATACAGGTAGGAGTCATTCCATATGTGGAATGAGTGCTTTCGGATGCCATGAGGAGCATAGGGTGCAGCCAACTATCGTTGTAGATACCGAAAGCAGACTAAAGGCGGAGATAAGTCCAGCTGAATTTTTTTTACAAAGGACCGAACGTTATACAGAAGGAATAGATGAAATATAGTTGGTGAACGAAATTGAAGTAGATAGTTCCTGTGTGTTAGTATGAGTAGAGGTTATACTTGACAATTGAAGTAAATTAAAAATGGATTCCTTTTACCGACCTCACAACTCATAAGATTCAATTGTTGAATGGTAAAAGAAATCTTCAATACCATCTCAAATGGGTACAACACTCATACAATTGTAGATGGCGAAAATAAATGTTAAAAGACGGTTGTAGGTATAAAACAATGTCCGACATTGTACTATATACTGTAAGGTGGCGTGGTCTCCTGACCTTCGTTTCTTACATATTCCGTCCTCACAATCGTATTCTGCACATCAAGACGCTTCATTCGAACCCAAACTCGGTAAGGTAGAGTCAATTTTGTATGAATTCATGTAAGCGATATGCAAATCTAATAAGTAAATCGCAAGTGCGCACCGAGGTTGAAAAAGTCTAGACTGGTATACACAACATGACGGCCACAGGAATTTTCGTTCTAAAGAGGCAACCAGCCTGCTGGGAGGCACATCGCTTCGGAGGGGTGAGACAACACATACCTACTTCGGCCAGAGCGACCGCCCAGAGAGAGGACAACTTTTGCCAGAGCGAAGGGATAACGACCCCCATGTTCGACTTAAAAGTAAATTCCGCTACATTCTGTGGGAGCGCCCAGAAGACACATTTTTTGTCGGACCAACTGCGTAGTTAGCGTAGACAGTATACACCTACCGGAGATGCTACATATTTCTGCATTGGTCGACTTAAACGAAACGTCATTCTCCCATTTAAAATAGCAACGCTCATTGACAGAAAATTTCTGACGCAAAGAGCCAGAGGAGTGAGGGAAGACAGCGAATGATATACCCTTGCCATTTTTGCAGAAAGAGGGGCCATTCCGTTGTCGCTCTTGGAGCGGGAACACATAATGAGAGCGAGTGCGCTCGTACGTGCAAGCAAAGAGCGAAGAACGAAGTCTCTCCTCAGCACATCACTGAGAGAGCACCTCTATTGTTGGCAAATCAGAGTGATACTCTATACTGAGTCACTCGCGATTAAGCATTGTTCACTGTGTTGGCCGCCACATTTACTGTGTGATGTGAACACGGACAGAGTACTAGTTAAACGCCTGCGGGCGAATCTTGAGTGGCATCACAGGGGACTGGTTATCTGACTGGTGTACAACACCAATTGTTAGACTAGGGGCGGATAGGAGTCCTTGACTTCATCAAGGCATAGGGAGAGTTTGATTGGTGAAGGTCTATCCAGATAGAAAGAGATAGTTGTGTTATTTGTCAGCAGCGAGTGAGGCAGGCAGCAGTCATCGCAGCTCATGGTATAGTGCACTACAGCGTATGCGAGGCCCATCTTTCCTCCATAGCAGTACACTCCATTACATTTCTCATGCAACAGCCTTGACCGTACCTAGAAAAGTTATTCAAGTTGTGTAGGCATGGCTCTCAGCCATTCTGCCGAGTAAATAACATTCTTAATGAAAAGGGAGAAAATAACATTTCTGTACCTTGTAAACTAATAGCATTCATATCCAGAAGAAGCAAACTACTATTCTGAAAGAAACCCAGAAATTTATTAATTTATAAGAAAAAGTTTCACTTGATTTCTCAGATTTTTTTTGCAATAAATAATATTTTTCGTTCGTTTAATGTTTTTCTTACACTAACTAGCAATACTCCAGTACCCAAGTATTCCACTAGTTACGTAAGAATATAGAGTATTTTTGTGTCTTTTTCTTACAGTGGATGACTCCAGAAGATATTTGTTGCTGAATGTTTTTCAAGCAGTTGTTGGTACATTAGGAGCGTCTGTCTGACTTCTGTAGTAGTGTGAGGTGTAAATTGTTTAATGCAGGAACCAAAGGGTACCTGTTGGATTAATCCATTGCGCTACTTGGTAAAATAAAGCCCACACACTCACAGAAAATGGCGACCCTGCCAGGGGAGGTAAAACTGCCTGGGTAGGTAAAACTGCCAGGATAGGTAAAACTGCCAGGATAGGTAAAACTGCCAGGATGGGTAAATCTGCCAGGATAGGTAAAACTGGCACGATAGGTAAACCTGCCAGGTAAAAATAGGTAGATTAATAAGAAAAGATAGTGTCAGAGCTAGGTACGGCCGGTCGCTATTGTAGTTGGAAACTTTTTTCATATCGTAAAGAGATATTTGCAAAGATTTAGAGTTAGAATAGATACCAGTAGCGAGGAAAGTAGAATTGTAGGGACAAGGTCTTGTGTTATTTTGTTGGAAAATTTTGGATTTTTACGATTTTTGAGTAGCTCTTAGGGCATAGGAGTTTCATGTGATAGACACAGATGCAGGGAGACGCAGAAACGCAGAGCGATGCATTATCAAATGAGTTAGAATTAATAAATAACATTTTTCTCCCTTTGCAAGCGCACAGGTGGAGATTAGAGAGTGTAGCAGAGCAGACAGAACAGTCGAGAAGTCACGAAGTTGTTGTTGTTGTTGGTTCAACCAACTGGTAAGGGGTCGTACAGTTTTGTAGATACGATTGTGGTGTGTTGAAAGAACTTCCATGTTAACAAGAGCACAAGCCAAAAGGTTACGGTAGGGGATAGACAGCAAGTAGACAAGATGGGGGAGAATCAATCAGATAAACAGCAAATAAGCGAGCTTGTTGAGAATAGGAGAGACGGTGAACATGAGAATACGACAGACGGTGAATCAGAGAATGAGACGGTCGGTGAGCTGCAGAATCAGCAGGCTCAGTTAGATTGGGATAGAATTGAGACGAGCGCCACGAAAAGGTTCCGTAACAGACGCAGCTGTACCTGCAAACACAAGACATACATAACAGAGAGGGCAGTGTGCGGAGCTGTTCGCGCCACGTGATGGTTCAATAACATACGCAACTAGTCCTCAACACGAAGAGCAACACAGGGAGAAGGGAAGACAGCACGGATTGTTGCAGTTATCAAACTTAGAAACGCCACAGCACAGCCCAGTAACTCACGTAACTGACCGAGTAGAAAACAATTGAACGAGAACACACAGTTCACCAGAAGACAGTGTTACAGGACAGGACGCGATCATGGAGATGTTACAAAAAAATGAACGATAGTATGACGAAACAGAATCAGTATTTGAAACAGGGTAATCAGAACTTGAGACAAGAGATAAAGACACAGATTCAACAGGTTAAAATCCAGATGGAAGAAGGGATCGCTAGAATTGATAGTCAGATCACACAGATAAACAAAGATGCGAAAGAATCTAGAGAAACAATTGAGGTACTAACACAAGGTCAGCAGCAATTACGCACTGACGTGGACAAGGTCCTACTGGACATCGTAAACGTTGACAAAAAGGTGGAACGTTTTACGGAAAAAGCCACTCGAACAGCAATACAAGTTTTGGAAGAACATGCAATTCAAAGCCAGGTCGCAAAAGTTGCACTGAAAAAATATGATCAATGGATTAATAAGATAGAACTTAAAAACAAAGATCAGTTTGAAAAGCTTCGAACAGAGTTGATACAAACTATCGAAGAAAAGATCGAGACCGATTACACCTGTAGCGAAACAACTGATACGTCAAGCATTAATTCAGTACACGAACACGCGCCGTCTCAGAAAGTTCAAGTAGAACCAAGGCCACACGTAGCACTCGCGCAGAAATCGAAACAGAAAACCCCACTTAAAGTAATACATGACATACCACAGAACCAGGCACAGTATCTAGAAAAACAGGACTCATACAGTCAGCCGATACCAATAGAAAGACAAGCGACTGTACCAGTAAATCCAATGACACAGTACCGCGAATGACGAGAGTAGAGACAAACGAACAACACTTTTGTTCACCAATGTTACAATATGATGCAATTATGGGGCAGGAAACTGAGCATATGCAGACAGGCAGTAGATTGCCAGAGAATAGGCAAGATGACACAAGCAGTGGCAGATTATATGAGTCCATGAATCAGCCACAAATCGGATTTATGAGTAGATATGATACATACCACTTCCTAACAGTTAGAAAATTTCAACATTTCAAGGAAGAAGGCGGTAGCTTGCATGCACGCACATTCATCGATCAGTTCCAAGTAGGCTTGGCAAACCATTGGAGCGTGGCTCACAAACTTGACTTCATTTGTGCACACATGTCAGGAACAGTAGTGGAGGTGATGCAAAAGATCGCTGCTACCTGTACGTCTTACCTACAGTTCAGAACAGCATTTCTCCAAAGATATTGGTCTCAGGAGGCGCAAGACAAAATTAAATACGAGTTACTTCAGATGACACCATATGAAAACTAAGGGGAGAAAAGCGTGGTAAAATTCTTTGACACAATGGACAAAAAGAATCAATGCCTAGACAAACCATACAGTAACAGAGAGCTGGTAGAATGAAGTTACCGATTAAATATCAACAGGCGACAGTAGGAAACCGAAATAGGAACGGTAATGGACACTCATACAGTGGAGGATATGAGTTTAGGAACCAAAATGCCAACGGTCAAGGGTACTTTGAAAGAGGTCACAATGCCAGAAACAGCAACTGGCGAGACCAGGGCGCGAATAATTACACAGGAAATTATGGTCCACAGAGAAAAGAACAATACAGCAAAGAGAAACCAGAAGTGGAAGTTAGGCCACCGAATACTGCAAAACGTAAAGATTGAGGTGAAAAATGCGGAAGAGGTTAGGCAAACTAACGTCCACCCTATCTTATACTAACCACTAAATAAAAGTTAAATTCATAGATCAATAGAACAACATAATTAAAAGATAAAAAGGGACACAAAACAGACTAACAATTTCTTGTAGTATTGAGTATCTTGCAACATGCACACAAACAAGAAATGACACACAACCCATAAAAGGATGAAGAAGTGGTAGGACATAATTAGAACAAAGAAAAGATTATACCTGTAGCGAAATAACTGATACGTCAAGCATTAATAAGTACACGAACACGTGCCGTCTCAGAAAGTTCAAGTAGAACCAAGGCCAGGCTTCTGTACAGAATGTTCATAAATACATTTTTGTTGCAATCATAACATTAGTACTGAGGATAGTATTAATAGAAAAGCTTCTTCATTCTTTTAAAAAACAGTGACACATAAAAGAAATAAATAAACGAAACAAAGTGACACAACAGAGCTTTTGCAAACATTCATGCAAAGCTTAACTAAAGAAAAGAAATAACCACACTAAGACATGATACACTGTACACTAACGAGTTTAGAAAAATTAATATTGTAAAAGCAACTTTTGGAAACGAAGAAGAAAAACACACACACATAATGGCAATGACAAAGAAAATCAACCTTTGTAAAATCTATGTTCGCCTAACAACAAAACACAAATTGTATAATTAAAAACTAGAAACAATAGCTATAAAGAAATAATTGCAAAATTGTTAAGAATGGCTGAAAAAATTTATTGGAAAATCTAAAAGAACAATTTTTGCCTGACTTTGTCAATGTTTTACTCGTCATTGACAAACCCCAGACAAAAATTTTGCCACAAGGGTAGGGGGGGGGGGGGGCGGGTAGGCGGTATGTAAGGTGGCGTGGTCTCCTGACCTTCATTTCTTACATATTCCGTCTTCACAATCCTATTCTGCACATCAAGACGCTTCATTCGAACCCAAACTCGATAAGGTAGAGTCAATTTTGTATGAATTCATGTAAGCAATATGCAAATCTAATAAGTAAATCGCAAGTGCTCACCGAGGTTGAAAAAGTCGAAGCTGGCGTACACAGCATGATGGCCACAGGAATTTTAGTTCTAAAGAGGCAACCAGCCCGCCGGGAGGTCCGTCCCTTCAGAGGGGTGAGTCAACATACCTACTTCTGCCAGAGCGACCGCCCAGAGAGAGGACAGCTTTTACCAGAGTGAAGGGTCAACGACCCCTATGTTCGACTTAAAAACAAAATCTGCTACATTGTGTGGGAGCGTCCAGAAGATGCATTTTTTGTTGGAACGACTGCCTAGTTACGGAGTTCTCACAGGAGAACAGTAAACGCCTAATGGAGATACTACATATTTCCGCACTGGTCGACTTAAACGAAACGTCATTCTCCCATTTAAAATAGCAACGCTGATTGACAGAAAATTTCTGACGCAAAGAGCCAGAGGAGTGAGGGAAGACAGCGAATGATATACCCTTGCCATTTTTGCAGAAAAAGTGGCCATTCCGTTGTCGCTCTTGGAGCGGGAACACATAATGAGAGCGAGTCCGCTCGTACGTGTAAGCAAAGAGCGAAGAACAAAGTCTCTCCTCAGTACTTCACTGAGAGAGCACCTCTATTGTTAGCAAATCAGAGTGATACTCTATACTGAGTCACTCGTGATTAAGCGATTGTTCACTGTGTTGGCCGCCATATTTACTGTGCGGTGTGAACACAGACAAAGTGCTAGTTAAACGCCTGCGGGCGAATCTTGAGTGGCATCACAGGGGACTGGTTGTCTGACCGGTGTACCACATCAGTTGTTAGACTAGGGGCGGATATGAGTCCTTGACTTCATCAAGGCATAGGGAGAGTTTTATTGGTGAAGGTCTATCCAGATAGAAAGAGATAGTTGTGTTATTTGTCAGCAGCGAGTGAGGCAGGCAGCAGTCATCGCAGCTCACGGTATAGTGCACTACAGCGTATGCGAGGCCCATCTTTCCTCCATAGCAGTACACTCCATTACATTTCTCATGCAACAGCCTTGACCGTACCAAGAAAAGTTATTCAAGTTGTGTAGGTGTGGCTCTCAGCCATTCTGCCGAGTAAATAACATTCTTAAAGAAAAGGGAGAAAATAACATTTCTGTACCTTGTAAACTAATAGCATTCATATCCAGAAGAGGCAAACCACTGTTGTGAAAGGAACCCGGAAATTTATTAATTTATAAGAAAAAGTTTCACTTGATTTCTCAGAATTTTTTTTGCAATAAATAATATTTTTCGTTCGTTTAATGTTTTTCTTACACTAACTAGCAATAGTCCAGTACCCAAGTATTCCACTAGTTACGTAAGAATATAGAGTATTTTTGTGTCTTTTTCTTACAGCGGACGACTCCAGAAGATATTTGTGGCTGAATGTTTTTCAAGCAGTTCTTGTTGGTACATTAGGAGCGTCTGTCTGACTTCTGTAGTAGTGTGAGGTGTAAATTGTTTCTTGCAGGAGCCAAAGGGTACTTGTTGGATCAATCCATTGCGCAACTTGACAAAATAAAACCCACACACTCACAATACTTGCACCGAAAATTACACTCTAAGAAAAAAAAGAAGAAAAAGAAGCACTCGTATAAACAAATGATTATAGTTTCAGAAAAATTGGATGATTTTTTCAAGAGAAAAGCTTCACAGATCGAGCAAATCAATGACACGTTGGTCCACCTCTTCCCCTTATGCAAGCAATTATTCGGCTTGGAATTGATTGATTGAGTTGTTGCACGTCCTCCTCAGGGATATCCTGCGAAATTCTGTCCAATTGGCGCGTTAGCTCGTCAGATTCTCGAGACGGTTGGAGGGCCCTGCACACAATGCTCCGAACTTTCTCAACTGTGGAGAGATCCGGTGTCCGTGGTGACCGATTTAGAATATGGCAAGAGCAAAGACAAGCAGTAGAAACTCTCGCTGTGTGCGGGCCGGTATTGTCATGATAAAATGTAAGCTCAGGATGGACTGCAATGAAGGGAAACAAAACCTGGCGTAGAATAACGTCGACATACTGCTGTGCTGTAAGGATGCGGCGGATGACAACCAAGGCGATCATGTTCTGAAAAGGAATGACGCGCCAGACCATCCCTCCTAGTTGTCGAGCCGTATGGCTGGCGACAGTCATGTTCGTATCTCACTGCTGTCTGGGGGCGTCTTCAGACACGTCTTCTGCCTGGAATCTCATTGATTGAGTAGAATTGTCCTCAGTGATGAATCCCCCTCGGAACTAAGTCCGCTACCAGCGAAGCTGTGCACCGCTTGAAGAGCGTACATTGATTCCAGGGTCCTCGGCCGTGGCAACAGTAACTTCAACAGTGTGTGGCGCAATTTGCCGTCGGCCTCTCCCAGGAGCAATTTCCAAATCACCAGTTAATTCGAACGTCCGAATCATGTTCTTAAACTCCAGACCTCTCTGCTTTCCTTTAATGTGCCGATATTCGCGAAGAGCAGCAGCACTATTGCTGCTGTTTTGATAAAACAGCTTTACAAGAAAAGCCCTGGTCACCTTTTCCAGGACAATATTGACTGTCTGCAACTGGAACGCACACTGAAGCTTGTGTTTCAACTCTATGTCGACGTAACAATACCGGTCGGTAACGGAAAGTCATGATATTAACGCTACTGACAACGCAAATTCTGCAGTGCACAGTCCGGTACCTATACGGTAAATAATTTCCGCTTACACCGGTCAAGCAGTGAAAGTTTTATTATAACAGACCGGTAGTATGTAGGTGCTTCGAAAAATCCTCTGCCATGTATCTGAATGTGACTTGCAGCGTAAACATGAAGATGTAGATATTTATTTGCAACATATACAGTACTGAGTGTACGTAAGATTACATCCTGCAGTCTGTCTGAAGTCTCTGCCTCTCTCCATCTCTGCTCCACTAGTACTGGTTATCAATATTCACTAGCAGTCGGATTAGCAACAGCGTCGTGGTAGGTTCGTAAGTCTCATTGGAGTCGTGGTAGGTTCGTAAGATCTCACTGCATTGTCGTCCTTAATTTCAGCGCGATCTGGGAGCAGTATGAGGATAATCTGAGATAACCTGACTGAATGCGGCGTTTGAAAACGACACACGAGCCAATCACAATTTCAGGCAGTGAGGTGATGCAAATTCGGTGACCTCTGATGGCGTGTGTAGCGCCACCTAGTGGCTTACGGGGAGTCCTTCATAGTAGCGGTTCGCGCGGCCGATTTAAATATTGCTTCTGCTGAGATGAGAGCTGTGCCCGAGATGCCGTGTACGGTGGACTGAGGCACCAGCGAACAGGAATGTTAATCGTCTTAGCCTTATTATCTCTGTGAAAGATTTCTTGTTCCATTTGCTTATTCGTTCGAAGGTGAGTACTATGTTGGTCCCAATTTTTTCGAATCTCGTGTTTCTTCACGCAAACTCCCCTATCTTTTTCCTTTTTTTAATGTAGAATTTTAAGTATTAGTTTGTTGAAACTGAAGACGAGGAACCTATGCCACAGTGGGAAAAAAGTTGTCATGTTCCTATGTGTTGTTTACACTGAGATGACAAAAGTCATGAGATAGCAATAGTTACATATACAGGTGGCGGTAGTGTCACGTAGACAAGGTATAAAAGGGCAGCGCATTGGCGGAGCTGTCATTTGTACTCAGGTGATTCATGTGTGCTGAGAATTTCAGGCATAACCTTCTACCATGGATAACGCAGTGGCCGACAGCCTTCACTTAACTACCGAGAGCAGCGGCGTTTGCGCAGAGTTGTTGGTGCTGACAGACATGCAACACTGCATAAAATAACCGCAGAAACCAATGTGGAACGTACGGCCAACGCATCCGTTAGCACAGTGAGGCGAAATTTGGTGCTAATGGGCTATGGCAGCAGATGATCGACACGAGTGTCTTTGCTAACAGCACGATATCGCCTGCGACGCCTCTCCTGGGCTCGTGACCATGTGGGTTGAGTCTAGACGATTGTAAAATGGTGACAGTTAGATGAGTACCGATTTCAGCTGGTAAGAGCTGATGGCATGGTTCGTGTGTGGCGCAGATCCTACGAAACCATGGACCCAAGTTGCCAACAAGGCACTGTGCAAGCTGATGGCGCTCCATAATGGTGTGGGCTGTGTTTACATGGAATGGGCTGGGTCCTCTGGTTCAACTGAACCGATGTTTGACTGGAAATGGCTATGTTCGGCTACTGGGAGATCACCTCCAGCCATTCATTATATTCGGAAACAACGATGGAATTTTTATGGATGACAGTGCGCCATGTCACTGGGCCTCAGTTGTTCGCGACTGGTTTGAAGAACATTTTCGAGAATTTGAGTGAATGATTTTGTCATCAAGATCGCCCAACATGAATCCCATCGAAGATTTGTGGGACATAATGAGGATGTCAGTTCGTGGAAATAATCTTGCACCGGCAATACTTTCTCAATTATGTGCGGCTATAGAATCAGCCTGGCTCAATTTCTTCAGGGACCTTCCAAGGACTTGATGAGTCGATACCACGTTCAGTTTCTGCAATGTGTCGAGCAAAAGGAGGTTCGACACGCCATTAGGAGGTATCCAGCGACTATTGTCACCTTAGTGTAAAACTGCTTATGCATGTACTTGTCCGCTATCGTACTCCAAAATGAAATTTTCACTCTGAAGCGGGATGGACGCTGTAATGAAACTTCCTGGTGGATTATAACTGTGTGCCGGACCGAAACTCGAATTCGGGACTCTTTGTCTTCTACGGGCAAGTCCTCTACCACCTGAGCTACCGAAGGACGACTCACAACGCGTCCTCATAGTTTTACCTCCGCCGATGCCTAATCTCCTACCTTCCAAACTTCAAAGAAGCTCACCTGCGGAACTTGCGGTACTAGCAATCCTGGAGAAAGGATATTGCGGAGACATGTCTTAGCAACAGTCTGCGGGATGTTTCTAGAATGAGACATCCACTGCGCTACGAAGCGAGGAGCTCATTTCATTCAGAAGCATGGACATGTTGGAGGAGTTTTCCTTCGCATTCAGACACTTCCTACCTTATTGCCCGTTACAAAAAATCTTCAGGTGACATATGATACGGCGAAATGAGGAGTGAAGTTAATGTAAAATTTCAGTGGACCATTAACAGCTGATGAAGAAAAGAAGGAGTTAGTTTTATGATGTATCAACATCACCGAAGGCAATACACTAATTTTAAAAATAAATAAATCAATCAATCAAAAAAGGACACTGGAAAGAAAATTGTGCTAAAATCAGTATTGATTTATGGTGCATTCACACATTTGTATGTTCTGTTACAGTGAAGTATTTAAATTATTCTCATTTAAATATATTTAAGCATATTTGCAACACGTACGTATGTTGGTTCAGTTCATTTATTTATTCCTACCGAAAATAAAGACACTTAATTCGGAAAATAAGTTATGTTTAAATTTTTAGTTCCGTTGCGGTATGGGTTAATATAAATTAATCGTAATGAAATTTGACACATGATCAAAACATGCCAAAACTAAAAGAAATGGGAGGCGGTGTTAAATCACTTAACATTTTTTTGTAACCCCCATGTAAGGACCACCCTAATGATAGCAGTCCAGCACATGCACGAGCAATAATAAACAACACGTAGTGACAACACAGCTTCTGGGCCACAGCGGCATTGCAAAAGGGAAAATACTATACGATGTGCGTGAAGAAACACTCTTCTGTAGTGCGTGCCAAAAGTGGACCAACACGTTATTAAGTGGTGGTCATAATGTTTTGGCCCATTAGTGTACAGCTAGTACTATCGCGTTAAAACCAACACCTATGGTTCATTTGCCTTATCCAGCCTGATTAATCTACAACAGCTTTATTTCGATGTGTATAGAGTTGATTATGGCAAAGTAAAGATCTAGACACCAGGAATTTGGATTTAAATAGTGCCTGGAATTACTTTCAGTAGTTTTTACGATCTCTGAGTGGTTCCCTGCACAAGTGGCAACGCTACGTCTACGCGCAGGTGGAGCGGCAACCCGCCATGCCCTTCACCTTTGCCGGGCTGCAGACTGAGATCGGTGTGGGGCGAATGGTTGAGTGACTCGTTACAGCATCTGTGACGTACAGACACTTGATACTGTCGTCAAGGAGTAAATAACGACTAAGTGGATTCAATGGTCAGTAACTGAACATTTAGTCGGGAGACATACCGTTGTACACTTCATAAAGTGCTTTGTGGAAACAGTAAGTAGTACAGTAAACTCCCGTTTATCCGAATCTCGTTTATCCGAAATCCGCTTTATCTGAACAAATTTTTCCGATTTTTGCGGCTCACATTGACGCTGTCTGACGCATTGCGCAGCTACGCTTTTGGCTAGCTAGTATGACAGTTGACAAGTTTCAACTTGTCGGCGCCTGAGGTCATACGTTCGCTGGTGTTCTTCCGCAGTCTACTGTTGACCAGTGCACTGGCGCGTGTCAAAAGACCGAGTGTCGCTAGTTCGTGTGTGTGTTGGTTGAAGTTTTAGCGTGTTTCTTGTTCGTATTGCGTGGTTTCATGCCATTGCCATCTATTGGAACTCCTTGGAAGTACAGAACGTACAGTATTGCTCTATGCAGCGCGACATATCCCTTTCGAAACCGGCAATGAGATTACGGCGCCAAACACTTTCCGCCTGTTGTCGGTACATCATATGAAGCTGAGCGTTTAACAATGTAACAGTGAACGTACAACGCACTGTCGTGTTGCCGCTTTGGCTTGGGCAGTATAGGTGAAAGGGGACAGATGTTTCGAATGTTTTCATTCGATGGCTGCCAGTGCGTCTCGAGTGTTGCCAAGCCGTGCGTCTGTGTGTTTTCGATTTAACACTTCGTGCTCGCGCTACATGCTTTAAAATGTCCAGAGATACAAGTGGCCTAAAACCAAAAAAGAATCAAATGACTCATGTCCGAAAGAACAGATACCTTTTCATATAGTTAAGGCTAACCGGTCATTGATACTCCTCTTCTGTGCTGGATGCACACGCATTGCCTGAACTCTTACGGGGCTCGGTAAGATTGTCTGCGTCGAGTAAGGAGTGTAATGGGCAAGGGCTCTAGGAATGTAGTGGGTGGACATTAAGTTGGAAACGTGGGTCTCACGGGGACCGTGCAAGGGATAAATCCGTGCAGTCGCACTGTCCTCTGTGCTCTCGGTGGCTCAGATGGTTAGAGCATCTGCCATGTAAGCAGGAGATCCCGGGTTAGAGTCCCGGTCGGAGCACACATTTTCAACTGTCCCCGTAGATATATATCAACGCCTGTCGACAGCTTAGGGTCTTGATTTAATTATCACTTCATTCTAAGAGAGCTGCATGGTGACCGATGGTATCTGTTCTTTCGGACATACAAAAAAGAATCAGTCGAGTGTCGTTAAAAAAACGCTGAACGTTACTACGAGCGTGAAAGGAAAAAAAATGTGATCTCGTTGGAACTAAAGCTTCGCGCTTTGCAGAGAATTGAAGTTGCTGCGGATTTGAACGTTGGTAGAAGTACGATTACTGATTGGAAGACAAATCGATCAGAAATTAAAAAAAAATTGTTCCATTCAAGTGCCAGGCGGCCCAGTGAAATCTCGAAAAAAAATGAGAAAAGGTGCACATCCTCAGTTAGAAGAGGGCTTATTTTTGTGGCACGAACAAATAAAAGCAAAGGTGTGCCAGTTTCAGGTCCTCTACTTCGTCAAAAAGCGATGACTTTTTATGAGCTGATTGAAGGAAAGCAGCAAGAATTCCTCGGAGGTGATGGCTGACTGGATCGCTTCAAGAAGAGGTATGACATTCGTGAAATTGTCATCAGCGGCGAATCATTATCCGGGGATGAAGCCAATATCGCTGATTTTAAGAAAAAACTGCACACAGTCATCGACAAAGGGGGGATATACTAGCGATCAGCTTTACAACTGCGATGAAACCGGGTTGAATTGCACAATGTTGCCAACAAAAACCCTTGCCTCTAAACAAGAAAAACCGGCATTCGGATATAAAAAAGCAAAGAAAGAGTTACTGTCCTCGCAGGCAGTAATGCCACTGGCAATCATAAACGGCGCCTTACTTTAATTGGCAAATCCAAAAAACCAAGAGCATTTAGACGGCAACCAGCTGATAAACCTTTGCCATTGTGGTCCACGAATCAGTCAAGGCATGGATGAGCGGTGCCATCTTCAAAGGGTGGTTCCAGGAAGAGTTTGTTCCAGCTGTAGAAAAATACATGGAGGAAAATGGACTTCCTTGAAAAGCGCTACTGCTTGTGGACAACGCTCTTTCTCACCCAGATGACCTACAAGATGGGGATATTAAAGTTGTGTTTCTCACACCAAATCTCACGTCTCTATGTCAACCTTTGGACCAAGGTGTTCTTGAGGCGATGAAAAAACATTACAGACGCAAGCTGCTGGAATACTTAATCTGTGCGATTGACGCTGAAGGAGATTTTGTGCAAGTTCTTAAAAAAATCGATGTTTTAAGTGTCATTCATTGGATTGCTGAAGCTAATCAGATTCCTCCTATTTCTCTGGTTAAGTCTTTGAAAAAACTCTTAGATCATAAGGCAACTCATCAGTGGCGGGAAGAAGGAGGCAACACCGAAACTGACGAGCCAGAAACAGATGAAAATGACGTAATTTTGGCGAATTTACTGGAGAAGCTACCGGGTTGTGAAGACGAGAACTTCAAAGACGTTGAAGAGTGGATGGAAAACGACTTTTTCTGATTTAACTGAAGAAGAAATCGCCCAAATTGTGACCAATCAGAAAGTGTCAGAAGAATATGTCTCTGATGAAGCATAGAAAAATATTCCTCACTCAGTTGGTTACGAAGCGATCCAAACCGCCCTGGAGTACATCAGCTAACATGAGGAGGCGACTTATCCTGAACTCGTTTGTTTCTCAAGTCAAAAAACAAAAAACCATTACAGACTTTTTTACCAAAAAGAAAATCCAATGAAGCGTCCTACATCTTCAACGTCCATAAGTTAAAAGTTTTTTGTTTTCTTGCTTTAAAGTTACTCTAGACAAACTTTTCGTTCCTTTGAGTAATCTCTAGATCTGTTTCATAATTCTGTACAGTTTTTTTATTCTTTATTCAAAAGAGTAGGTAATAAAATTAAAACTCCCCTTTCTCCTGCTGCCAAATAGGGCAGATATTTTCTGTAAGAACGAAAAATAAACGATCTTTGTTATTCAGCATTTAAAACTTTGAGTTTTCAATCATACTTTGGCGCCTTTTTGACATGTCAACACAATTTTTTCAGTGAAATACACACAGGCTTATTCACAATCATATCAATAACATTTTACGTAGCGTACGCACATTTTACGATCATATTTCGCGGTATTGACACAATGCGGGATGTTTCACTCATGAAAACAGGGGGATTTCGGTTTCTCCAAAATTTTCGTTATCCGAAGCGGCCGCCGTCCCGATCATTTCCGATAAACGGGAGTTTAATGTATTCAGAATTTGAAGTAAGCGCTATCTGTATGATAATATCTGTGCACTCTGACTGTTAAATGCGCAAGAAATTCTGATGTGCCTGTTTCAGGGTGTACAGACACAATAATTGCTTGAAAGGTTCTCAGAAGTATCGCCGTAGAAACGCCTACTCGTCATGTTCGTGTGCGACTGTGACTGATTGTTGGCGCGGCAGCAACATAGTTTATAGTAGACGCTACGCCCGAGAACCTTTCAAGCATATTAAATTATCCTCTTCGCAAAGCAGCAGCAAGTAGATGGCTAATAATGTTTTGCAAACAAAGAAAGTTGGTCTGTCTGAAAGGTCAGATCACTTGTTCTTTATATTCCTGTGGTTTTATGGTGGTTCGCAACTTTTGTCTGTTGTGTCAGTTCCTCAGCTGTCTGCAATTTCTACAGTATTATGGGACGTTCCAAATTCTAGGGTCAAAATTGCATGAACAGTGGAGGATCCTAAATTGAGTATTTTGAGGAACTAATTATCGCAAACAAATATTTCAGGTGGTGCGAGGTCTTGAGTGCACAATGCATCTGAGGCACAACAAGTTTATAAGCTGCTTATTTTTCGTAACCAGTACATCGACGTTGGTGATGCTACTTTAAAGAAACAATAAACAGCAGTTCGTAATATGTCCTCCGTGGATTTTACCATATTTTATATTTCCTGTCTGGAATCATGAAGCACCGTAGTAATGTGTTGTCGGAGATACAAAAAAATGGTTCAAATGGCTCTAAGCACTATGGGTCTTAACATCTGAGGTCATCAGTGCCCTAGACTTCGAACTACTTAAACCTAACTAACCAAAGGACATCACACACATCCATTCCCGAGGCAGGATTCGAACCTGCGACCGTAGCAGCAGCGTGGTTGTGGGCTGAAGCGCCTAGAACCGCTCGGCCACAGCGGCCGGCTCGGAGATCCATATCATTACAGAAAATGAGACGTGATGCTACCAGTACGATCTGGAGACCAAGTGATAGGTAATGGCATGGTGTTCGTCGTCTTCCCCGCCTTCCACAAAAATCCAGCTGACACAATTTAAGATTAAGAAGACGTTGATGGCCTGTTCGACAGTAAGGGCACGATCCATCATGAATTTCTACCCGAGAGAGAAGGTGAAGGCGATGACCGCCATGGCACTGACAGTCGTTTGATCACTGGATCGTACTGGTAGCACCAGATCTCATCTCCTGTAATGATGCAGATATCCAACAATGCGTGACTGTGCTGCTTCGAGGGATTGCAACGCCCAGCGTCAATGGAAAGAAGCGACATGTTTTTAAAGTGCAAATTTATATGCCCATTCGACAGAATGGCCCCAAATTAATGTAATGGGGTATTCGGTTTACCGCTTTGTTAATTAATAGGAACAGTAAAACATGAAGAATAAACCGTACTCCAGCACCGACTAAGTAGCGCTGTTGCATGAAGACAACAGACAGACCGCGCAGAGCGGGTCAGCACTCGAGACGAGAATGGGATCATTGGACATAGAAGAAGTGATAAAAACATGCTTACCGACATAACAAATAATAGAGGATATTTAGCTAAAATAAATACCTAACTAAACTTTTTTGGGGCAAGTATATCGAACGGGGTCATGTCGTTCAGTTTCAAAAACTTTTTGTTCGTAATGAGAAACAATCTTATATGTTCCGTTAACACTGAGATTTGAATGAAACATGTGGTGAGAAATGGCTGTTACAAATGATGCTATCAACATATTACAAAAACTAATTTAAAAATATGTGCCAAAACTCCAGAGAAAATAAGTCAAACGACTCTTATGAGAGACAACAAAACGATAGAAGCCAACGTCTAGAGGTTAGCATGGGGGATTTATCATGAAAAGCATGAGTATGGGAACTCATGTGTGGAAACGTTATACAAGGACGCTACAAAGTGTTATAGGGGTTAATACCTTTGGCCGGACTACCTATTCGGCAGCAAACGTGATTTTAGTTGCTGACAGACAGCAAGAACTATATCTCGCAGTGTACCAGTGGACGTTACACTATTCAAGGCGTAGTTGGCGTCTAATGCATCTGCAGCTGCAACAGCGCACTTTGCGGTCCATCAGAAGAAAACCCTTATGTCATCAGCCGAAGAACTGCCAAATTAGTAGATGCTCTTTGACGTCGTTGAGTGGCATTTAAAGACTTGAGTTCACATCCTCAATTTGTTTCTTAAGAGATCCTCTACAACCACAAGGAGTTGGCCGGAATCGTTTTGTTATACCGTGTATATTTATTTCCAAACATTAGTTGCTCATCTCAAAGTAACCACTTTAGGGGCCTACACCATCTGCACAATTTTAACCATACACTATTCGTATTGTACTTTATCCAACGAATCATTTACGTTCTAGTTCCTTCACACTGGCAAGTCTCTTGTCATCAACTTAAATTATTTTAGATTCTGCGATTCGAACAACAGGATTAATGAACATACTTTCAGAGCAATTGGTTCCGATCAACAGCGACTAGCAGTTATGACTCCGGTATGAATGCCCTTAAAATGTTCCCCTTCTTGTACAAAATTTGACTCATGAATAAACAGCAACTCTATCTGACTACTGTTAAGGAAATATGAGGAAATAAGCGAACTTCTATCGCAACGGAATATACTGGACTCTCTCCTACATTTTCTCTGGCGTTTCAGCAGGTATTAGCAATTTCGTTCTTGCAACGTGCAACTGTAGTCCCAACAAATACTGCTTATTATGTCTCTCATGCGACACCCAGTTACGACGAAAAGCGTCTGTTTGTTTCCAATTACAAACGAAATGATCTTTAAAACGGGATTTTACGTGTCCGTTCGACAAAGCGATCCCAAATTCGTCTAGTACGATATTCATATTATCGATATACGAGGGTTGGAATTTTAATAGTGGCAACTATTTATTTACAGCTCGTACAAAACAGATACGTGTTTCAAAGTTTTAATGACCTTCAAAGTAGTCACCAGCATTGTGTATAACCCGCTGCCAGCGATGTGGAAGCCGTTTGATACTCTTAGCAGTGCCAGTTGTGTTGACAGCTAGAGCGGCGCGGTCTATTGCCCGACGAATTTGTAGCGGTTCTGAAGCTAATGCCGTGAAGTGTTTCTTTCAGTTCAGAAATCGAGTTGAACTTACGAGAGCTTAAGTCAGGGGAGTGCAGTAGTTGGTATAGAACTTAGCAGCCCCATCGGTCAAGCAAATCAGTAACAGCTTGCACTGTATGTGCTTCAGCATTGTCCTGCAAAATGATGATTAGGTTCAAATGGCTCTGAGCACTATGGGACTTAACTTCTAAGGTCATCAGTCCTCTAGAACTTAGAACTACTTAAACCTAACTAATCTAAGGGCATCACACACATACATGCCAGAGGCAGGATTCGAACCTGGGACCGTAGCGGTAGTGCGGTTCCAGACTGTAGCGCCTAGAACCGCTCGGCCATCCCAGCCGGCGATGATTAGGTCCTGCACAAAGTGTCATCACTTGTGTCTCTATGCTGTTCATTTTTGGAACAAAACCTACGACCAGCTTAGAGACAGAAGTGATGATACTCTCTGCAGGACCTGACCATCATTTTGCAGGACAATGATCAAGCACGCACAGTGCAAGCTGTCACTGATTTGTTTGACTGATGGGTATGAACTTTTAGTAAGTCGTCAGTCAGCATACAGCGTGATGTAAACAGCGTTACGCAGGCTCCGATCGTAGGGAGGAAGTGTGCTTTGTCCGGATAGACAAGGGCCAACCCAACTATCCAGGGTGTGCACTAACAGACGAAAGCTCGGGGTCTCGGTTTAGATTCCCGGCTGGCTATGGGATTTTCACCTGCGCCGAGATGACTGGGTGTTGGTGTGTCGTCTTCACCATCATCATTCATCCCCATTACGGTCGGAAGAAGGCAACGGCAAACCACCTCCATTAGGACCTTGCCTAGTACTGCGCTGCGGGTCTCCCGCATCGTTCCCCTAGGCCTTGTCAAGAAGCATGGGACTTCATTCATACACCCTAAACCGATTAAGAAGAGTATAGCGATTATTCTTGTGAAAAGCGAACTACTGATTCCCTTCCACTTGTCTTTACTACCTGACTTTGTGGTCCGTCTTTAATGACTTCTGATTTGACGGACGTTCTTTCAAAAAAATGGTTCAAATGGCTCTGAGCACTATGGGCCTTAACTTCTGAGGTCATGAGTTGCCTAGAACTTAGAGCTACTTAAACGTAACTAACCTAAGGACACCACACACATGCATGCCCGAGGCATGGTTCGAACCTCCGACCGTAGCGGTCGTGCGGTTCCACACTGTAGTGCCCAGAACCGCTCGGCCACACGGCCGGCGACGGACGTTATTTCTTGTATTTAAAATTCAGTTATAACGCAGCAGCCGACAGCTTAAAGATATTCATTGAATGTATTCGCAATTGCGAATAATGACAACCATTAGCTGTACAATGGAATGACGACAATGAAAATGTGTGCCGGACCGGGACATGAGCCCGGATTTCCCGCTTAACGCGAGCGGCCGCCTTACCATTTCGCTATCCGTGCGCGACTCACGGCCAGACCCAAACCTCCATATGTCGTCAACCACGCGTCATATTTTGATTATCGTCATTCCATTGTACATCTGATGGTTGTCATTATTCGTAATTCCGAATACAATAAATGTATTTCATAACTGCTGTAGTCGCTGCAGTGCATGCCCAAAGGAACTTTGCGTCGTAATCGGAATAACACAGGCACTGCAATATCGTGATTAGAGATAGGTTTGAACACCACAGTCCTTTGTTAGACTTGGATGTTCCTGGGCCGCGCAGTGTGGCCGCGCGGTTTGAGGCAGCATGTCACGGATTGCGCGGCCCCTCCCGCCGGAGGTTTGAGACCTCCCTCGGGCATGGGTATGTGTGTTGTTCTTAGCATAAGTTAGTTTACGTAGTGTGTGAGTCTAGGGACCGATGACCTCAGCAGTTTGGTCCCTTAGGAATTCACACACATTTGAACATTCGATGTTCCTGGTTTCAAACATTGAGGAAAACCACAGAAATGCCCAACTAGTGAAAACAAATTGACACATGAATTGAGTATGTTGTTATAATGTTAATGTTGATCACAAACCAAGAGCTTGCATTCCTTTATCTAATTTTGATTTTCAATTTTAACTGATCGGGTATTTCGGTACCTTACCCACTTGGATAGCCGTGCGTGTTAAATTGCCACTTTCAGGACCGGGAGATGTGCCGACCCCGGATCGAATCCACCTGGAGGATGAACGACGAGGATCGATGTGACACAGCCAGCCTGGATGTGGTTTTCGCGCTAGTTGAATACCGGATGGTACCCAAGTCCCACCTCAGTCTCAGTTACACATTTCGCAAACATTTAGAAAACTTCCGCTCTTATTTACATGAATAACACTGCATGCAGGCAGCTGAGGTACACATATTCCATCCAGGTGGGTGACTGGGTGGCGACAGGAAGGGCATCCGGCCACCCCTTAAACTGACAGTGCCAAATCCGTTAATAACAACTCGAACCTGCGGCAATGAGGAACAAAGGCACAAAAAGAAAGAAGAGGGTCCATTGGTCCCTTGAGATCCAAATCTGATTAGAAAATTTAAAAATTGGAAAGAAGACCACAAGATGAAGAAAAACTAAAAATCTGAAAAAGTTTATACAATGAATGCAGTGGCCAAAAGTCAAGTGGTTATACCAATTGAAGATAACGTATATGACGCACTAAAGTTATGGCTAGATTTTGACACAATGTCTGAGCAGTGTGTTACAGACACCTGTGTAATGAACACGCCAGTACGTCACGAATTTGCCGGCTCTGAACGTGGGATGATAATCGTTGTGAGATTCACGGGCTGTACCATATCGGAGATCAAACAATAATTCGTGTTCCTGAGGCTAACTGTGTCCAGGGTGGATCTTCAGTATCGCAGGAACAACTTATCCACACATGTAAACCGCCGCAACGGATGACCCCAAGTCTTTCGCCCCAAGGACGTGACGTCGCTTCCGCAGAGGCATACGGTTCGACCGACTGTCTATTGTAGGGGTTGGCCAAGATTTCAGCTTGTGGGCAGTACCTGGGCAAGAGCGCCAAAGCGCTCAGCCTCGCTTCACATTTCCCCCACCGCCACGCTACGCTGTCTGAGTAGGAGGAGAGGAAGAGGGGAAAACTGCGAACGCGCCGCATTTAAATGGCAGTGCAATTGCACTGCATGCTACTTGGTTTTATACTTCACATTTCCCAACAACACAGGTTAGAAAGAAATAAAATATCTCAGTATTCTGTAATTATTTTTGGAAATTTGTGTTAAGTTCTATGGGGCCAAACTACTGACGTCATCGGTCCCTAAGCTTACATACTACTTAATCTAACTTAAACCAACTTACGCTAAGGACAACACAAGCACCCATGCCCAAGGGAGGACTCGAACCTCCAAAGGAGCAGCCGCGCGAACCGTGACAAGGCGCCCCAGACCACACGGCTTATTTTTGGTGCGCTGAAGACATAACATAATTTTTATTTGGTACAAGCTATCGGCAATATGGACGCTGAGAATTTCATGTAAATCGAAGAAAATGTCTTCCACAAAAATATGTTGATCGAAATATTGTAGCTCTATTGCAACTCCATTATGAAGAGTTTTACTCTACCTGAGGAAAGCAGTGTAGTCTCCTGGACAGTTTTAATGCAAAAAGATCTGTCATTAAAACTGGAATTACCGTACAGGTCTATCAGTTACATCTTCACATACACATAGGAAGTTTCAACCGAAACGGCAAACGGTCTCGAAAACTGCTCGGAAACAGCTGTAAGATTGTTAGTGTCCTCAAACTCTTTGTAAAACTGTCCTTTTATTTCTTTCAAGGGCACAGGAATTCTTCAGACCTCGCGTTTCCTTCAACGCTAGTGAGCTTAGGGAACTGGACTGCCTTTGTCAGAATTTGTCCCTTCTGCAACTCGATTTCCTTTCTAAATGCGTCCCATCAAATCAGAAAGAAGTTACCTTGCAATGTCTAATTGTGGGCAGTGTGCAACCAAAACCACTTAAAAGGCGAAGTCTGCAATCCACTTCGGATGTTCTAATTTTCGTTCCTGCTCTCCTTCTTACTTCATTATTCAGCAATAGCGAGTTTTAAATAAAAAAAAAATCGTTCCAGGCATGCCCCTTGACTGAACCTAAATACATTGCAGTAACATATGAAGTCTCCATACTCTTCCTTCAATTACACGGAAAATTGTTGCAACTGACATTGGAATCCACTTCAGAAATTTTACTGTTCGTACCAATAATTTCTTCACGTGCTCCAGACCTGCAAATTTAGCACAAAGTGCTTTTTGATATACAGAGCAATGAATACCGTCGGTCGATCGTTATAATTTTTTGCTCTTTCATGGTCAAGTAAAACATCAAATTAATTCTACATGGTATTGTGACGTCGTTTCAAAGCAAATGTGCAGTACCTTTCGATTACCCGAATTGAGAATTCTCATCCCTATCTTCTGTCATTCCTATTCATTTTAAAGGATCGCGACAATAGATCAACTATTTCCACAGTCACTTTGTCCCTTTCTTTCTCTCACGTTGCTATTACCTCCTTAACTCTTTCTATACCACAACAACTGTCTACTGTCTTCCAGTATATATTACTTTTCCATCTCTTTCCCTCCACCACTGTCTCCTTCTCTCTCAGTCTGAAAAAGCGCAGATATGTTCGCATGTCGAATTTTTAGGGAACTTGTTAAAGGTTCTGAGGAAGGTAGAACTTTTCTGACGATAATGGAGACACTTTAAAGCATATTTCTCCGTGTTACGTCACTTTATAAACTTTGAATATCTGCATCTCGGAAACGGACAATGATACCAAGAAAAATTTCAAGGTTGTTCGAGATCACTATCATAGAAATATACCTTAAAAATTACAGCCATTTGCTGTGCATAACTGTATTGGTATCCACGGCTCTGTTTTGATACCCAAAAGCCATGCTTTTCGGGATTTCCTAGGAACTGCCTATGAAATAAATGATGCCTCCACAAGCCCCTTAAGGTGCACCACAGACCACATCTACTGCAAAAAGAACCAACTAATTTCCTCCGTTTGCCTAAGCTGGAGGAAGTGTGTGATATTCAAACAATTCCAACAACACAGGAAGCTCGCTTTTTAGGAAATCTAGATGATGGGTGCCTGTAAGATGAAACGTTAATAAAACAGGTCAAGTCAACTTCTTGTTTATCATACCACGAGTCTCCACAAAAGTTTCATCAGTAAACAGTATTAATTTAATTAGTCGGCTATTGGTGTTAGCTAAAGATGATGATGATGATGATGATGATGATGATGTTTGGTTTGTGGGGAGTTCAATTGCGCGATCATCAGCGCCCATACAAAGCCGCAATTTTGACACAGTCCAATTTAGTCACAGTCACAAATGATGATATGAAGAGGACAACACAAACACCCAATCCAAGGGCAGAGAAAATCCCTAACCCGGCCGGGAATCGCACCCGTGACTCCGTGATCCTGAGCCAGCAACGCTAGCCACTAGACCACGAGCGGAGGATTTTAGCTAAAGAAAAAATTCGACTCATCTACCTTCATCTCCTCCTCAGATATGTTGAATCCGCTCTTAATGGCGAGAATAACAGCCTCGCAAACGTAACGTTATATGGAAAACCAATACATACAGAAATGCTAGTGGACTTGTTGAAGGACTGTGTTCTAGCACTTAAGTAAAGCCTTATACTTCAACCACACTCTGTTAATTTGCACATTGAGATGAAATAGAAGTTCAGGGCAATGCACCAGTCTCACAGAGTTTTGTGAAAATACGAGTAAACACTCTTGAATCTGGTACTCTGGTCTTATGAAATCGTCTAGCGTATTCTCTACAAGAAACAACAGCGTTTTCATTACAGAACCCGTACACAAATACCATATCGGCGTATTCAGCATTTTTAAATGCGTGTGGCATGCTTTAAAGATGCAATAGAATTGGTCCACAAATCACAATTACAGATAAAAATTCAATTATGTAAACAGGCACTGCTTCACAACTTGAACTTCAAAACAAAAATGATTTTCGATAAATAAACCCACAGCAACTGGGGTATCAACAGACGAAATGAAAATTTATTTCTGTAACCATCTGTATCTCTGTAACCAATAAAAAGAGGTCTCACGTTATTTGAAATACCTAATGGGAATGAGTCCATACTACAGCCTAGTAAAATAATGGCTATTGCTTCTGAAACAACCTGTATGTAGCTTTAATTTTGTCAAATGCGATTGAGCACAAATCTGGGCTTAATTTCAGCTTGTTAGTAGGACATTAAAGCTCATGATCTGGTATCACGGTCTGGACAATAGCCTTCAGGCGGATTTCCACTTTTAGCAGAACGTCGGCAAGAACAGAGGATACTATAGACACAATCCCGCCCGGAGTAGAGTGAGTACTTTTGCACGGATATCTACTGTCCTAGACTCATCATTCAGCAACGCAAGTCCCTTATACACTAAAGAATTAAAAATACTGTTATAATGAAGGGGTCTTAAATAGAAAGGTATTTTATAATCCTATGCCGCAGATCACGAATCGTAGCCGCTGGCGAGTACTGGCGTGCCAGTCTTTCGACAATCAAGATGCTTTCAGTGGTTGAGATATCTGCAGGATGTGTTGGCTACTGCAACAGTCGGACACACGGTTCTTCGAGATAGATCGGGACAGGATGGGAAACATTCAGTCTTGCGTTATCGTGTTGAAAGATAATGTACATCTACATCTACATAGAAACCCCGCAGACCACCACACGTTGCCTGGCGGAAAATATTCTGTACCACTACTAGTCATTTCCTTTCCTGTTAGACTCGCAAATAGAGCGAGGGAAAAATGACTGTCTGTATGCCTCCGTATGAACCCTAATTTCTCTTATCTTATCTTCGTAGTCCATACACGCAATGTATATTGGCGGCAGTAGAATCATTCGATAGTTACCTTCAACTGTCTGTTCTCTAAATTTTCTCAACATTGTTTCTCGAAAAGAGCGTCGCCTGCTCTCCAGAGATTCCTATTTGAGCTCCCGAAGCATCTCCGTAACATTTACGTGTTGTTCGAACCTACCGGTAACAAATCTAGCAGCCCGCCGCTGAATTGCTTCTGTGTGTTCCTTCAATCCGACCTGGTACGGATCCCAAACACTAGAGCAGTACCGGTACTCACCAGCATCCTATATGGGGTCTCCTTTACAAGTGACCCACCCCTTTCTAAAATTCTCCCAATAAGCCGAAGTCGACTATTCGCCCTCTACCACTGTTCTCACATGCTCGTTGTCTTGACTGTGTCAAGCAGGACACTAATAACAATGTATCCGAGCATTAGAGGCTTGTTCTTACTAATCATCCGCATTAACTTACATTTTTCCACATTTAGGGCTAGCTGCATTCATCACACGTAAGAGAGAACTTGAAGATATGGCACAGACACCCGTCCTAACACGTCAAAGTGTTACGTCTGCTGTCCAAATCACGCACTGTGTGAACTAGAGGTGATTGTGTTGTGTACCCAGTGGCATATCATAGTCTCACGCCAGGTGCTGGGCCCGTTTAAAAATGAAAAATGCAATCTGGCAATGTTTGTTCTGCTCTGACCCTCCGTACATGGATACGTCCAGAATGATGTTGTAGAAAGATCCAAAACCGTCTGAATGTACGAGGTGGTGCCTGTCCTGTGAGCAGCGTTGTTGTTGGGAGTACCACTGCTGGTGCGCCTATATCCGCTGGTATGTCAAGGGAAGCCACAAGAATCGTCACCGTCCATAATGTTTCAAACATCATCGCAGTGCATTCGTGGATACTTGTCTCGCTGTAAACGAGGCCATTTCCTGATACCTGACATGGCTGAACGATCACGCACAGTGGACTGAAGGAGAAGATTATGGTTTAACGTTCCGTTGGCAACGAAGTCATTAGAGACGGAACACAGGCTCGGATTGGTTCAAGGATGGGGAAGGAAATAGGCTGTGCGCTTTCAAAGGAACCCTCCTGGCATTTACCTCGAGCCATTTAGAGAAATACGGAAAGCAAAGAATTTGCAGTAGAAGAGATTTGTTTCACAGTATCGAAGATGAAGAAGTGCTTATACTCAGTCCAGCCACATCAAAGTGACTGCCGTCTATGATCTGCTTCAAATGGTTCAAATGGCTCTGAGCACTATGGGACTTAACATCTATGGTCATCATTCCCCTAGAACTTAGAACTACTTAAACCTAACTAACCTAAGGACATCACACAACACCCAGTCATCACGAGGCAGAGAAAATCCCTGACCCCGCCGGGAATCGAACCCGGGAACCCGGCGATCTGCTTCAACTTGCATTAATCACTCACAAACCGCAGATGGCAGCACTAGAAGTGGAGCGTATATAAAGCGTGTCAGGGGAATGCGGAAACAGTGTAGTTGTTGTAATGCGGAAATGGAGCCAACGATCGTTGGTTTTCCTACCAAGGGTGGAAGCATTTCAGAAACGGCTAAGTGTTTAAACCGGTCGCGTGCCGCCGTGGTTTAAGTAGACCGTCCATGGCAAAATAGTGCTGTTCAAAACTGGCGCCGAAGCAACTGTGATGCAACACGGGACATAAATGACGGAGGTGAACGATGACTGCAGAGATGTATACGGGCGAGTAGAGGTGCGACTGTTGAGCAACTGACCACAGAGATGGACCAAGGGGCTACCAACAGTGTCTCCCGAGCGACCGTTCAGCCAACGATACTGCGTATGGGCCTTCGCAGCAGGCAGCACGCGTCTCGTTCACGCAACCAAGCTGACTACTGCCCGTCGACGACGAAATTTAGAATTTGCACTCCAATACCACAACTGGACGGCCACTGAGTGGCCTTTACAGATGAATCACGTTTAATACTCCATCGGACAGGAAACAAACACCCTGCAACAATCGCAGCAATCATTGGAAGGATCTAGGCCAGAGGAGGGAGCGTTGTGGTGTGGAAAATGTTTTCGTGGCATTCCCTGGGTTGTTTTGTCATTCTGAAAGGTGCAATGGATCAACACAAGCAGGCATCTATCCTTGGAGACCATGTCCACACCTGCATGCAGTTTGTTTTTCTTTGGTACGATGGCATCTACCAGCAGGACAATGCAAAGTAACACACAGCTTACAGTGTCTGCGCATGGTTCGAAGAGCACCAGGATGAATTTTTACTGTATTGCCCTGACCACCAAACTCCTAGGATTTAAACTCATTCGAGAATCTGTGTTACTACCTCGATCGGGCTTGCGCAGGTGGCCACGACACTGGGGTCGGCATTACTCCACATCTACATCTACATCTACATCTACATCCATACTCCGCAAGCCACCTGACGGTGTGTGGCGGAGGGTACCTTGAGTACCTCTATCGGTTCTCCCTTCTATTCCAGTCTCGTATTGTTCGTGGAAAGAAGGATTGTCGATATGCCTCTGTGTGGGCTCTAATCTCTCTGATTTTATCCTCATGGTCTCTTCGCGAGATATACGTAGGAGGGAGCAATATACTGCTTGACTCCTCGGTGAAGGTATGTTCTCGAAACTTCAACAAAAGCCCGTACCGACCTACTGAGCGTCTCTTCTGAAGAGTCTTCCACTGGAGTTTATCAATCATCTCCGTAACGCTTTCGCGATTACTAAATGATCCTGTAACGACGCGCGCTGCTCTCCGTTGGATCTTCTCTATCTCTTCTATCAACCCTGTCTGGTACGGATCCCACACTGGTGAGCAGTATTCAAGCAGTGAGCGAACAAGCGTACTGTAACCTACTTCCTTTGTTTTCGGATTGCATTTCCTTAGGATTCTTCCAATGAATCTCAGTGTGGCATCTGCTGTACCGACGATCAACTTTATATGATCATTCCATTTTAAATCACTCCTAATGCGTACTCCCAGATAATTTATGGAATTAACTGCTTCCAGTTGCTGACCTGCTATATTGTAGCTAAATGATAAAGGATCTTTCTTTCTGCGTATTCGCAGCACATTACACTTGACTACATTGAGATTCAATTGCCATTCCCTGCACCATGCGTCAATTCGCTGCAGATCCTCCTGCATTTCAGTACAATTTTCCACTGTTACAACCTCTCGATATACCACAGCATCATCCGCAAAAAGCCTCAGTGAACTTCCGATGTCATCCACAAGGTCATTTATGTATATTGTGAATAGCAACGGTCCTAGACACTCCCCTGCGGCACACCTGAAATCACTCTTACTTCGGGAGACTTCTCTCCATTGAGAATGACATGCTGCGTTCTGTTATCTAGGAACTCTTCAATCCACTCACGCAATTGGTCTGATAGTCCATACGCTCTTGCTTTGTTCATTAAACGACTGTGGGGAACTGTATCGAACGCCTTGCGGAAGTCAAGAAACACGGCATCTACCTGGCAACCCGTGTCTATGGCCCTCTGAGTCTCGTGGACGAATAGAGGGAGATTGGTTTCACACGATCGTCCTTTTCGAAACCCATGCTGATTCCTACAGAGTAGATTTTTAGTCTCCAGAAAAGTCATTATACTCGAACATAAAACGTGTTCCAAAATTCTACAACTGATAGACGTTAGAGATATAGGTCTATAGTTCTGCACATCTGTTTGACGTCCCTTCTTGAAAACTGGGATGACGTGTGCCCTTTTCCAATCCTTTGGAACGCTACGCTCTTCTAGAGACCTACGGTACCCCGCTGCAAGAAGGGGGGGCATATTCCTTCGCGTACTCTGTGTAAAATCGAAGTGGTATCCCATCAGGTCCAGCGGCCTTTTCTCTTTTGAGCGATTTTAATTGTTTCTCTATCCCTCTGTCGTCTATTTCGATATCTACCATTTTGTCATCTGTGCGACAATCTAGAGAAGGAACTACAGTGCAGTCTTCCTCTGTGAAACAGCTTTGGAAAAAGACATTTTGTATTTCGGCCTTTAGTCTGTCATCCTCTGTTTCAGTACCGTTTTGGTGACAGAGTGTCTGGACATTTTGTTTTGATCCACCTACCGCTTTGACATAAGACCAAAATTTCTTAGGATTTTCTCCCTGTCGACACCTTCCAGAACCTCATAACCCGTTTCCTGCACGTCTCGCAGCTGTCCATGTTGCAAAAGATGGTTATTCATGCTTTTAACAGGTGGCCCCATTAATGTGACTGGACAGAGTAACTCTTAATGTATGCATTTTAGAGCCCATATTTACCGGACATTTTTGCTCTGACGGGCGCGGATACGAGTGAAGGCCGTATTCACGTATGGCTATTGAGACATGCATAGCCCTCCTAAAGCTATTCATTGCAAATTCGCATGAAAGTTGTTGGATCGCGGCCAATGTGAGCAACAATATCGCTTAACGATAAATAGCAGTCTCCATGGGCCATGACATCCCGCTGTCGGCTTCTGACACATGCTGGTAGGTGTTTGTCCTTCATACTCGAGGCATAACACGATCTTCTCACAAACAAACAACATTCAAATGCTATTTTTGAATGAGACAACCTCTGCGTAGTATTTCCTCATGCAGGATGTCCCAGGAGGAATTATCAACATTCAGAATATGACAGGAACGATAATTCAAACCAAAATATTCGGTAAACATGGGCTCTAAAATGAATACCTTAAGAGCTATAAGCTATTCTTCATCTTTGATACTGCGACACAATTCTCTTCTACTGCAAGTTATTTGCTTTGCATATTTAAGGAGGTGCTACTATGGTCCAAAACAAGAAAAAGTTGTCAAGTGAGCGCAGGCATTTGCTTGCAAGGAAACAGCGATTGGTAGAAAGTAAAGTTTTAGAGCAGTCACAAGCCGCATGTAACATTTTTCTTTATTTTTTTTGTGTTTCACTCGACCAACGCTATCATCTTTAGAACCATGGAAATACTGTGTGCTACATCGCCATACAATAAGATAGATTCACAGACTCAATAACTTATATTAAGTAGCCAATGGCCACAAATTACAAGTATCACGCTATGTATAGCGCCGCCGTCATACATAAAATACGTATATGTATGTCGTAAATACCTTTATCTCCATATATTGCACTCCAACAGTTGTAGAAGTAAGAGGTTTCATGTTGCCATGTGTGAATGGTATGCTGAATCTAAGTTATACAATTTAGTTTTTATGATCTTAAGACATGATGTTAATACATGACATATATGTATCAACGCCAGTAAAAGTGGCAGTTATAATCTTAATTTTCAATTGTATTGTGTATTTTTCGTATGTGTGGATGTCCGAAAATAATGGATATTTTTCATAGTTCAGTGATATTGGTTTTTTTTTTTGTATTACAAAGTTTTACAGAGGTTTCATGAGGCAGTGCATGAAATGTATTCGCAGTTGTGAATATGGACAACTATCAACTGTATAATGGAATGACGACAATGAAAATTTGTGCCCCTCCGGACTCGAACTCGGGTGTCCTGATTATCACGAACGGTCGCCTTACCATCAGGCTATCCGAGCACGTTTCACGGCCAGATCCAAACTTCCGTACGTCTTCAGTTATGTGTTTAAGGATGGTACTCGTACATTCATTATGTATATTCCCGTACGGGGGAGAGGGGGCGGAGCGTTTAAGTTGAAAGTCGCTTGCCCTGTGTCAGCAGATAAATACGATATTGTAGCGCTTGTGTTGTTCAGAAGTACTATTGCATCGTACTCCTAAACAACACAAGCACTACAATATCGTACTCATGAGGTAGTTTCAACCAAAGAGCATACGAGAGGGTCTTAACTCGCTCAACAAGAAATAATATTTCTTGCCGTTTAATCTTAGAATGTACGTGACCAGAGAGTTAACGTTAACTGTACACAACTAACATAGTCCATTTCATGTATGACGGCGGAACTATATACAACTCTATATTTGTAAAGTGTGGCCTCTGGCTACATAATGTAACTTATCACGTTGTGAGTTTAATCTGTGAATTTATCTTGTTGTATCGTGGTGTAACACATGCTATCTCCACAGTTCTGCAAGTGTTCGCGTTGGTCGAATGAAACACGTAAAAATAAAGAAAAAGGTTGCATGCAACTTGAGGCCGCTCTACAATTTTAAAAAATTGCCAAGGAAACATCGACTCTAAAATGCATACATTAAGAGCTGTGAGCACTTGTTCAATAGAAGGCATGTGTTTCCCAGTAGCGAAGATGTATATTCCCCGTACGGGAATATACATAATGAATGTACGAGTACCATCCTTAAACACATAACTGAAGACGTACGGAAGTTTGGATCTGGCCGTGAAACGTGCTCGGATAGCCTGATGGTAAGGCGAAGGTATGCATTTTAGAGGCCAAATTTACCACAACCTTTTCCTTCGATTGATTGTTCCTCTCATATCCTCATGGGACACCCTGTACACAGAATGTAGATGACATCATTTGAATATGCGAGCATGCAGTACCCTTTGTGACAATTCGACATCTGTCGCAAGCCGTCATTACAATACAGCAAGTTTAATGACCAGAAGTGTACTGCAAATTCCGCAGTCATATATAGAGAGAATTCTCTATGTACACGCCACGCGCGCGAGTATCTAAAGATTCTTGGCGAAGCGAATCAGATCTTTGCTCTTGTGTGATACGAATTTAATCTTATACTTCTTCAGTATCCATGCAGCCGATGCTGAGTGTAGGCTTTCGTAAAAAAGGAAAGCCAGCCGCAAAGCCCCTTATATCTCCATATCAGCGTTTCTCCTCTTTCTCAATGCGCGTTTGATCTGTGCTTCCTGGAACTACCCCTGGAAATCTGTACCACAGCTGGAAGATTCTCTTTGTGACGTAGGGTTCGGCGTCTGAGAATGCTAGCCAGTAGCGTGGAGGCATTTGAATAGAATACAATGGATTTCGGATATTTGCATAGCAAATGGCTTCGTAAGTCGTTTAGTTTCTTCATTATGGCGTTTGAAATAACAGATATCCATTACGCTCTATATGTACACTTGTGTTAGAAATCCAAGTTTTGCTTTGTGAACTGTTGTACCTATTACTTCTCCTATTTACAGAGTTTCCATTTCAACAGATACTGGGTGTATGTAATTCAAGAGCAGCTATTCACGGACGTTCTGTGTGGACTGTAATTGACGTATAGCAGCGAAATTTGGTAAATATGCTGATGAATTAATGTGAAAGCGATTTGAACTGGAAAATAAGTTAGCTCCAGTTTTAACCAACAGGTGAAAATCTGGCCCTGTACACTGTTTACATGACTGTATGACATCCACGTTGTCATTTGGCTAGCCATAACGTGACTGAACGGTATGGCTGCCGTGAGGAGAGACCGTGCGCTGTTAGTGAAACTGTTTTACGTGAACGACACCAATTACAGTCCTACATTGACGGAGTATACCGACTGGAAAGTCTGAGAAGAGGCCCGATGTCATTAAATGGCTTAAAGAACATGAGAATGAAATTCGAAAACACGGCTCAACTAGGTATGGAATCTGGAAGAGGAAGGCGTTCCATCCAAGTGAGAGGTATTGACCAGGATTCTGTTGCTGTAGCTGACCACGCAACGTGTTCCCCGGGTGGTGCTAGTGCTCTTGCAGTGTCACGAGAATTGTCCATCCCACGGTCAACAGTACAGAACGTTTTGCGGTCTATTTTACGCTAGTACTCGTACGAGATCCAGACGGTACAGCGATGAATTTACTCTTCGGTTTCTGGCACGGATCGAAGCTGATGACATCGGGCCGAAGAATATTCTATGGAGTGACTAGGCACGTTTTACACTACAGTATGCAGTGAATACACAGAAATACCGAATTTTGGGTACTGTTAAACCGAGTGTTGTGCACGACGAGCCATTGCACTCGCCGTATATGAATCTGTGGTGTGGATTCACAAGCACCTTTACTCTCGGTCCGTTTTTCTTTGAAGATAATGTAGGGTGTTTCAAAAAGAATATACGTATTTTGAATGAATGTATTTGTAGGCGACTTGCCTACAACAAATAATTGGATAGCCGTCCGGTATAATGAGTTAACGAAAAAATATGTATTCGTGAAAACGCACAATGAGAAGAAACTAAAAAAAAAAAACAACAGAGAAGTAACAAAAACTAGGAGATTCTATAGTCTTACGGCAAAGATAAAAAACAGCACATGACCAAAAAAAAATTGTCGCTCACTTTTGATATCAATTTGCACCAGACATGAAAAATATCACTGCCACATATTTATTAAACTATAAGATGTACAACTATGGCCGGCCGGGGTGGCCGAGCGGTTCTAGGCGCTACAGTTTGGAACCGCGCTACCGCTACGGTCGCAGGTTCGAATCCTGCCTCGGGCATGGATGTGTGTGATGTCCTTAGGTTAGCTAGGTTTAAGTAGTTCTAAGTTCTAGGGGACTGATGACCTTAGAAGTTAAGTCCCATAGTGCTGAGAGCCATTTTTGTACAACTATGAAACTTGGGACACATATTACCGAATCTCTCAAGTTTAGATTACAGACATTCAATATGTTCTCCACGAGCGTCACGAACAGTAACACATTGATACTCGAATTCCTCCCATACTCGAGTAAGCATGTCATCGTTACTGATGTTACGGTAGTACAGATCCAATTCTTCAGCTCTTCTAGGCTCTGTGGTGCTATTGATGCGTATGTGTCGTCTTTACTGTAACCCAACAGGAAGAACTCACATGGTGTAAAATCTAGTGAGCGTGGAGGCTGCCTGAGAAGCTCTAAATCACTGGCTGTTTGACGACCAATCCAACGACTCGGTAGTGTTTCATTCAGATACTCACGCACTTGGCAACACCAATGCTGGGGTTCCCGGTCTTGTTGAAAAATGAAGTTGTCCTAATTCAACATTGGAATTTTTTGTAACACAGCAAGACGCTGCTGACCTTTAACCACGTTTCCATCAAAGAAGAATGGGATATAAAGAGATAAATGGGATAATGTACAAAACACATTGAGTGAATCTGATACACTTCACTGTGTGCCCCAAATTCGAACACTGTGTTTGTTTACTTTTCCATTAAGGTGGAAAGTCGCTGCATTACTGAACACGATGTGTTGTACGAAAGTTTTATCACTGTCAATGACATTCTGAAGCTCATCAGAAAATGCCACACGTTTGCGTTTGTCATCATGACATAGCACTTTCAACAGCTGTAACTTGTGCGGTTTGTTACCAACTGACGTTTCAAAACACGCCAAATTGTTGTTGTAGGCAGTTGTAACTTTCGACTGGCAAGAAAAGGTGATTTTGTAGGACGACTTTGCGAAGCGGTTTGAATTCAAGCCACATTTCGTGTGAAATATGAGAGGTGCCTGGTCTCTTTCATTTACATATACATCTTGTGTTTACAGACTGTCGATACCATTTGCAAATGTTCTGTCTATTAGGAGGATCAGTTTGGTAACTCGACTTAAAACGTCTTTTCACTATATTCACGAAATTACCTTTCGCAAACTCGAGAACAAAAATGTGACAGTGTCCAAGCAAACACAAGACAATTGACATCTAGTGGTAATGAGTATAAACTAGACTCTGTCTTCGTTCCACCAGTGACATAGCTGTGGCACAGCATTAGATAGTTTTGACAACATAATACTTTGTACGACGTATATTTTTTTTTCAAACGCCCTGTACACCCAGAGAACCCGTCAGGTGTACCGTGACGTCTGCACATTATAGAAACCTCCTTGTACTGTTTGTGATTCCTGCTTTGGAAGAGCGCAAATGTGTGGAAACCACTGTTTTCATGCAAGATGGGGCGTCATCTCATGTCGCTCGCACAGTGAATGATCTGCTTAGTTATATCTTCCATGAACGTGTTATCTCCAGAGGTTTTCCAGATGCATAGCCTGCAAGATCACCTAATATGAATCCATGTGAGTGTTCGTTCTGGGGATAAGTTAAAGAACACGTTTACCGGGGACACGTTCAGTCTCTCCCCGATCTCAAGGCCGGTACACAGGAACACGTTGCTCAGATTCCACTAGAACTGCTGTAAACAACTGTCGATCACTGTCGCTGTACGGATTCAGCATCTCGTTGACGTTTCCGGTGCTCACATCGAAAAAATGTTGTAAGCGGTGGTTAATAATAAATTCAACATTATGCCTTACTCACTTGTTTGAATTATTGTGCCCACGTCCCGTTCCTCATCAATTACATACGGAAACAATTATATACGTCTTTCTTGCACTCATAGCACCAGATTTGCACCAAGTGGACAAAATTGGAACTAATTTTTTTCCAGCGGAAATCGCTTTCGCATGAACACACTAGAATATCTATTAAGTTTCGCTGCCATACGATAATTACAACCCACACTCGACCTCTGTGAGTAGCTGCACTTTAAGCAGTTGTCGTAGTTGAAATTTAACCAGAAAGGAACCCAAGGAATTTCGCAGAGTGAAAAAGAAGTGGTAGATGAAATAATAGAGTTTCTGCAAGATGAATCAGTGGACTGTGTGGTTTCGCATACAGTCGACAGTGCGGTGAATGTACATGAGGAGTACAATGATGACGATACGTGTTGAACAAGTGTAAGTGATGCTGAAACCGGTGTGGAGGCATGTAGTTCATCGTCCGTTTTTAAACGTAGTAAAGGATAATCTTTATCGAAGGAGCGGATACTATAAATAATTACGTACGTTGAAAATCATCTGCAGCATAGTAAAAAAAAAAACTGTTATGAACAGATTTCGAACAAGTCCGCAGCAGTATGACCGTGTAGTGCATAAGAAAAACTACGGATATTCAAGGGGGGACAAGGCGCACTTGTTACAGAAACTAGTGTTTGCTCATTTCGAGGATGCTCGATACAATTTACAGGATGCACATGATAGAGACCTTCTAAGTCTTGCACATCAAATTGAGCGCGGACTACATTACGGTGATTTCAGGGGAAACAGTGGATGGCTGCATCACTTCAGTGCTACAGAACTGGAGACGTAAGATAAAGAAATTTCAAACAAATTGTCGACTTGACGATGCACAGCAAACTGTGGAATCGGCCTGAAAATTTATGGATGAGACAAACAAGCTTATCCCATCTTTCACTAAGGAATTTGTTTTCAACTCCGACCAATCGGGATTTGTAGAGAAGATGCATATGAAAGGAATCCTGGAAATTAGAGGTACCAAGGGAGTTGTATCGAGATCGAATAACATGAATGCCTTAAAGCATTCGTATACAATTATGCCTACTGTTAATCTGGATGGTAAATTGGCTGGAAAGTTATTAATTGTTCTGTAAGAAGTTGGAGGTGCTCTGCCCCTACGGTTCGTTCTCGTGTGCGTGATCTTGAAAGGGGAGTAGGGAATCTTTACGTCACAGCAAACAAGAGTGGGAAAATGAGCTAAGAGAACTACAACTATGGTATGAGCGCTATGATTTTGGCCAATAGCTGGTCAAAATAACGCGAATTCGCTAGATTCCTGGTTTGCGTATAAAAATTATAGTCCCTCCTGAAAAGTGGGAGACATCGCAGTTCATACCATCTGGAACCACTGGACAAATTCAGCCTCAGGATGCTTTTTCTTTGTGCTTGTAAAATATATTATCGTAGTATCTGCAGCTACGCCTTAAAGGATAGTCAGTTTTACGATAAGCTCCACGACAGATTGTCTCGCAGTCGGTTGCATGCTACCACATTCGATCAGTTTTCATTACCATGTTTCACCAATATGATTCTACATGCGTTCTTTAGGAGTGGATACGTAACTGAATGTTCTGCACGGTTTGTTACTCTCAAGGAGTTCGCGTTCTGTCTTGATAGTGTGAACCTTTGTTGTCACTGGGGCGCGCCATTTTTCATTTGGTGTTCATAGTGTAAGTTAATGGTTTGCTTTGAACATCTCTTGAATGTCGGCGATGTCCATTTTGTTGATGTAATACGTACATGTCATAGAAGGTTGATCTCTGCACCTCCCGGACACTTATTTTCTGTCGTCCTCCTGGTGCACATAGTGAGTCATTAGTAGCTAATATTTTTCATGTCATAATTGTTAACATTACACTTTGAAACTTCCACTTTTTAGGAAGTGGAAGATTGAACTTGCGACCTCGTATTCAAGGGGTTCCTTACCACAAAGACACCATTAATCGCGCGTCACTTATTGCAACTTTGTCAGACTTTTCCATCTAATGGATTTGATATGACTTTCAAACAGGCATGGAATAACAACAATGAACAACACTGAATTGTACAGATTGAGATACGGCAGTGACATGGTGTTTCCCTGTCCGTGCTTATTTCCAAGCCTAATATTACGTAATATCTTAAGTTAAGGGAATGCATAACTTGTTGTAGACAATATTGTAAAATATGCTGCTGGAATAGTGCAGTTTATTGATGCAACCCGCAGCTAAATACGACGTCTGGTTTGAGTGTTTTATGATTTTTAATCGAACAGAGCATCAGAATTGAGGGAGGCGCGCGGCAGCCATGTGTGACCATTGCCACCCAAGGCGATGAGGGGCGGCTACGAGAGTGGACTCGGAGAGGGCAAAAAAGAGGCGTCTCAGAAGTTCTAGATGTTTGGCGTAGGAATACATCTGTTAAAACTAAAAAGTAAGACGCAATTTGAGGGAGAAGTCACCCCTTGGCAACCGCAGGATGGAATCGTCACTGGATCTGCAGAGTGTGAGAGAAGAAATAGCCATTTCTTACAAATATATGTTGTATGAGACTGATACATCCTACAATTGTCACAAGAGAGGCTTCGATTGAGTAGAAGCGTGAGTTACTGTTGTGACGCATGGTGTAGCTTAACTGTGAATATTATAAAAAGTGACTTGTCTGATGTCACAAGCAGAGCAAAAGTTATAGTATGTGTAGTGTCACTTTGTTCTGGGTAGATCGTGACGGGTGTTCGCTGAGGGCAGACCACGTAACTGATGGGAGCTTGACCTCAGCAGCACAGTAAGCTTTATCGTTAGTACATCTGAGGTTTTCGAAATATAACCATATGCTATAGCCTAGGAAGTGACTTTGATTGATGCTCAAAAGTTATATTTTAAACTATGGAAGTAACTACAGGTTTAAACGTGGTTAGATCAGATGAACAAAGCTATGTCGTGTTACTGAGTCATGGCTCACAATGATATAGATAAGTATGGCTGTGCTTATAATGTTACTGAGCATACTTTTTTTTAGGGACTCTTCCGTCACTTCTTCACCTTTAAATTACAGTGTATATGCTCTGTGTTATGGTCGATAACTGTGGAAAGCCTACAGGTTGCGACTGAGTGTGGAAATTTAACATCTGTGGAGTACGGTGACATGCAGTATCAAAACTATCCCAGCGTTTCATGAACAAAGTCCCGCGTGGTGGCTTGGATTGTTGACATTCCACTGGAGTCGCTAGTTAGTAAAATTATCGTTGGGGGAGACGATTACTCTGAATTCGTGACTTCCGTGAGGGCTCCCCGAATACCTGTGTGATGCACATTTATCTTTGACTTGAAATTGTTACTGACGTGCACCAATTTCACTGGAGGACACAGAGCCTTAACAATATAGCCTGTTTTTACCAGACGCGTTGACTACTTATTTTGTTGCCAAACATTCTCTTCTCAGACCCAGGATTTCATTACAAAGGTTGTGCGTGTATCATGAACACTTGTCAAGTCATTACTTGGCAGTTGAGGAGGGCAGGTGGATTTACAGGCTGCATCGTCGCTATTGTGGACTGACTGGCAGCAACAAACAGGTGGGTCCGTTTTAGCGCAACATTTGTGAGCGACCGGAGCTCAGTGAGCTTTTATTGGTAGAGGCGTTGTATGTTTTGTACTTTTCACCTAATTTGCAGAAATCGATGCATAAACATTAAATTCCAGTTGAAATGAGTTACAAGATGTTCTTGTGATCACATTAATTTCCGTAAAATTGAAGGGAAGGACGGGAAATTGCGCTGTAACATCTCATCGGCGAAGAAATACCAGGAGAGAGTAAAAAGTCAGATTAGGGAAAGAAATAGGACGCGTCGTTCTTTAAGGTATGAGCCTGATATTTGTATTAAAAGATGTAAAAAACCACGTAAAACGTAACAGTGGATAGTTGGACGGTGATTTTAGCCCCCACCCTCCCAAGCGCGAATCCAATATCTTACCACGACGCTAAGTCACTCAGTAACGTCGATGAGTAAGTCAGGAATTAAACTCAAACCATATGATCTCGTTGTCTTTCTCGGCGAGAACTAATGTAAAGCTCTCAGGTTTCCAGGAAGATAATTCGTCGAAATGGCATGACGTTTTGATGAGTATCAAGCCCATGATCTTGGCATGGCACTCATAGAAATTACAACAAAATTACTCGGCTGGAATTCCGAGAACTTTCATCAATTCGAAAGACAAAATTTCCTAAAATCTAACTTTACTAACAAATTTTCCATTGCATGTGAATGAAGATATGTCGCTAATTTGGTAATGGAACAGTAGATACAATTCAAAGGAAACAAAATAGTGTTTATCCGAATGCTTCCTCAGGATATGATACTCAGCTAGTTACGACGTACAATTTTAGGGATGTAACACCTACATGACATTTACGTTATAAGTAATGCAGCACAAAATACATTAAATTTATTTAAAAGTGACGAAATAGACGAAGTTGATAAGGAAGCTGATGCCGACATAAAAAATTATAAATTTCATCATACTTACATATCATTACTCAAAATCATCTTCCACAGTAATTTAAGAAGAAACATCAGAGAGCCTCTTTAAGGACGGATGGGCAGTCGTAGGATTACAATATATTGCAAATGGAAGACGGACATAGTATACTTGCAAGAACAGGTAAATAAACTTCTTGAGATGCATATCACAAAACTACTCATTTATTAGTCATTTTATACATCTTCAGCAGTGTACGCGTTGTATTATTTACAGATGAAAATTAAAGATAAATGCAACATGGTGAAGAAAGAAACAGGAGTAATGCTGCCGAACAAATTAAGATCAGTACTGATCAAATATGAGAATACATAGGTAGTAGAAATTTTAAATAGTAATTTCATAAAAGTTGCGGCGATAATAAAGGCAATCTGTTCAGCAGAAAAAAAACATGGTATATTCTGAAGAGCAGTTTCTACAAAATGTAATCGTCTGGAATAATTTCTCACACACACGTATGGTGTCCCCAGAAAAATAGAAGAGAGAGTTTCTATTATAATAATTTCTGTTCTTTTGAAATTTGTAATGCATTACTAAGTCAGAGAATTTTTCTTGAGAGAGTAAATTACATCATTTGTGGAACCACTCATAAAAAAGAAGGTACAGGAGATGTCAAAAACTATAAACTCATCTGAATGGTGATAGCTCTTTACAAAATTTTAGAAGTGGGAATGTAGTCTTACCTGATTAATAGCCACTATTTTCGTTTCGGAAGTTTAGCACAACTTAGATTGCCAATTGCACTTCAAAGAAACAAATATCATCAACAATAGAATTTCCACAGTCTAAGGTCTTTGAGAGGTACCAAAGCATTTTTATTTTTAAATTACGAGAATTTCTGAGCATTTTTCTTTTTAAATTACGACAATTTCTGATCAAAACTAGAGTTTACGGAATAAATGATATAGCCAAAATATGGCCTCTGTTCTACCTAATGAAGTCAATGCGAAAGTTATGCTGTACTAGTTAAATGAATGTAGATGGAGAATTTATTTTCACTGGTGTAAAATTATGTATGGAATTCGTCGAAGCTCAGTCTTAGGTCCAAAATTGTTTCCTTTATGTGCAAGTAACCCAGCAAGCAGAATTAGTTTTTTCAGATGTGTAATTATTATCATCAATACAACTTACTGTGTTTTTTGCCACATTGTACCTCTATTAATTAAAAAAAATGACACACATGGCATACTAAAATTTCCATATTAGAGAATAAAATATTACTAAAAATTACAACACATGTCCAAGGGCTCTAAATCAAGAAAAATATTCGAAGTCTTAGGTATATACATGACAGCAATTTGAGTTGGAGAAATCTCCATATAAATATCTGATTTCAATCACTTTTACGTTTGAAGTCATTATTAATCTTGAAGAGGAAGCAGTTAACAAGTTAAAATACTTTGGTTTCATTCAATAATCGTCTTTGGAACTATAGTTTCGTGTAACTCATTTTTAATAGAAAAGTTTTCATTTTCGGAAAGCCTTTAATATGAATAAGATACAGTGATTACCTGTATCACCTTGAGCTAGAACTTCACAGGGCATATACGCTATCACGATAATTACGGCAGTTTGTCTGTTACAATGCAAATGGAATGATGATTCCTTTAATACCAGTATTGGAAGGCAAATCTAAAACTATCTTAATCTTAGAAAGGGGCGTAAAATATTGTAAAACTCCTTGATCACTTACCTGGTGATGTGCTGTAAATGCATGGAAGATACGAAAGATACATTTCAAAGGCAGATAACGTAATATTTGTTGGGAAACGCCTTCTTCTCCAGTGCAGAATTTCTGTTTACATACTAGTAGCTGAAGCAATTCAAAGAACTATTTACTTATATTTTTAACTGCATATTCTATTACTGTAATATAAACCAATTTTTAAGTGTTCAGGACTCAATCATTTCTATTGAGGAGCCTAATACCAAGGACGGCCAAGTTAATTTTTTCTTTTTTCTGAGATCGATGTTTTCTTATAGTATTTTCCTCTCTGAATCGGATTGTAGCCTCACTGAGTGTAAAAAAGGCACGAAAGTGGTTTGAAGATGATGTCTATGGCGTGATGCGGCGCGTTTCCAGTCAGTTTGATCATAGACAATCGCTTGTAGGGCGATGTTGGTCTGATCTCGACGATGAGCGATGGAACTATGGGAACTGGCTCGTAGCATTTACTTGGTCCCGCCATGGCTATTTAAAAAAATAAACATGTCAAATCAAGATGCATCTTCACTGATTTTTAATAACAGTATTTGACAGCCAGTGTGTAAGATTTTATTCGTCATCTGCAACTTTGGTTGCGATTGCCCGATCCCTAAAATAATATCCTCAAATACGTACCGTGTTAAGAAGCCTGGAAACGAGCGTAATAAGTCTATGTAATTATACTTCCTTTTTATGTGTAAACCACTGCTGGACTAGATCAGAAATTCTCAACGTACTTCAATGTACCAAAAATGAGTCCGTTCTATTCCACATTAATGTGCAATCACTCAGGCGTAAACTCAATGAATTACTGTACTGGTTTGAACAAATGAGCTGTAGTACACTATATATTAATTAACGCTGGTTAAATAATTCACATATAGAACTGTGTATCCCGTTTGGGTATTCACTGATCACAAATTACTGCAGAACAAATACTGCTCATGGTGATCTATCAATCTATGCTACAAACAGCCTCCATATAAAGTACTCAGTTACAGTGTTAGTTGTTTGTGAGGAGAAGGTACGTTTGAAGCAGCAGCAGTGGTACTACATCCAAAAAAAATTGTAACTGTATCACTCTATCGTACACCTGGAATTGCTGAAAAAACTTTCGTAGATAAACTCAAAATGCTCATACTGTTAGTTCCAAAATACTATTAGTTTCAAAATCACATATTATTCATATCAGTGACAGTAACACAGAAATAAGGGAAAAAAGAAAGCACTTATCTTACTTAATAAATATGGTGAAGTCACTTAATCTCTACGGCATCAATTAACAACGCAAAAGGCTAGGAACACGCTTAGAGAACATTATGATAAATGAACATAGAGATTATACAGAATGTACTGTGGTAAATGAGGACTATCTGATCATGAAGGACTATGTGTAAAAATAAGAGAGTCACGTTCTGAATGTACCAAAAATTTTGTGAAGTACAGAACACTTAATAAAAATAGCGTTGAAAATATGATAAGGAAACTAAAATCAGTGGACTAGCCATGTAAATTGACCACTGAGAGAACTATTGATCAATGTACTACTTTGTTTTTAGGCAACTGACTAATCATTTATAAGAAAAATATTAATGACACAAAATGTTGATCACAAAATACTAAAATATGGTATACTTTGGCCTAAATAAAATAAGAATTTGTTCTCATAATTAAAGATAGATCTATTAAAAGTGATGAAATTAAGTAAAAATATTTAAAACACAATCAAGTCTACAAAAATGAATTACAATAGCCAAGTGCGAAACAAATGATAGATACATTTTGAAATCTAAAGATAGTTGCAAAGCAGCAGAGAATGTCATTGAAAGCGAAATAAATCAACGTGACAAAGGCAATACAGTTCCCATAGATTCTAATGTATTAGATGAACATTTTGAAATTGTGCAGGCGGTAATCATTTAAGCAGCAACAGCAACACAGTCACTGAGACACTTCTACCCTAAGGAAAAAGTATAGCTACTTCTCATGTTCTAAATGAACTTTCTGCTATATTAGCAAGGCAATTAACAAACCTGGAAATTATAAAACAGAGCACTTTTATGGAATGAGCGATTTTGTCATAAAGAGCATATCCATTAAAATCCATTTCTGTATCTAGCCAACAGAACTGTGGCAGATGGCATTTTCTCTGAAGCTTCCCGGTGTTGTAGAAAGGAGAAAGACAACTCCCTAGTAATTACAGGACTATCTCAGTCGTTCCAGCTGAATCAAAAGTAATAGAAAGCTGTATACATAAACAAATAGATGACTACTTTGAAAAAAATAAAAACAGATTATTGAATGCAAACCAGTTTGACTTTAGATCAAATTTATCAACAGTTAAAGACAGTAGGAAATCTGCTAAACATTATGTATAACGATGTTGAAAAGAGATATGTTACATGTGCTACGCTTATAGACTTGAGAAAAGACTTCGACTCACTGTCACAAGAGACTATATAATAAAACTAGCTCACTAAGGCAGTAGAGACAAATCATTAAATATATTTAGAACCTATCTAACTGAAATTTATGAAAATAATCAGCCAACAGAGTTGTTGAAAATAAAACATGGATACCACAGGGATTCGTTCTTGGACCATATCTCTTCATTGTGTGTACGAGGTCTGTTCAAAAAATTCCAGAAAATTCTTAATTTCGCGCCAGTGGTGTGTTGGAGCGAAATGCGGTTGGCATCCCTGCACACGTCTATGTTTAATATGTAAATACCATAGTAGCATTTCTGTTAGTTATTGTTCAGTGGTGTATTGAGTACAACATTGTGTTTGTTGCACAGTTTATGAATTTCGAGATGGCAGAGTTAGAGGAGAAACGCGTCTGCCTTAAATTTTGCGTGAAACTCATGAAAATCTTTACAGAGACACACCAAACGATGCAGGAAGCCTACGGTGATGAGTGGTTAATTCGTACTCAGTGTTACGAATGGTTCGCAAGGTTTAAAAATGGCCGGACGTGAGTTAAAGATGACCCTCGTTCAGGACGCGTTTCGACGTCTGCCGAAGGCGCTCATGTCGGGTGTCAACGAAATTGCGCGTGCCATTCGAAGGGTGACTATCCGAGGTATTGCAGATCAATGTATCATTTCAGTTGTATCATGTCATGAAATCCTGACACAGCATCTTGGAATGCATTGTGTTGCCGCAAAGTTCGTCCCACGGCTCATGAATCAAGACTAGAAAGGCCTTCGCATTGCAATCTGCGAAGAGCATTTGGATAGCGCAAATGAGAACGAGATGTTAGTTAAGAGAATCATAAATGGTGATGAGACGTGGGTTTAAGGTTACGATGTTGAGACCAAGGTTCAGTCTTCACAATGGGTCGGGAAAGGTTCTCCAAGACCGAAAATTGCGCGTCAGGTCAGATCACAAGTCAAAGCCATGCTAATGGTTTTCTTTGACTTTGAAGAGATAGTTCATCATGAATTCATGCCACAGAGACAAATTGTTAATCGATGGTACTATCGGGAAGTGTTGCGACGCCTGCGAGAAAATGTGAAAAAGAAATCTGGCGAGACAATTCATGCCTCTTGAATCACGATAACGCACCCTCACATTCATCCTTGTGGTGAGTGACTATTGCACAAAAAAAGAGATCACTGTGCTGCCTCATCCTCCGTACCCTTCAAAGCTGGCCCCTGTGGACTTTTTTTATTCCCAAAATTGCCTTCACCCACTTACATCTGCAATGTGGAATACTGTTGTGGTGAAATGCACCAGAGCCAGATTACATTTTTCAGTATCAGAAGAAATCCATTAGATATATTCTAGGTCTGCCTTCCAGAGAAACTTGCAGAAGCCAGTTCTGAAAACTTAACATAGTGACAGTCCGCAGCGTTTACATCCATAGTTGTCTAATTTATGCTTAAACAAACTTAAGTTAAGAAATAATGTTCATCTAGAAATACAAGAAACAGCCACGTGATAGATTTACCATACTCAAGACTTTGTCTCAAACGCAATAGCCACAAACATATGAGCATTAAGTTCTTCAACAAACTGCCAGAAACAGATCACTTGACTCCCTTACATACGTAAAAGTAAGTGTTAGAAACTTTTCTAAAAGAGCGAAAACTTTATACAGATGGTGAATTCATGGAGAGTGATTACCAAGGACTGTGTTTTGGTAGGCTGTGTATATCAGTAAAATTGCATGTAATAATCGTACAATTAGAATTCTGCGTTTATATATATGTAAATAAGTATATGAGTATACTGCTACAACTAGCCATTAGTAATAATAAATATTAAATTTATGTAACTAATGTGTATAAGTACATAACTGATATACAATTGTAATGTAGATTTTATATACATGTGTGTAAACAAGTATTCCAATAGCTATAAATTGTTGCTAATAAGTCTATTAACAACGGACATTGTACTCTTACTAACATACACTTTTATTTACTCATAATGCTGATATATTAATTTTTAACTGTAGTTTACATATTGACAAGGCCAATTGTATTAAAATATATTGAACGGTTGATAATAAACAATCTAAAGATTCTATGAAGCTATCTGGGAAAAAGCACAGGGAGCGACAGCATGTCTACATGGAACATAAAAGGCCGGGAATAGGACAAGGTACTAGCGAATCCCCCATGTTACTGAGTCTCTATTTTGAGAAAGCAGTAAAAGATACTTAGGCGGAATTTTGAAAGGAAATTAATATTCAGAGAGAAGAAATGAAAACTTTAGGGTTTGCCTTTGCTAACAGCTCAACACCGCTCGCAGTGCCTCTCCCGCACTCGTGACCATGTCGGTTGAACCCAGGACTACTGGAGAACCGTGGCCTCGTCATGTAAGTCCCGATTTTGGTTGGAAAGAGTTGATGGTGGTGGAAATGGTTAAGTTCGGCTCCTTGCAGACCATCTGCAGCCATTCAACGTTGGAATTCTTGTGGAGGACAATGCGCCATGTTACCGGACCACGACTGTTCACGACTGGTTTGAGGAACATTGTGGGCAATTCGAGCAAATGATTTGGCCACCGAGATAAGCAGACAACAGTCCCATCGAATATTTATGGGACACAATCTAGACATCAGTTAATGCACAAAATGCTTCACTCGGAACACTTACGCAATTATGGACGGCTATAGAGGCAGCTTGGCTCAATATTTCTGCAGGGTATTTCCAAAGTCTTGTTGAGTCGATGCCACGTCCGGTTGCTACTCTACACAGGGGAAAGGAGATCCGACATGGTATTAGGAGTCATTCCCATCACTTTTGTCATCTCATTGTAGTACGGAGTTCAGATGTAGGGGAGAGTGTTGTTCCTTAGAACACTTTTAAGACTTTCGCCTCTAGCCAATCCTGTAATAGATGTTTAATAAATTTTCATATTCCATTGTGAGATGATAGTATTCAATTTATATGTGCTGCAGTCTTGTTGTGGAACTACAAAAATTACCCCAGAAAAGAAAAGTTTTTCCAAATACGAAAAACTGTTCCAAGGTACAACATGGTCATATACTTAGGAACGATCATTCACTTCAAATTAAAACGTGTTACAATAAAGAAAATCTTGACAACTGCATTTAATGGTCTATGTGTTAACCTACTACACACTAATAATCTGCAAGCGAAATCAAATTGTGAAGAAGTGTTATCAAAAAGCAGTTACAAGTTAAAAACATGTTGAAATAGAAGGTATTGACAACTAAGACAAATTTCCATTCTGAAGAGAGGGAAATTTGTTACAATATTAAAGAAAGTTAGTTCATTCCCAAATATCTCGTGTACCATGATAGAAGACCTCCTCTGTTTCAAGCTACAGGATGCCGCACAGCTGACGAAGTATGGCATAACCGTCCACAATTCACGTAGCGTCTTTAAAAAATTTACTCAATTTTACTTACCATAAAACTCTCCAAGTTAACAATATCCTTCAAATAGCTTTAATACGTAGAACTCGTAATATTTACAAACGCTGCACAAAACACAACCTCATGTCTCAGAACAACAAAAACTGTAGAATATGCTGGAAATTGCTTATCTCAGTTTCTTGTGCGCATTCCTTTATGAGATTCTAAAGTAAGTCACTAGACCGAAACACCGACCAGGAAACGCCATATGTTCCTAGGTACACTATCCTCCAGGTTCAACACACTCCCCTACATGTAACTAGCGGCCCATCCGGGCTTCGCACAAGTAGCGTTAACTATCTAAGGCCATACGTCGTATTGGTTTAGCGTTAATAATTCATATACACAAATTTTTACCGTGAATGAATCTTCCTATTAGTAAAAACCATAACACGTACAGTAGTTCCTAATATCAGCCTTCAAGTGCATACAGTAAAACGTGGCGTTGGACTTTTAGTTAAAACATGACTAGATCGAATATTCAGGTGAGGGACGGTGTGGGTTGTGACGGGTTGTTGGTGATAAGCCTTTACTGGGAAAATGAACTGGCACGCTATGATCCTTGTATCGTTACAAACCGCAGCATTCGACGTCAACCACGTTATCATCTCGCAGATGCCTACGGCATCCGAGACTGGCAGCTGTGATTTTCTCAGAATCGAGGCACGCGGTGGGCTCAGCGCACTGACGCATTCGGAGGATCACATGAGTCGGTCTGCCGCGATCTGGAAGCTACCGAACGCGTCGTAACTGCACGTGTCACACATCCTCTGTTCCACTGTCATGACAACTACTGAAACCAGGCCTGACGTCACCCCATTCACGTGATACGACGAACTGCTATTCCGCTCGCCTTGGCTACAGGAACGCTACACGGCAGCTGTCGATGTCTCATGAGTGACGCCTCACCAGAGATAAAGGAGAAGGATGTGTGCACTGAACTCTCAGTTCTGAAACAGATTACAGCAACGTACAGCTAAAGTAATTTGCTGGAAATGAGGCGGCCGGCCGTTGTGGCCGTGCGGTTCTAGGCGCTTCATTCTGGAACCGCGTGACCGCTACGGTCGCAGGTTCGAATCCTGCCTTGGGCATGGATGTGTGTGATGTCCTTAGGTTAGTTAGGTTTAATTAGTTCTAAGTTCTAGGCGACTGATGACTTCAGAAGTTAAGTCGCATAGTGCTCAGAGCCATTTGAGCCTGGAAATGAAGCTTTTAAATCCAAGTATATGTTTTTCATCTTAAGATGGAAACGCAAGAAGCTGCAGAATTTCGATGATTTCATCCAAGATGACGGCGTCTTTTAATAATACTATTCTTTTTTTATTCATTCGATCCAACTATGTAGCACGTTCGAACTTATTTAGGATTTATTTACTTCTTCTCCTCCAACTATTTCCTCATTCCTTTATGTATTCCTTCCTGCATACTTCTGTCAATCTTGAATGTTTCCAGCTAGTGTTCTCACCGCCTTTGTGGATGTGAATTAGAATTCTGGATATTGTTCTGTCGCCAATGACTTCATCATGAATGTCTGTTTCTTTCGGGTTTTCATTAACGTCTCTTTACCGATTTTTGTGGTGATTTATCAATAAGGCTAAGTTTAGAATTTTTTGTGAGTCTGTCGTTCTCAATTCTACAAAGGAGACTGAAAGACTGTAACTGCCATTTCCTGATGGTATCTGTGATTTTTTCTGTAAGTCAGTAGATCTCCTGGGATTTCTTTTGTACCTAAACTCCATTTCCTGTTTTTTCTATTTGGGCTATGCCAGTAATTAGCATGTTCCAGTAATTAGCATGTTTTCAGATACATAAATAGCTTCTGTCTTAACAACTGTATTACGACGTCGTAGTTTTCCCTTTTGCGATATAGTCTTTTGTTGTATCTATTCCCGATGAGTTTATATGCTCTTCGTACGTTCTTATTTAACTCTGTCGGTTCAGTAATTTCTCCTAGGTACCTGACTTTGTCTACTTGAGAGATTTAGCCGAATTTGGTGATTAAAAATTGACTGTTTTGTCTTCATATGGAATCTTCCGTAGAATGTCTCTTTTGATATAAAATTCCCATTACCCAGGCTGTAAATAAATGGTGCCAGAACCAAAGGCTCGAACACATTTGCGTACTATGTGTCATGTTTGAGTCCGTTTTACAGTAATGTGGATATTTAATCGTTTAAGAGAGTCACTGTGATGGCATAGTTTTATGAAGTTGCAGTGGGCATATGTGATTTGTACTGTTTCCAATACGAGTGACCCTGAGATGATTTCTGTTAGAATGATCAACATACGAAGAGGTCTACGCGAAAATAAAAATATGTATTCAAACCTCATAAAGCACTGACCTTTACGCAATGGGGCTGAACAAACGCAGTTTCGCATTTAAAGCACTTCTTGATCCAAACAAACTTTTGAAAGTGTTGACTGGAATACCATCTTTGGTAGTCTTAAGTTATCATGGATAAAATTGATGGAGAGGAAGGAAGGGACTAATTGACAGGGAGCTGAGACAGGACCATTTTTATTCTGTCTGCACATGGAGCAGCCAATACAGGAAAGTAAAGAGGCATTCAGAATAGAAATATAATTTCCGGGAGAGAAATATAAATTTTAAGATTTTCCAGAAGCATTGTAATTTTGTTAGAGACAACAGAGTGTTCGAAGGTCAGATTAACGGAACGGTAGTGTCTTGAAAGAAGAATAAAAAATAGCGATGAACAAAAGAAAAACGAGTTAGTAGAGTATTATCGAATAAAGTCAAGTGATCTGGAGAAAATAAGATTAATAAGTGAAACACTGAAAGTAGTAGATGAGTTTTGTTATTTTGACAGTAAAACAGCTGTTGACGGCAGAAGTAAATAGGATATAAAAATTTTAAAATAGTAGTTTTATTGAAAAGGAGAAATATGTTAACATGGAAAGCAAATATATGTGTATATAGCCTTTTTGAAAGCATTTGTTTTGAATGGAGCCTTAAATACAGTGAAAGGTGACGATAAACAAAAAGAGAATAGAAACTTTAGAAATACGGTGGTAAGAACAAATACTGAAGATTAGATGGGTAGATTGGGTAACTAATTTGAAGGTACTGAGACGAACAAAAGACCTCCATGGCACATCCTGAAGCGTCAAGGAACAGTTAACTTGGTAATGGACGGAAGTTTTGTGGGGTAAAAGTGGGTGTGCCTCCCTTGGAATGAATTTTTAGTCATATGTCCATATGACATTTTTTGATTCTTATTCTCTCAGGGATCGTTTCCTGCAGTTTTTCCGCGTTTAGCAAAATCATCCTGTAGATCTTATATACTGACCCTGCGAACTGTCTTGGAAGAGAGACTGGAGAAAGGCAAACCTACGTTTATACGAACTGTAGATTCAGAGAAGGCTTTTGGAGGTGTTAACTGGAATATACTATTTGAAGTTCTGAAGATAGCAAGGACATAATACAGCGATATATTATCTAAAACTTTTACAGAAACCATACTGCAGTAACGAGAGTCGAAGAGCATGATAAGGAACCAGCAAACTGGCAGAAGTAAAGCTGTGAGGACGGGGCGTGAGTCGTGCTTGGGTATCTCAGTCGGCAGAGCACTTGCCCGCGAAAGGCAAAGGTCCCGAGTTGGAGTCTCGGTCCGGCACACAGTTTTAATCAGCCAGGAAGACTCATATCAGTGCACACTCAGCTGCAGAGTGAAAATCTCATTAAGAAAGCATTAGTTGAGAAGGGACTGAGATGGGGTAGTAGCCTATCCCCCATGTTACTGCCTCTGCGCTGACCAAGCAGTAAGGTAAATCAAGGAGAAATTGGGAAACAGAATTAAAGTTCAGGGAAAATAAATAAAGTTTTGAAGATGACATTGTAAATCTATCAGAGACAACAAAGGATATGGAAGATTAGTTGTAAGGAATTGAAGGTGTCTTGAAAAGGTATTATGAGGTGACCATTAAATTATAAAACTAAAACAATGATAATAATAGTCGCTGAATTAAGTGGTGGTGAGGAAACTAGATTAGCACATGAGATTCTGAGTGTAATCGAATTTTGCTAATTGGGAAAAAAACTGACGATTGGAGAAGTAAACAGTATAGTGAATGAAGACTTGCAATAGCAAGAAAAGTATTCTTGAGAAAATAGAAATATGTTAGCATATATATAAATATATGTTCAGCAAACGCAAACGTGGCCTGTGAGGGAGACAGCTATCATAATTAATGTAGAGATGAATCGCCACAAGTAGCATATTATTTGACTTATTTGACTAGTTACACTAATCAGACGCGAGCGTCCTCAGATATTCATGGCCTGAAACTTCTAACGTGTTGCCTCCAGGGCAATGAATATCTGAGCATGTTCGCGATTAATGACGAAACTAGTCAAATAATAAGAGAATTGTGGTGGATTATCTGGACATTAATACATTTTTGTGGCCATCAACAACGAACGGATATACATTCACTATGCCCATTTACGAAAACGGAACCGGAGAACTCATCTGTTACCAGGTGGGTATCTGTTCTCCTGTCGTAATTTATCAACTGTCTAATCCAATTACACACAAGTTACAGTAATTTATAGAGCTTCCTAAATGTCTCTCTTTCACAGTTCTTTTCCACTTGAAGTTTACATTAGTTGGGTGTATACAATAAATTTGTTGCATACGAGGTATAAGATTTGTAAATGATGAGAGTTTTAAGTTGTCAGATACCACCAGTCGCTGAAAGTGTACAGCTATATTAAGAGGCCAAATATCTACATACTAATGCCATCAGTTACTTGGTAGCGTGCCGTCGCATTTAATCCGAACGTAATTGAAATACACAGATTTTAAGAGGTGATGCACGAGCTCTGTTCAGCGGAGGTAATCGTTAACATTAAAGTCCTGACAGAGTACTTCAATGGCTCGTTGATGCATTTATGGTTGTACAAGGACGGGACACGAAGTCGATGGTACCATTATCCCAACAGCCACCTGAGCATCTGTGTTAAGTGATTTGGTGGACTCACAGAAAGCATAAAAGCTGAATACCGGAGGGGGAGTTGGGCACTGCTGGTCTCGAATGCGAATCAAGAGCCTTAATAACTGAGAAGCATCGCTCGCTCAAAAAATTCCTGTGTTACACTTCAATGTGAACCATCTGGTAGCTGAAGTTGGGGGGGGGGGGGGGGGGACACTGCGAGAGGCTGTTTTTGCTGTTTAATTGGAGAGTATGTTTCCTTCACATTCACTGACACTTTTTCTTCCTTGTGTGTGAGTGATAAAGAGTATGAGTTTTAGTGTAGATAACTGCTGCAATGCTTAAAATAAAAAAAAAGTCGACCAAGCTATTAGAGACAGAGCACAAGCTTGATTTGGTAAGGGTAGGGAAGGAAATTTTTAGTTATTTACTAAACCCGGTGTTGTCCGTGAACGGTGTTGTCCGTGTATGTACCTCTTCCAGTCTTCTATAAGCCCATCTCCTCCTTTCCCGTCTCTCTATCCACTTGCACCATCCTCTCTCTCAGTCCATCTCCTGCTAGCCGCGCGGGATTAGCCGAGCGGTCTAGGGCGCTGCAGTCATAGACTGTGAGGCTGGTCCCGGTGGAGGTTCGAGTCCTCCCTCGAGCATGGGTGTATGTGTTTGTCCTTAAGATCATTTAGGTTAAGTAGTGTGTAAGCTTAGGGACTGATGACCTTAGCAGTTAAGTCCCATAAGATAAAAAAAAAATCTCCTGCTCCTATCTGTGTTTATCTCTTCCTTACCTCGTGCAGTTCTCGTCCTTCCTGCTCTCTCCATGTTCTCACTTCACCCCAGTAGAAGACTGGCGGATCTTACCCCTACAGTATGTCTTTCCAGATCGTAAGTGATATGGGTACCAAATTTGACAGAAATCGTTCCAGGATTTTAGTATGAGATTTTTACCCGTACCCTTGACAGTATACGCACGTGTCAAATACATTTCCCACATGTTTAACAAATTTCACGCGTATTTATACACATATTTCACGTGTATATCTAGCGGATTTCACCCTGTAGTTTCATTTTCACGCAGCTCAATGTTTATGACATCACATCTACTGAACTATGCGCTGCACAATGATACAATTTTGCAGGTACATCCAGAGGTATATGTGCCTACTTTCTGCGAGATGTTTTGTGAACAGTATTAGTGGTAAAGAAGTTATAAATAAAAATGTCATGCACGATGCGACAGTTTCTCATGCATCTCAGTGTTTACAACGTAATATGTCTCTTGAACTAGGAGTCGTACAATGATATATTTTCTAAGTACATTCAGCGCCATATGTGGATACCATCTGCGAAATGTGTTGCGAATAGAGTTGGTAGTAAGGAAATAATAAATTTAAACTTCTTGTGTGATGCCTCAGTTTCTCACATCTCATTGTTTATGACGTCATAGCTTCTAAACTGTGTGTTGCAAATGATATAGTTCTCCTGGTACATTCAATGGTGCATGTGAATAGTGTGCAAAATTTGTTGCCAGTATATTTAGTGGAAGAGAAGTAATAAATTAAAACGTCATCCTTCATTTGATAGTTTTACTGCATGAACAACGAAAGTGTAGTAAGCGATAAACTTTTTTCCTTTCATAATTTTCTGGGGATTGTCAGCAAGAAAAAGTTTCGTAAAGATTTGAAACCATGTGTAAAGTTTCTTACAAGCCTCTAAGTACTCTCAATCTCAAATACTCGGTGACTATAGTATGAGTATTCTAGCGTCGTGGGCTACACTGCCTTCTCACCCCTACCCCTATGATAGTTGGATGGTTCTTACCCACAAGGTGATTCTTTCCAAGTAGTATGTGATATGTCCTTTGCTTTGCTGTCTCTGACAGAATTAAGGACTTGGAACAGCAGTTGAATAGAATGGACAGTGTCTTGAAAGGAAGGTTTAAGATGAACATCAACAAAAGCAAAACGAGGATAATGGAAAGAAGTCGAATTAAATCAGGTGATGCTGCGGGAATTAGATTAGGAAATGAGATACTTAAAGTAGTAAAGGAGGTTTGCTATTTGGGGAGCAAAATAACTGATGACGGCCGAAGTTGAGAGGATATAAAATGTAGACTGGCAATGGCAAGGAAAGCGTTTCTGAAGAAGAGAAATTTGTTAACATCGAGTATAGATTTAAGTGTCAGGAAGTCGTCTCTGAAAGTATTTGTATGGAGTGTACCTATGTATGGAAGTGAAACATGAACTATAAATAGTTCGGTCAAGAAGAGAATAGAAGCTCTCGAAATCTGGTGCTACAGAAGAATGCTGAAGATTAGATGGGTAGATCACATAACTAATGAGGCAGTATTGAATAGAACTGGGGAGAAGAGGAGTTTGTGGCACAGCTTGACAAGAAGAACGGACCGGTTGGTAGGTGGTAGGACATGTTCTGAGGCATCAAGTGATCACAAATTTAGCATTGGAGGGCAGCGTGGAGGGTAAAAATCGTAGAGAGAGACCAAGAGATGAATACACTAAGCAGATTCAGAAGGATGTAGGTTGCAGTAAGTACTGGGAGATGAAGAAGCTTGCACAGGATAGAGTAGCATGGAGAGCTGCATCAAACCAGTCTCAGGACTGAAGGCCACAACAACAACAACATATGATATGTGCACCAGCTTACATATACTGATCAGCCAGAACATTATGACCACCGAACTGCTATCGATATAAACCCATCCAGGCGATAGAAGCGACACCTGGCGAGGAATGACTGCTAGTCAGACACACGCACGGCACATGTAGTGTCAGTGACCGTGATGTCCATGTGTAGAATGGGGAAGGCGGACGATCTGTCTGAGTTTGACCGACGTCAGATTGTGATGGTCCGGAGGCTCGGCACGAGCATTTCGGGAACTGCACGACTTTTGGGTGTTTGAGGAGTGCTGTGGTGTCTTCAACACGTGACGAAACCAAGGCGAAACCACATCCAGACGTCGTGGGGTTGGGCGGCCACCTCTCATTACAGATGTTGAACGTCGTAGGCTGGGCAGACTGGTAAAACAGAACTGGCGGCGAACTGTGGCGGAACTAACATCAGACCTTAATGCTAGGAAAAGTACAAGTGTGTCTGAACGCTCAGTGCACTGTACAATCCTAAAGATGCGCCTCCGCAGCCGACGACTCAAGCATGTGCCAATGTTAACACGATGACATCGGCAACTACGACTGAAGTGAGCACTGGACATTGGCGCAGTGACAGAGCGTTGCGCGTTCTGATGAATCTCGGTACCTTCTTCATCATGCCGATGAGAGGGCCGTCATCCACGGGAACAGCTTCTTGACACTTGTACTGCCGGACGAAGACAAGCTGGCGGCGCCTCCATTATGCTCTGAGAAACATTCACGTGGGAATCCATGGGTAAAGGCACCATGACGGTCAACGCGTATCGTACATTGTTTGCAGACCACGTACACCCCTTCATGACGATTATGTTTCCCGACGGTAGTGGCATTTTTCAACAAGATAATACGCTATATCACAAGGCCATGAGTATGATGGAGTAGTCTGAGGAACACAGTGAGCCGGCCGCTGTGGCCGTGCGGTTAAAGGCGCTTCAGTCTGGAACCGCGTGACCGCTACGGTCGCAGGTTCGAATCCTGCTTCGGGCATGGGTGTGTGTGATGTCCTTAGGTTAGTTAGGTTTAAGTAGTTCTAAGTTCTAGGGGACTGATGACCACAGAAGTTAAGTCCCATAGTGCCCAGAGCCATTTTTGAACACAGTGACGAGCTCTAGTTGATATACTGGCCCCCGAACTCGTCAGATCTGAACCCGATCGAACGCGTCTGGTATGCGATTGAACGTGGCGTCAGAGCTCATCGCCCCCCCACCCCCCAAATTTGGGGTAATTAGGTGACTTGTTTGTGCAGATGTGGTGCCAATTCCCTCCAGCAATCAACCAAGGTCTCAATGATTCCACGTCACGACACGTCGTCGTAGTTAATCGTGCCAAATTGTACGTACTTGCTGTTAGGTAGGTGGTCATAATGTTCTGGCTTATCAGTGTACGTAAGCACATCCGTTTTTGATACTTGTATCGCCTACGTATCAGTAGAAACACAAAACTCTCTCTCTCTCCGTGCGAACTGGCCTCGGAAGACCCAACCTATAGGCGTCACTGGATGCGGATATGGAGGGGCATATGGTCAGTACACCGCTTTCCCGGCCGTTGTCAGTTTACGAGACCAGTCTTCTCTGTCAATTTGTCCTCACTCCTCAATTTGCCTCACAAGGGCTGAGTGCACCCTGCCTGTCGACAGTGTTCGGCAGACCGAACGGTCAGCCATCCAAGTGCTAGCCAAACCCAACAACTCTTAACTTCGATGATCTCAAGGGAACTCGTGTTACCACTGAGGCTAGGCCGTTGGCCCAGTAGAAACAGCACGTTATTAAATCGAAGAATCTATTGTTAATTTAAGAGAAAGGAAGGAAATTGGACGTCTCCTTTGCAGAGGAAACATCTGGGCATTGGTCTCAAATGATTTAGGGAAAACAGAGATAAACTAAAGCTGGACTAAAACTGGACAAGGATTTAATGAGTGGGTTTCTCGAATGCTGGGGTAATTTTATATACATTGATGGTAGAGGGGGAGAAAGGAAAGGGAAGGAATTATTCATGTCAGTTGCATCGTGACTTTATGCAGAATCAGCGGCGACGAGTGAAAATGTATGCCGGACGGCGACTCGAACCAGGGATCTCCACTTTACTAGGCAGTTGTGTTAACGACTGCGTCACCCGGACACAGTGTTTATCGTAACTGTGCGGACTACCTTGCACGCCTCTCAGACCACCCATACTCCCACCGAGCGCCACTTATCGGCAATCGCCGTCCATGTTCTTTATGGTTCAAATGGCTCTGAGCACTATGGGACTTAACATGTATGGTCATCAGTCCCCTAGAACTTAGAACTACCTAAACCTAACTAACCTAAGGACATCACACAACACCCAGCCATCACGAGGCAGAGAAAATCCCTGACCCCGCCGGGAATCGAACCCGGGAACCCGGGCGTGGGAAGCGAGAACGCTACCGCACGACCACGAGATGCGGGCGTGTTCTTTATGCCCGCTAGTTTTAGATTCCTGCAGGATGTGGAACATCATTGTGAATCCGTGCAGAAGGTGGTGGATTCATGACCCAACGAGACGAATCAGTTATATCAATGCGTGGTAATGATAAGACTGAACTCGTAAATGGTGGAAGAGGGCTTCAGTTTCTTCTCCAACCATGCTTTCTCAGGTTCTATTTTGTTCCCCTAAGGTTTGAGTGTCGCGGTAGTTCCTGCTACCAGAACACGGCCGATACCCTGTCCTATTTTTATCCTACTCAGCTGTTTGCCTTTGTTCAGTGTCCTCCATGTTTAAGAGGGGAAGGAGGATCAAGGTTTAACGTCGCAACGCACGTAAGGGTCTATTGTGATATTTGCCGAGCGATTCAGGAAAACCTCGGATAGCCTAAACCTGATTGATCGGCACGAGTTTAACCTTTGGTCTTCACTAGTTGGAGAACAGTATTTTAACCACTGCGACACCTTTGGAAGCTGGAGGAGGCTCAGATTCTGCTTAAGTTGTCATTTGCAAGAAAGTATCCCTTCTTGAAAGCGATTCGTACCGTGATTCAGGAAGGATGCCTCGATGTGCTGGACACTAGGTTTCCCGAATTGTAAAGAATTTGCCTTACAGCGTTCACCGGGCAACTCTTGCGTTGTAGGCACCCCGCTACACATTGCCGAATGGTACTGCGCAAACACTGCAGAAATGAGACATTCCTGCTCACGTGCAGATCAGCTGGCGGTCGCCTGCAAGGATTTCCGTCATTACTTCTTGAGTGCGCATCTCTAGGTAGCAGTTCTTCGTTTCTAACTGATAAGCAATCCTGCCCTGAGAAATACGGTGACGCTGACCGAGAGGGAAACAGTTAAAGGAAGCAGAAGCTGAAACTAGTGTATATGTGCTGTGTATATGTGCTGTATCAGTCACCAGGATCTCTATGGATTGCATTTTAGATGGTTCACGATGTTATTACAGAACGCCAGAGGGAATAACCCAACAGGTATTAACCACTTAGCTTGCAATAGACCAGGTCGACAAATATTTCCTTCAGATGAACTCAGAATAAGAACTATCATGAGCTGTAGAATGGAATGACGAGAATGAAAATCTGTGCTGGACGAGGACTCCAACCCGGATTTCTCGCTTATCGCGAGCGGTCGCCTTACCATTTGGCTATCCTTGCACAATTAACGTCCACACCCAAACTCCCACATGTCGTCAATCATTCGTCATCGACATGAACTCGTACATCATTATGTATATTACCATACTGGTCAGACGTTGTACTTGAAAGTGGGTTGCATGCATGTCCAAAGGAATTTTACATTGTAATCAGAATAACACAGCCACTGCAATATCGTATTTATCTGCCGATATCGGGCAAGCGACTTTCAAGTACAATGTCTTATCTGAAAGGTAATGTACATAGCGGATGTACGAGTTCAGGTCGATGACTAATTGTTGACGACGTATGGGAGTTTGGGTCTGACCGTGAATCGTAAATGGTAAGGCGACCGCTCGTGATAAGCGAAAAATTCGGGTTCGACCTCCCGTCTGGCGCAAATTTTCATTGTAGTCATTCTATTCTAAAGCTGATAACAATCGTTATTCCGAACGGCGAATTCAGTTGATGTGTTTAGTAACAGTTGTGGTCGCCGCTGTGGCTGTTCCTTTGGACATGCATGCATGTCCGAAGGAACTTCGCGTCGGTATCAGAGTATTGCAATATCGTAATAATTTCTTCGGTCTCCGTCCATATATTTACCTTTTACAAAAATCACTGTTCATGAATTTAATTAAAATGCAAATAATCCCTTTAGTCTCTCAGTCAAATTTTTGAAGCGTCATCCGTTTAGTTCGAAGCGTCATTTTACTTTGGGTAAAGGAAGCTATTTATAGAGCCCATGAGCGCTATAGCTCGTGTAAGTGTCGCAGCAGCTCACACAAACTGCGCAACTTTTACCTGCTCGGCACACTAAGTCCGCGACTTGGCGAAAACAGTCGATTTAAGTCCTGGCCGCCAGTACATGAACTCCGCAAGTAATCTGCAGACTCACAGTCTTCTCTTGATCATCAGCAAGCCACATACAACAAGCATAGCAGTTTTATTACATTTTACTACTAAATGTGCAAAACGGTAAAACATACTGTTAAATTTCGAGACTGAAAGACAGGTGACAAAATAAAGTATGGAATGACGAGCTTCAGCTGCAAAAACTTTTATTCAGGAAATATTTTGAAGCTACAGGAAACATTAAAATTTTGCATAAAACGCACCTCAAAAAGTGCAAACTGTCAGTTTCACCATTTTGCAATTGCACAATTTTTTTCTGTATGAATATTTGTCTCTCTCTGATAGTTTTGACTGTTTTTAGTAAGGAACCACATCCAACACTGTTTAGTCGAATGTGAGAGTCTGTTTGTGCTCTTCTTAAGGTATTCACAAAACTGTAAATGTTTAGGGTGAGAGGATCCAAAGAAAGAGTTGAAACAAGAATGAAAGCTCTCGCATGTGTTTGTCTCTCTCCAAAACTCACAAGACTCATCTGTCCAAATAGACAGTGAGAAAGATGCATTTTTCTCATATCTATAATTTTCCAACAAGCAGTCAGCGAACTGCACAAGTAATGGATCTTGTGACATGATCACAAAACGCGTTTCCTACCTCATTCTTCAAGCAAGTTAAAAAGAATCAGGAACCAAGCCACTTCCATTTTCACACCCTGTACCCTTGGAAACTGGTCAAAATTCTAGTGTCCACCATCCACTAACACAAAAAAAGGATTCAACACAAATTCAAGAATTACGTACTAGAACAAGCACTGTTGTGCACACATTTGTAATTTAGGGTACGTAAAACACTAAAGTTGGTTAACGGGACCTATTTAGGTTTCTTTTTTTAATTTTTGTTTTGTCTGTAAGAAACATGGCAATTGTTTGAGCATTAGCATCTGAGTTCCATTGAGCCGGCCGGTGTGGCCGAACGGTTCTAGGCGCTGCAGTCTGGAACCGCGCAACGGCTACAGCCGCAGGTTCGAATCCTGCCTTGGGCATTGATGTGTGTGATGGATGTCCTTAGATTAGTTAGGTTTAAGTAGTTCTAAGTTCTAGGAGACTGATGACCTCAGATGTTAAGTCCCATAGTGCTCAGAGTCATTTGAACCATTTTTTTGAGTTCCACTGTAAATAGAACGAAAATCCGTTTCCGATGTCCCGATGATTTATTGTCTGACGGTTGCCACAGCTAATAAATCATCAACACATCTGAAATTGATTTTCATTTTATTTTCTTTAAGATTCTTGTGTCGAGGTTTCCTCGAGGAGAAGGATATTTAAAACTTGTATCTGCTCTTATTTTATGACTGAATTTGGTGTTTGTTTTAATGAGAAGGGACGAGAAAACATTCAAAAATCTAATAATACAATCAAATTATCTAATAATATAATCCAATTTTTAAGAATAAACTTAAATTTTGTACACAATTTTTGTTATTTGTTCTCTATCTAAACCACTGTTTTCAGCGTGTGCGCTGTTAAATGATTTCATTCGGGAGTGATCGCCAAATTCATAATTCATATATCACGTAAAAGTGAACTTACTTACGCGTTATGAAAGCTAACGTCTCTCAGTCTCTCTGTCTGTCTGTTCTCGCACTTATAACATTACAACCAGTTGTAAAATTAACGTATTTCTTCTTTAATTAATAAATACATCCCGTGGCCAGTTTTTAGTAGTTTGCCACTTTAGGTAAGGTACAAAATGACTAGAAGTGATAATAGTGAACAAGGTAGTGAAAAGGTTTGCTGGAAATGCGCTCTTTTACAATATGCTGCCCTAACCTTATGAGCTACGTGTAATTGTATAGTACTCAGAAAGACCTACCAAACAGTCTGCGAGACCATATCTTTTATGGTTCGCCTACAATCACTATTTTTGTTCTTTGATTCGCTGCTTTAGTTAACGTCAGAAAATGGCAACGTTTATTGTTGATGAATCGTGAAAGATAAGCATATGCAGTGATCGAATTTTTGGAGCCTTTTTTTTTGTTTTTGAATCTACAATTTAGAATCATACCAATTGGACGTAGCTGTTATGATGCAGTGACCGACTTTTTTACAATTTAGAACCATACTAATTGGACGTAGCTGTTATGATTTGGGCGGTACATTTCAAATCAGTGGATTGTCAGCGAACTTTTTGCCGCCTTTTTTCATTAACATCGCATCTTCTTATTCTTTGATTTACTTAAAACAGAAACATATTTGTATGTGCTAAATCTTAGCCAGAGAATGTATCTTTCGATAAAAAAAAGAAATGGATACGTGGAATGACTAGTTCGAGAGTGATAAGCGCCTATCGCGAAATGAGGCTTTGACTGTCATTTAGATTCTTCCGTGACGAAAGGAGTTTTATGGCGAATATAGGTTATTACAAGTTGTAACTGAGCTACATTCACATAAAAACTAATGAAGGTAAAGTACTTAATGTCATCTAGAAATACTAACGAAGGAAAAATACACTGAAGTGCCAAGGAAACTGGTACACCTGCCTAATATCGTGTAGGGCCCCCGCGAGCACGCAGAAGTGCCGCAGCACTACGTGGCATGGACTCGACTAGTGTCTGAAGCAGTGCTGGAGGGAACTGACACCATGAAACCTGCAGGGCTGTCCATAAATCCATAAGAGTACGGAGGGGTGGGGATCTCTTCCGAACAGCACGTTGCAAGGCATCCCAGATACGCTCAATAACGTTCATGTCTGGGGAGTTTGTTGGCCAGCGGAAGTGTTTAAGCTCAGGAGAGTGTCCCTGGAGCCACTTGTAGCAATTCTGGAACTGTGGGACGTCCCGCTGTCCTGCTGGAACTGACCAAGTCCGTCGAAATACACAATAGACATGAATGGATGTAGGCGATCAGACAGGATGCTTAGGTATGTGTCACCTGGCAGAGTCGTATCTGGACGTATCAGGGGTCCCATATCACTCTAATTGCACACGTTCCACACCATTACAGAATTCCTATCAGCCTGAACAGCCCCCTGCTGACATGCCGGTTACATGGATTCATGAAGTTGTCTTCATACCCGTACACGTCCATCCGTTCGATACAATCTGAAACGAGACTCGTCCGGCCCTGCAACATGTTTCCAGCCATCAACAGTTCAATGTTGCCGGGACCAGACGAAGCGTAAAACTTTGTGTCTTGCAGTCATCAAGGGTACACGAGTGTGCCCTCGGCTCCGAAAGTCCATATCGATTATGTTCGTTGAACTGTTCGCACGTTGCCACTTGTTGATGGCCCCGCATTAAAATTTGCAGCAATTTGCGGAAAAGCTACACTTCTGTCACGATGAACGATTCTCTTCAATCGTCGTTGATCCCGTTCTTGCAGGATCTTTTTCCGGCAGCAGCGATGTCTGAGATTCGATTTTTTACCGGATTCCTGATATTCCCGGTACACTCGTGAAACGGTCGTTCGGGAAAATCCTCACTTCATTGCTACCTCGGAGATGTTATGTTCCATCGCTCGTGCGCCGACTATAACACCATGTTCAGACTCATATAAATCTTGATAACCTGCCATTGCAGCAGCAGTAAGCGATCTAACAACAGCGCCAGACATTTGTAATCTTACATAGGCGTTGCCGACCGCAGCGCCGTGTTCTGCCTCTTTACATATCTCTGTATTTGAATACGCATGCATATACCCGTTTCTCTGGCACTTTAGTGTATCTTTGCTCGATTCTCCAGGAGGCATGAGTAAAACATGCTTAAACAATTTATTCTTATCGAAAGTAAGATCTACCTTGAAACTGTTAAAACTTTCTTATTGACCAGTACTGGACCTACTACTATGAAATGATTCCCAATTACTCACTTGATTTACAAAATTCTCCTACAATTTTCTAATCAGATTACAATCAGTCCATTTTAGCACTTATAAACACATCAGTATTAAAAAACTGATACAGAACTGCTTATTAACGGTTCTTTTTATCGGCCACTTGAGACAAAACTGAAATTTAAAACTAACATCATAATTTTAAATTGGTTGAATAGACACGTTTTTGAGATTTTTAACTAAACTTCAATGACGGTAAGGTAACAAAGAACAGTTAAAGAGTTAAACTCGATAATCCATATGTTGCATTTACCGTGAATCTCTAGCTCAGCACTAAAGTCCCAGGCGACTGGAAAGAAACGCAGGTGACTCCAGTATATAAGAAGGGCAAAAGAACGGTTCTGCAAAACTATAGACCGATATCCAGCTTCGGTTTGCTACAGAATCCTTGAACATGTTCTTAGTTCAAGTATAATAAAATTTCTTGAGACTAGGAAGCTTATGTCCAGGAATCAGCATGGTTTTAGACCGCATTGCTCGTGCGAAACTCAGCTTATCCTTTATAGCATACTGAGAACAATGGGTGAAGGACAACAGACAGATTCCGTATTTCTAGATTTCCGGAAAGCATTGGACACAGTGCCACATTGCAGGCTGTTAAAAAAGGTACAAGCATATGGAATACGTTCACAGATACGTGTGTGGCTCAAATACTTATTAAATAATAGGACCCAGCATGTTACCTTAGACGGCGAGTGTTGATCAGGGACAAGGATATCGTCAGGAGTGCCCCAGGGAAGTGTGATAGGATCGCTGTTGTTCTCTATACAGGGTGTTACAAAAAGGTACGGCCAAACTTTCATGAAACATGCCTCACACACAAATAAAGAAAAGATGTTATGTGGACTTGTGTCCGGAAACGCTTAATTTCCATGTTAGAGCTCATTTTAGTTTCATCGGTATCTACTGTACTTCCTCGATTCACCGCCAGTTGGCCCAATTGAAAGAAGGTAATGTTGACTTCGGTGCTTGTGTTGACATGCGACTTTTTGCTCTACAGTACTAGCATCAAGTACATCAGTACGTAGCATCAACAGCTTAGTGTTCATCACGAACGTGGTTTTGCAGTCAGTGCAATATTTACAAATGCTGAGTTGGCAGATGCCCATTTGATGTATGGATTAGCACGGGGCAATAGCCGTGGCGCGGTACGTTTGTATCGAGACAGATTTCCAGAACAAAGGTGTCCCGACAGGAAGACGTTCGAAGCAATTGATCGGCGTCTTAGGGAGCACGGAACATTCCAGCCTATGACTCGCGACTGGGGAAGACCTAGAACGACGAGGACACCTGTAATGGAAGAGGCAATTCTTCGAGCAGTTGACGATAACCCTAATGTCAGCGTCAGAGAAGTTGCTGCTGTACAAGGTAACGTTGAACGTTGACCACGTCACTGTATGGAGAGTGCTCCGGGAGAACCAGTTGTTTCTGTACTATGTACAGAGTGTGCAGGCACTATCAACAGCTGATTGGCCTCCACGGGTACACTTCTGCGAATGGTTCATCCAACAATGTGTCAATCCTAATTTCAGTGCAAATGTGCTCTTTACGGATGAGGCTTTATTCCAACGTGATCAGATTGTAAATTTTCACAATCAACATGTGTGGGCTGACGAGAATCCGCACGCAACTGTGCAATCACGTCATCAACACAGATTTTCTGTGAACGTTTGGGCAGGCATTTTTGGTGATGTCTTGATTGGGCCTCATGTTCTTCCACCTACGCTCAATGGAGCACGTTATCATGATTTCATACGGAATACTCTACCTGTGCTGCTAGAACATGTGCCTTTACAAGTACGACACAACATGTGGTTCATGCACGATGGAGCTCCTGCACATTTCAGTCGAAGTGTTCGTACGCTTCTCAACAACAGATTCGGTGACCGATGGATTGGTAGAGGCGGACCAATTCCATGGCCTCCACGCTCTCCTGACCTCAATGCTCTTGACTTTCATTTATGGGGGCATTTGGAAGCTCTTGTCTACGCAACCCCGGTACCAAATGTAGAGACTCTTCGTGCTCGTATTGTGGACGGCTGTGATACAATACGCCATTCTCCAGGGCTGCATCAGCGCATCAGGGATTCCATGCGACGGAGGGTGGATGCATGTATCCTCGCTAACGGAGGACATTTTGAACATTTCCTGTAACAAAGTGTTTGAAGTCACGCTGGTACGTTCTGTTGCTGTATGTTTCCATTCCATGATTAATGTGATTTGAAGATAAGTAGTAAAATGAGCTCTAACATGGAAAGTAAGCGTTTCCGGACACATGTCCACGTAACATATGTTCCTTCTTTGTGTGTGAGGAATGTTTCCTGAAAGTTTGGCCGTACCTTTTTGTAACACCCAGTATACATAAATGATTTGGTGGTCAGGGTGGGCAGCAATCTGCGGTTGTTAGCTCATGGTGATATGGTGTACGGCGAGGTGTCGAAGTTGAGTGACTGTAAGAAGACAAAAAACGACTTACAGGTTAGACAAAATTTCTATTTGGTATTATGAATGACAAATAGCGCTAAACGTGTAAAACTAAGTTAATGCGGACGAATAGGAAAAATAAACCTCTAACTCTCGGTAAGAGTATTACTAGCGTCCTGCCTGACACAGTCAACTCTCTTAAATATCTGGGCCTAATGTTGCAAAGCGGTATGAGATGGAACGAGCATGTGAGAACTGTGGTAGGGAAGGCGAATTGCTTCGGTTTATTGGGAGAATTTTGGGAACGAGTGGCTTACCTGTAAAGGAGACTGCATATAGGACGCTAATGCGACCTATTCTCGAGTACTACTCGAGTGTTTGGGATCCATACCAGGTCGACTTGAAGGAAGACATTGAAGCAATTCAGAGGCGAGCTGCTAGATTTGTTACCAGTGGGTTTGAACAACACACATGTGTTACGGAGATGCTTCAGGAACTCAAATGGGAATCCCTGGAATTAAGGCAACGTTCTTTTCGAAAAAAAAATGGTACTGAAAAAATTTAGAGAACCGGCATTTGAAGCTGACTGCCAAAAGATTCTACCGCATCCAACATACATTGCACTTAAGGACTACTTAGGTAATATTGGAGAAATTAGGGCTCATACGGAGGCATACAGGCAGTCGTTTTTCTCTTGCTCTATTTGCAAGTGGAACAGGAAAGAAAATGATTAGTAGTGGTACAGGGTACCCTCCACCACGTACCGTTAGTTAGCTTGCGGAGTATCGATGCAGATGTAGATGTAGATGAATCAGTCGATAAAATAACGTATCACTAGCTTGTTTCAAAAGAGAGGGCTATTATGTCACCTACTCACGCGACAGTAGTGAAAGTCAGTTCCTATATTCTTTCTAAAATCCTTGAACGAACGTAACTATGCTGTCTGTGGATTTCCACGAAAACGTGCGTTACATGACACTCGTTTTTAATTTTTTACAATCTCCTAGTGTTACGAGGAATGTCACTTATCACATTACCAAAAAATCATAAACCATCCAAGCTGTCTAAGGGAACGAGAGTGGTATTTTGGTTGAGGCGCACATTTTTGACTGATTATAGAACAGTCTTAATACCGCGAAATCTTATGATAGTCCCGTACATAGCTTTTGAATTTAAGTGGCAGTTCTCACAGAGGGTATCGTTGGATGTGACTATTAACAAGGCCAAACAACACGGACGACAAAAAAAAAAAAAAAAGAAAAGAAAATGGCTCTGAGCACTATGCGGCTTAACTTCTGAGGTCATCAGTCGCCTAGAAATTAGAACTAATTAAACCTAACTAACCTAAGGACATCACACACATCCAGACTGTAGCGCCTAGAACCGCACGGCCTCTCCGGCCGGCCATGGACGACAGCAGTAGGTTTTAGTACTGAGTGCGTTTCACAGACGACTATGTGTAGACCTCTAATGTCTGAGCTCAGAAAATAGTTTTTTTTTTGTTTTTAGGAAGAAAAGCACTCAACATTGCACACGGAATATTCTTCAGTTTCTGAAAGAAGCTACAATGTGTTGCTAGTGTAAGATAAAAAGAAGAAAAAAAGAAGAAAAACGTATCAAGCTTGGGAATAATGAAACCCGTAGTCAGTTATTTCACCCCGAGAAAAGACTGAATGAACAGTTCAGTGGTTGCTACCTCAAAGTCAACAACGAAGTCTTGGGTTCGAAGCACATTCCTTTGAACAGTCCTGTTCAGTGCAATCCAGAACACTAACATAAGTTGCCATCTTCTTACCCTTCAAAAGACAGAAAGCCAATGGGATATATACTCTATCGCTATGCTGTTGTAAACAAATTTTGGAGCATAATCAAACGTGCCGTCCATCAAAACTATGCCCTTTTCATACAAGTAAGGAACATTTGATTCCGTTGAAAAAACTATCGAGCCTGTGTCAGGATCTTTTTTCAGTAAAAATTCTTCATCTTCTTCGCTTTCGTCTTAGCAGACAAGATGATTTCATATACTAATTTCGACAATTTCGAATAGTATATAAGTCTTGTACTGTGAGCATTGTTCCTTACGCATCTTGTACCTCGATGAGTCAACACGCTGACCAAATCGCTCCGCTCCTTCAGCTCCTTATTAATAATTTTTGCCTGGCGCTCGTCGATATCTTCGGTAGCTTTCTTTTTTTTTATTTGTCATCGATTTTCTTCCTACGTATTGTACTAAATGTGGATCATGTGTATAATTTCCGTCGCACATAGATAGAACATGATCACTAACTACTGAAAAAATTTTGGCATAACGTTTCTTGTTAGAAAATCTCCAGCCCTGTTCGTCAGTAGATTTCACCTCTCTTTGATGTCTGATATAAAAACGTTTTTATAAAGGAGGTGTGTCTGGCTCCTTTCACTGTATTTTACCTTCACGCTCATCTCCAACTTTAGTATCACTGCACAAGACGTTTAACAAAACTTTTCAGAAAAAGTACCTTGGGACTAGATTGATCACTACTATGCTCTTCACTGCCACTGCCAGCAGATACGAACTGTCTGTCGCACCTATTAGGTGCGAATGTGCTCTTCTACATCAAGGGAAAGCTGCGGAATTCATGTCTGGGAATTAGTGAGGCCTATCTCAACCTCATCTGAGTTGCGAAGTTCGTGTCCTCTCGTCGCACATTACACTGATGAACAAGCTGTAGATATCTAATGTGATTTTTCCTTATTATAATGCAACTTTTCATGCTGATATCTAACCTGCAAACCGTGAGGTTCTGCAGATATAGACAAACTTTTATTTTCCACACGAAAACATTCCTTGGAAATTTTTTAAATCGATTTCGATAATTTTTCAAGCAAGGGCGTAAATCACCCTGGCTAGAACTCCAATGAAATTGTCCTTTCGCATATATTGAAACAAGAATGCTAAGTTAAGTCCTGCGGTGGAAAATAGTGCTAAGGCATGACGGTTGTTCGTCAACTCGTCTAAGACAGGTTTATTACACAACGGAAATATATTTACTTTAGTACCGGTTGGATGTTCTGCCCATCTGAAAGACACGTGCGAAAGCATGTCTCTACTTCTTAAAAATACACACGGTCGAGACTGCAACTTGCCTGTCTCAAGTGATTTGAAAGTAAGCACAATTCTCATGTCAGTGCAGACAGGATACGGAAATACTGTTATTTTAGTTGCTAGTGGAACAGTCGAGATAGAAAACACAAATGCATAAAGAGGAAATGACCAATTAGAAATTGAATGCAGCGAGGAAGAATAAACGTCCTTCGTGCGCCGATGCTTAAGCGTGTATAAATTATCATTCCGCCATTTCATATACAGCTGTGGGTCATGAAAAATTGTGTAAAGGCATCGAAAAAGACACGGATACTTTTGAGTACCTGTGGAACAAGTTTCCGCAAATTAATTAAGTAAAAGTGAAAAGAGAGTGTTCGAAGAACCATAAATAAGGAATATCATTACCGACAGTCAGTTCCAAGAGTAATTCAACTTATTTGGAAATGAAAAATCTGCTGACTATGTGAATATTGTGCGGAAGTGTATAAGTGAGTAGTGAAAGCTGAGATGCAAAATTATTTTATTTATTTACAAGTGGCAGGGGCCTTATTGACTGCTCCACAGGCCTCTTCCATTTGCTTCTTTTGAGTGCACTGTTTGTCAATGTCCATCCTAGTTGTGTCCTCCCTGATGTTGTCTCTCCACCTATTTCTGGGTCTTCCTCTTCCTCTCGTTCCATCTGTTGTCCTTCCTAATGCTATTTTAGGTAGTCTGTTTCCTGTCATTCCTTCTATATGGCCTGTACAGTTCAACCTTCTCTTTTTTAGCACATCTACGATATTATGGTGTTTGTAAAGCACTCTTAATTCCTCATTTTTTGTTATCCTCCATACCATGTTATCTTCATCATATACTGGACAAAAAAAATTCTGGCTATTTTTCTTTCAAATATTAACAGTTTTTCTTCTTCTTCATTTCTAAACATAATGAGAGAATTTGAATTACCATCAAAGCGAATCAGATTAATTAAAATCTGTACAAATGAAACTTCATGTCATATCAAGACACCTGTAGGAAAACAGAAAAATGTACGGTGTTCACTGGACTGAGACAAGGAGGCGCCATTTCACCTACTTTATTTAACCTTGTCTTAGAGAAGATCGAAAGAGAATTTAGTAAAACTAATCCGCAAGAGGTCCAAATACAGGAGATGATGTAGCATTAATAAGTAGTTCCAAAACAGAATTTATCAAAATGATGCAAAATTATTACAAAATTGCTAAGAAAGTAGGATTACATGTTAATGAAGAAAAGACAGAGTATCTGGCCATAAGTAAGAAAAACCAAAGTGATGCACCTTTGGCTGAAGATGGGTTCACCTTCAAAACAGTTGACCAGTTCAGTGTTTAGGAACAATAATGGAATGGATACAGAAGTAGATGCCTGTCTGGTAACAACGAAGAAAACACTCTTTAGTTTTATCAAAGTCTTATGGAAAAGATCACTTAGTACTAACTTTTAAATCCGCTTATAACAGTCGACCATTTACCTGTAACATTATACGGATGTGAAGCATTAATTCTTCAGTAATTGGGATCAGTCTGTTAATAGGCACGTCGATAAGATTTCATAAGTAACATCCAGTAAAGCAATTCCTCTACAGCGGTCGCACACAAGGGGATCATTCTTCTTAAATATGGGGCATGTAACTGCGGTTTTCCAGTCTGCAAGTATTGTTTCTGTCTTCCAAATTGTTTCTATTAAAGATTGTAGTTCTACTTCCAGTTGTGGTCCGCCGTTTTTTAATAACTCAGCATATATCTGGTCTTCACCACAAGCCTTGTTATTCTTTAATTTCTTTATAGCTTGTTGTATTTCATTTGCTAATGGGATGGTAACTTGTACGTCAACTGCATCAGGTTCTTCAAATTTGAAGTAAGACTGTGGATCATTGCAGGTGAGTAATTACGAAAAGTATGTCTTCCATATTTTTTGTATGTCACTGTTGTTGGTCAGTATTTTCCAACGCTAATCCTTTATAAACTGTTCTCTTTTAGTAAATTTACATTTTAAATATTTTGATACATCTTCCTTGCTTTGTAGTGCTTGAAATCATCCTTTGCTTCTTTTATAATGTTGTTATAGCATTCCCTTTTCTCTTGTCTTAGGGTTCGTTGTTTCCTGGTGGATTTTGTAATATCTTTCCTTCAGTGTCATATTGTTTCTTTCTTTAATCTACACTTTTCTCGCATTTCTTCTCTCCAGAACTTTTTCTTGGCACTTTTTGTTAAACCAAATTTTGTTGGGTCGTTTTCTTTTTCCTATAACTTTGGAAGATACTTCCTGAATACTGTTCTTCAGGTGTCTCCATATGCTATCCACATCTTGTTGTTACCTGTTGGACAGTCTAGTTTTTGCTAGGTTGCTTTCCATTTCTTTGGTAAAGTTACTTTTGTAGATTCTTTACCCAGATTTCATAAGTTATATCTAGTAATTTCCGCTCTATTTCCATTTATTTTCTTTTTAATTTTATTTTCATTTTTGATATGATTAACATATGGTCTGTGCAAAAATCAGCGCCACTAAAGGTTCTAATCTCTTTAATACTGTTCTGGAATCTTTTTTGGATTGCCACATGGTCAATCTGATTCACTGCTTCTCCATCTGGTGATATCCACGTCCCTAAGTGAATGTGTTTGCGTGGAAATTTTGTGCTGTTTAGCATGAGATCATTTGTTATTGCAAAGTTTATAAATCGGACCCCATTATCCAAACTTTTTTCGTGTATTCTGAAACTGCCAGTGGTTGATTTGAAAATCCTCCTTTCTTACTGTGGCAATAAAATCTCCTAACACTACTTTTACTGCGTTTAGAAATGTAATATCTAACCACTGAGTTTGAACTGCGATATATGATATTCGATTGTTGACATGTTTGAATTCCTTTATTGAGTCATTTATTGATTTATGAATATAGACTACAGTTCCAAATTCATGACGTTGACCGCATACTCAATACATTATAGTCCCATCTCCTATTTTCAGTGAGCGAGTTCCTTGCTATCTTACTTCTTGGGGAGCTACCAGTTGTACCCTGTATTTTTGTAGTTCATTTATTTGTATTTGGGCACTTCCAGGGCGCTACAGACTTCTGATATTCCAAGAACCAAAAAAAAAAAATCCTTGTAGATTTTCCAATTTTTGTTCCAGTATATTCTGTCCTGTTTCCGAGGCATGCGCTGAATATTTGACCGGTCACCATTTTTGCATGGGGCGGGGGGGGGGGGGGGGTTGTTGGGGGGAAGAGACCAAACAGCGAGGTCATCTGTCTCATCGGATTAGGGAAGGACGGGGAAGGAAATCGGCCGTGCCCTTTCAGAGGAACCATCCCGGCATTTGCCTGGAGCGATTTAGGGAAATCACGGGAAACCTAAATCAGGATGGTCGGATGCGGGATTGAACCGTCGTCCTCCCGAATGCAAGTCCAGTGTGCTAACCACCATTTTTGCATGAGTGGGTTGCAAGCCCTCAGCACAACCCCCAACCTGGAGGACCAGGAGTCTTGATTTCGGGGTGCTCTCTCCCTAAGAGAGTTGCCTTTACCACGGCTTGACGAGCCTCATCTGCCCGTGCTAGTTTTGCTCCACCTCGGGTATTTTATTTCCCCGGTAACCTCCATATCTGGAGAGCTTCCCCTATCCGCCAATTGGGGAGGCGCCCGATGAGGGAGTAGCAAACCCCACACGGGGAACTGAAACATGCGCCTAAAAATTCATCTTCTAGAATCACATCTTGACTTCTTCCCCGAGAACCAAGGTTCAAGCGGCTACGAACACGATAAACGCTTACATCAGGGCATCTCGTCAGGGTCGATGGAGTGACGTGATGTTGGTTGCCTACCGTTGCGCGCTTCAGCGTGACATTCCAGATGTTGAACACAAATGCAGTACTACACCTAATAAAATCAGACCTAAACACCTTAAATTAAGGAAATTTATTACATACGAGTGTGTATGTGTTTCTGTGTGTACTATAACTGAGGCCACCTTCATTAGTACTTTATCTAGTAATAAACGATCTAATGAAACTCAAACCTGTATGTCACTTTGCCTCATTCAGTGTTACATACGGGGTGGTACGAAACAGCCTGAAAAGCTTGTAAGGGTGTTGAAAGGGTAGGTTGTGCTGAGAAATAACTGTTAAGAAAAAATTCACTACGTTGCACTGTTTCCGAATTAATTAGAACTGAAGTTAGCCAATCAGAACGTTGCGCCCGCAAGCGGCTAACCAGATACATTTAATATCAATCGTTCTCATAGCGTAGATGATACCGCACGAGATTCCTCAGCTTTTGGCTCGGGTTCGATCCTTTCCATTGTCCTATGTCCAAATTTTGTCTCCCTTTCGTATTTGCTTTTAACAAACCAAAAGAAGTGCATATTTGGTGACACCGTCTCTGGCAGGGCGCTTCAGTTTATGCATGCACCGACCTGATTGTCTTCCTTCAATGCTGATTAACTCGGATACGGTGCAACGTATCGAATTTTTTCCTTAACAGGTATTTCGAAGCACAACATATCCTGCAACACACTTACAAGCTTTTCGAACTGCTTCTGATCACCCAGTTTATAAGCACACCGAGCAAAAATTAGTTATACCTGGAAACATGGCACTAATAAGCTATAACAACGCCTCTTGTTTTGATAATGACTTCAATTCGGAGAGGAAGAAAGTCCGCTAATTCCATCACTTATGCCATAACAGCTGAAACCACTCGTTGGGTCCCGTATATCTATCAAACTGCGGGGATGTTGACCGCTACGTTTCATCCACTATTCCATGTAGTTGCAGACACTTTCTATGGGATTAAGAAAATGGCTCTGAGCGCTATGGGACTTAACATCCATTGTCATCAGTCCCTTAGAACTTAGAACTACTTAAACCTAACTAACCTAAGGACAGCACACACCACCCAGTCATCACGAGGCAGAGAAAATCCCTGACCCCGCCGGGAATCGAACCCGGAAACCCGGGCGTGGGAAGCGAGAACGCTACCGCACGACCACGAGCTGCGGACTGGGATTAAGATCGGATGATTTAGCGGAAGAGTCGATGTGCGATTGGTTGCCACAATGTTCGTCGAACATATGTTTGGAGGCCCGTGAACAAGACTGTCGTCATCTTGTAATTCGGGAATGCCCACAGCACACTAACCATGAAGATAAAGAAAGAAGAGCAACACCCAATTACCGAGAGTACTGAAATTAGTATCCTCGTTCACGCTAACGGTAACGTGAATGGGTGGGAGCAAGCCATGGTACGAAAGAGATTTCGGTGCAATCCACTTCTCGCATAATTTAAAAAGAGACGAAATCGCGTCTCGTCGGACCACACTGCATGCCTCCACTCAGCTACTGTCCAATTTCTCTGTTATTTGGCCAATTGGAAACGTGCAGATTTACGTGCCGCGACAAGGTAACCGACTGCAAATGCGCATTGCATACCGTTTCCTTCGTACTGTTCGCTCGGAAACTGGTTGACATTGACCTTAAAACCCTGACACCGTCAATTCTTGTCGGGCTTGAAACCGATTGTCTTTGAATCCTCTCCGGTCACTGTCGGTTACGATCTTTTTACGATCACTCTCCTTACGCCGTGTTACACGGATTCGAGTTACACTCCATTCCTTGAAGATATTGGACGGTCGGCGGTGATATACCAATGAATCAGACAACTTCATTCACGTTGTCGTCATGGAAACGCACAAGCGCGTGTCACGTCACCACGTGGACCCATTTAATTGCGCTGTACACTGATGAGCCAAAATGTTATGACCACTGCCGACCGCGAGGTTAAATGCCTCCTGGCGGTGTTGCGGGCACGTGATGCGGTAAGGAAAGAACGTAAGCGAGAGAGATACGAAAGGCAGTCAGGATAGCGAAGATACGGGCCGCAAATGCGGAAATCCACTGATATAAGGAGTTTTGACAAATGGCACTTAGTTGTGTCACTGTCGATAGAAACGAGAAGCTCTGAAACGGCGAAGCCGGTCGTCTGTTGGTGTACTTCTGTCGTGAGCACATATGGAAAGTGGTTGAAGGATGGTGAAATAACGAATAGACCGTATGGTGTTGGACGACTACGTCTCATCACAAAACGTAGAGGTCGTCGAATCTCCCACTTTGTAATCCAGGATAGGCAGCGATCCGCGGCAGGTCTGACGACAGAGTACAATGCTGGTGCAGGCACAAGTGTTTCGGAGCACCGTTCAAAGGCCGTTGTTGAACGTGGAGCTCCACATCACACGACCCCTACGTGTTCCAATGTTGACCCAACGACATCGCCAGTTATGATTTCAGTAGACACAGCATCACTCAGTTTCCACCTTGGATAAATGGAAACGTGTCGCCAGTCAAATGAATCGCATTTCTTGTCACACTAGGTCAATGGCTGGGTCCTTAGACGGTATCATAGAGACGAATGGCTGCACGAAACGTGCCCTGCGCCACAGATGCAGGGTCGTGAAGGCAGACTTATGCTATGGGGCACATTCGGATGGGCTTCTCTGGGATCTGTAGTGGCAATCGAAGGAATTATGACAGTAGTGATCTACGTGAACATTATTGCGGACCACGTGCATCGCTTCATGCTTGATTTCTCCTTCCACGGCGATGACATCTTCCAGCAGAATAATTGTCCGTTTTGCAAGTGTAGAATCGTGCTACTGTGGGTTGAGGGACATTACAGTGAACTCACATTCATGTCTTGGCTAGCAAACGTGCGTGATCTGTACCCGTTGCAACACATATCGGGCGCCAGCTGCTTGCATGTAAACCACAATCCCGTAATTTGCGGGAATTGCGTGACCTGTGCGTAGACGTCTGGTGCCACATACCTCTGGAACCCTGTCAGGGACCTGTAGAATCCATGCCAAGCAGAATATCTGTTGTACTGTGTTTGAAAAGCGAAACAACATGCTATTAGAAAGTCATAACGTTTTGTCTCATCGATGTAAAGTGCATACTTTAAGAGCTATGAGCACTTTTTCATCTTCGCTGCTGTGAAACCATCTCTTCTACTGAAGACTTGCTCACAGCTCGTATGGTATCCATTTTAGACGTCATGTTTACTATATTTTTTGCTTCTAATGATCGCTTTCTCATATCGCTGAATACTGATCAATCCTCCTGGGACACCCTGTATACGCCACTCCACTTTCATGATGTACGTAAGTTGTGAAGAGTCACATGCTTGCCTACTACCAGTTCTACATCATCTACAGCGCTCCTAAGACATAATTGTGTCCTTTTAAAGGGATGGTCGATATTTTGTCCGGCGAGCTTATAAATGGTGTCTCAAGTTTCAAGAACGATTGGTAATAGGGAGAAATGATTTGCAATTTTATGAATCAGCGTTTTCCAGTTGTCGTCAAAAGTTTACTGTATACTAAGATATTCACAGAAGGTATTTACAGTTACAGACAGTGCTTGGCTGCCATATTTCAAGGTGCTTGCGAGTATAACCAATGATTAACTGCTATTGACATTAGACGACACGTAATAAGTCGTGTTCCTTCTCTCTTCGTGGCCTTGAATTTCGGGGAAAATTCATAAACTAAACATTTGATGTACCCATCCAACGCCCTTTTCCTGACATGCCGTCTCTGTTGCAGATGAAGCATTCGGTTTGTCCATGAATGTGACTCTATTTTGCATGAAACGATGTTACCTTGGGGAGTAAGAATGTTTCATTTCCGTTTGTCCAGAGAAAGACGTCTTACTAAATTTACGTTTGGAATATTATCCAATGAATGTCGACTTATTCACCAGCCTTTCAGTGACTATTTCAAGTTTGCAGAGTAAAGAGTAAAATGCTGCACTGTGCTTTACAGTTTTATCAGCGCTCGATACGGTGTAAAATTTCAAGACACGGTAAACTGCGATAGTTGCAAAGATACTGAATCTGGCTCGATTACAAACTGCATGTCGATTGCGGCGAAAACTATTCGCAGTACTTTATTAGACTGCTTCTTCACATAGCTGGAGTACGTGAGGGGAACTATTGTCGCCGGCCGGAGTGGCCAAGCGGTTCTAGGCGCTACAGTCTGGAACCGCGTGACCACTACGGTCGCAGGTTCGAATCCTGCCTCGGGCATGGATGTGTGTGATGTCCTTAGGTTAGTTAGGTTTAGGTAGTTCTAAGTTCTAGGGGACTGATGACCTGAGAAGTTAAGTCCCATAGTGCTCACAGCCATTTGAACCATTTTGAACTATTATCGAATTTCAGCCTTAACAATTATACAGGTGAAGGATGATAATTTGTAACTTGGTATTATCACTAAGCACAGAATGAACTACCGTAAGACGTATTAGTCATACAAATTTATGCTTTAAATATCTTCCAATAGAGTAATAAAATTTCTTACCTGTGCTTTTCTACTGCTGAAGTGACAAAGCGTCAAAACCCCTGTCATACATTCTACATGTATCATTGCATGCCTTGGACTGCTTTAATTTGTTTGACTAGTCGGGTGTGGAACGACTACTGCAGTCTGCCTTTCTGCTTCCTCTTTCATTCCTTTTCCCTAGTCCTTGTTTTCCTACTATTTTTTTCCTTCTCTTCCGTTTCCTAATACCGAATTCCGCTTTCCATCGCAATAAAACTTTCGTCTCCTTTTACCTAGTAAACAACTTATTTTGTATCAGGATACATTTTTACAATTGCTTCATCATCTGCAGACGTAGTAGGCATATACCGGTATACATGTACTGACAGATCTTGATTGTGTGTCTGTCTTGGCTACGATAATGAATTAAGTATGTTGTACCTAGTATTCCACTCGCATTTCGTTATTAAACCTACTTTTGCGTTGCTCCTAACCATAAATCGCATTTCCTGCCAACACACTTCACAAATTCCCAGTATATCTAATTTTAATCTATACTGTAACTACCTACCCAATTAAAGGGCATAACATTTGACGCTCCGACACGCGCCTTTCCTGATGGCAACATCCTTCTCAGTAGTCCCCTCCCGGAGAGCCGAATGGGGACCTCCTTTATCTCCATAACGTTTTAGTCAAGAGGATTCCATCATCTTTAACCATACAATAGACATGCATGTCCTCGGGAAGTATAAAGATTGTAGTTACTACTTTTTTTCAACTATGCTGCAGTACCACCCACAACCTTTCATCTTTTTTTATATATAGAGGTGGAGCCCCTCCACGCCCACACCGGAATGATGGCCAACTCAATAGGTCTACTGCCATATCTGCATAAGGGTTAGTTTTCACTAATGTGAGGTGTCGCAGGATGTGGGTACTGCGATGTTTGCGTACGTCTGGTTAAGGTTAACCATTAACCATTAATAAGCGCTCATCTGGAGATAGATTGGGTCGAAGTCGAACGAAGGGTAGCGGTTTGAAGGGCAGAGGAAAAAAAGTGCCAAACCAAGAGCCAAGGGAAAGAAACATCTGCGATAGTTAGGTCGGGTGGTAAGAGCAGTAGCGGATGTCTTGCTGCCTGCGATAGGTTGTACAAGGGTAGGCTTTGTTAGTAGTGGGTATCATGCATGTCGATACCTTTGACGTTGTGCGGTTGTGTTGTTCGGAGGCTGGCGATAGGTGTCGGTGTAGAGCTCTCGTTCAGCGTCAGCAACCTGCAACAGTTAGGTTTACTGTCGTTTTTGTGTCTAATAGGTCATATATCGGATGCACAGTGTAAGGTAATGTTGGCGGTTTGTTTCTGCGTCAGTAGGCGAGCTCGTCGGTGCCCCTGCTGTGGCCTGTTGGTCGACTCTAATAGCAGCTGGTGATTACCAGTCAATGTTGCTGATATGCAGGGGCTTGCCTTTCATCTTGGCTCATCTTACAAAGCCATGTCAACTATCAAGACTGTTGCCCCTCCGACTACCGAAAAGGCTGCTGCTCCTCGTCAGGACCGACATGTTAGTATGACATCTCCTCATATACCTTTTCGATGAGGTTGGACCTACGGTACGGTTATTTGTATCATTGAGGCACGCAAGCCACACCACCGAGGCAAGCTTCGTCTGAGGAAGAGGGAAGGGGAAGGGGTAAGGGGGCTGGGGCGAGAAGATAGCTGGAAAACGAGAGGGGGGAGTTAGAAGGGGGGAGAGAGAGGACGCTGCATAGGCAGACACTATGCATGATCCTATTTTCCACTAAATTACTCGCACACTATTTTAAACTGAATCATCCAAAATTCCAAGTGGACAATTCTCGCATCCTTAGAACTGCAACAAGGATAAATTTACGTTAAGAGCATCCATAAGCAGTCACAAATCTGAACTGTTCTGGAAACTGATCGATTAGAATATAATTAAAGTCCTTTGGGCTCACCTGGAACAGATTTCAAGCGCCAGTGACCGTGAGTGTGTGATCTGGCCGACCCGCGAGGGCTGTGGCGGTGTTGTCTCACTGCTGTCTCCTACATTCAGAACCATGTGCAGTCGATGCCACAACGAATTGCACCTTTTGTCGATGGGCGTATTCAAAGGGAATGTAATACGGCCATTATTGTTCGCGATATTTATAAATTATGTGGTGAATAATGTCGGAAGCATCAGGAATTCGCGGATGAGGAATCATACTGTGTTATCTCTGTACAGTTCAGTATAGATTCCGAGTACTGAAGAACCAATAGCTCTTCGAATATCTACATAATATGCCACATCTTCATCTGCTTATAGTTATATAGCGGGAAATTGTCATTTAGTTTTAGTGGGTTCGATGGTTAGTTCTTAGGGTAGTTTAGTTCTACTATAGAAATTCAAAATTTAGTAATAATTTAATGAAATAATTGTTTCAAGCCTTGTTATGATTACTATTTGTGTGGTACAAACTGCATTACGTTACAAGACTGTAAGCTTACTTTACAATAACAATAAATGAATAAACAGATAAACTTTGTTCGCAGGTGTTTCTGTTGTACTTAAGGACTTCAGAAAGCAAGTTACACATATCGCCCTACGTTAAGACCATTGCTTAAAAAGAGTAGTGTTTTGTCAGGAAACAATTCATGTTCTACATTTCCTGCAGAGACCGTTCTGCTGGGGTACGGATAGCAGATGCATCACAGCGAGCGATTGAAATGGCGTGTGAACTGGCAACGTACTCCAAAGTTGAGTGTGCGGGACAGTACGATTCTTGTAGGCAAAATGTCTGATTGCACACAGATCAACCTTTTAATTATGGCGGTGTATGGACAAACTATAATGTTTTCTTCAGTCGTAGTGAAATGTTGCCAAAAATTTGACCAGGGCAGCAAAGACGTAGGTGTTGCTAATTGGCATGTCCAGATCTTGCACCTTGAGAGTTCTGTCTTTTCAGCAAGCTGAAAGGTCATCTGACAGGAAAGAGATTTTCCAGCGACGAGGACGTTCAAATAGCGGTTCGCGAATCGCTTCGTGATCACTGAAAGGATTTTTGAACGACTAGTAGACTGTTCTGATGGTTGTTTACGGAGGCCTGGTGACTATGCTGAAAAATGGCATCATGTGTCTGTGTCACTTTGAAGTGTATTAATAATGTGTAACTAATTTATTAATGTCCCCTCAGATATAGAAAAATCAGAACACCAGAGAACTGTAATGTAATGAATGACGATCCACAAAGGATTGACGTTAGGTGCAGGGACTATCCGTTAACAGTCGGGAAAAGCGAGAACGAGATCACTTTTGGTGTCAAATTGATATCAAATTAATTATTAAAATTAATTAATTAAGTACCCCCATATCCTGATCACGTCATGAGTTTTCCCTGGCTGACAAGTGGCCCTTCCCCCCCCCCCCCCCAACACCTGTGGGATATCCTCCCTCCCCCTGGAAATGGCGAGAAATTGATATTTTGGAGGGAAATTAAAAAAGTTGCGGGAAATTTACTGGCGAGAATATCAAATTTTGTGAGTTCACCTTGAGATCCGGAGGCCAACTGACATACTTCACACAACAACACCATCAGAGGGCGCTGTTGGTCCTCCACCACTCGCCACTCGCCACCTGCAAATTGGCGACAATAGAACTCAGTCTGTGCTGGGCTGCTGGATAGGATGGACGTAAGTCTATATTTTGTACACAGTGTGGTATATTGTTTATTTAAGCAATTTGAGTTGCCATTGATCAAGCACTAGATAGTAGCTCCATCGAGTTTCGTTAAAAAGTGCTAGAGGTGGAGTGGATATTTTCGCTATTAGTCTAGCACTAGAGAGCTGTTCCAGCCAGTCTAGCCAAGATCCCTATATGGGAAGGATGGGTAATAATAATAGGACAGCAAGCTGTCACCGAAGTGCTGAGGAGTAGCCTCCTGCCAATCTACAAGTCAATAACTGCTGTTGGAAGGAACATAAGGGGCATAATAATCATCATAATATTAGTACAGCAAGCCACGGTGCCTTTTTTGTGGTAGGTTAAGGTACAGTGTCACCGGCGGATCTCGGTCTTACTGTCTTGATGAAACTGTAAAATTGTTCTATCGTACAATGACATCATTCCGATGACATCATTGGAGTGTACATTGAAGGCGTGGTGGTGGGACTTGAGGTCCTGTGCCACCCTCCACTGGTGGCAGTCCAAGGTAACACGCAATAAGGGACACAGCTACATATGTACTGATACTGGTGGTCGTATCATGATACACGGAGACTGTCATGTGGGACAGTTAACAAAAAGTACACATAAAGCTAAGAAACACAGTGGGCGATAGGTGTAGCACATAAAAAAGCACTGAACTCACATGCATAAGTTAACATTGCCCACAGAATTAAAACACTCCAGAACGATGACACTTAAAAACCACTGTACCGGATGGAGCACACACGATGAAGAGTAAAACCTGCCTGAACTGGCCACTGTGACCCAGCGGTTCTAGGTGCTTCAGCCTGGAACTGCGCTGCTGCTACATCGCAGGTTCGAATCCTGCCTCAGGCATGGATGTGTGTGATGTCCTTAGGTTAGTTAGGTTTAATTAGTTACAATTCTAGGAGACTGATGACCTCAGATGTTAAGTCCCATAGTGCTTAGGGCCATCTGAGCCATTTGAAAACCTGCCTGAAGGGACCTGCTGAGGTAGATGAGGCCTGAGAGGAGGCAAAAGGAGGGGAAGGGAAGGGGCAGCGAGGAAGGGGGGCTGGAGGGGGTGGGAAGAAAAGAAAGGATATCAGGGGGTGCACCAAGGGGCAGGAGATAGGAGGGGTGGGAGATGGAGAGGGTGAGGTGCCAATGAATGGAGCGGGAAAAAGCATAAATGATACGGGTAATCGAAGAACTTTATGCCGCACGCCATTAGGAGGCTTGGGGAGCTTAGTTGTAAATGTAGAAATTAAGTCATTGATTGTGAAGACACATTATATAGAGAGAGCTAATAATAGCGACCTATCTTTCGATGTGTCGAACTAAAATTTGATTTCAATACTGAGGTGTGTTTGCTTTTGGCCGCTTTGTATGTGCAGGTTGCCATCACTCTATACTTGCCTGCAGCTGTCTCGTCAAGCTACCCTGTAGCCAGGAGTGTATCAACAATAATTACTCATTACTGTAGATAGTAGGATACATCTGAACATTCGCGAAACTGGTGCTAGATAAAGGTCCCGTGGCTTTTTAACAGAAAATCCGGTGTAACAAACCAAAATATTCCATCGTACCATTCATATGGTTAGAAATAAAAGAAAGTCTCTAAAGCCACTTCATAATCGGTAGTGATTGCGGAATAAATTGTCTTTGTCTTCATGTGAAATTCGTGAAGGACTGCTCAAAACTCATCGAGTAGTACATAACGTTAGTTTTCTGATATGTTGATTTCCTGGACCGCTGTGTCTGTTAACATGACAATCGTCAGCTAACCCCTCAACTTTTCTGCTACTGTATATCGTAATCTAATCCGCCTATTTACTGAGATCTTAAGATATCAATATATTGACTTTTTAATGCATTATTAATTCAAATTCAGTTACATAAATACTTCTATACATACCAGCGCAGTTTTGATTCACGTTCAGCTGAGCTACCTTCTAGTCTGCTTCCACCTGATGAAGCTACAACTACGTATGTTCGTGCTTCAGTTGAAGCCGGGATGAATTGTAACTTACGACGACATTCGACTGTGCCAGGAAAAAAAATTAGGGGACCTAAGAAGAAATTATTTTTATATATCTCTCTAACACTACGGTGAAAGGAGTACTTCGTTGTAAAAAAGGCAAGCAAGATGAAAAAGAGGAGAACTGTAGAAGGTGACAGTTGGAAAGAACGTAATGTAGTAAAAAGAAGAAGTCATAGTAACGTCAGCACCATTTGTGGTGAACAAGGAAGAAACGATTCATGGTTCCACTGTATTATGTGAAAGCAATGGGCTCATATCACATGTTCTGGCTGGGATGATTTTTAAGATAAACACCGTCCATGGATATGCGATTATTGCGACTGAGTTTATGACTGAATATCAAAAGATTTTTGAGTGACATGGGTACCATAACAGAAATGGTGCAGTCACAAAACCGTTCATAGCGGAGCGATAGTGATGGAGCACTACGAAGTTATTGCTTCTTCACAGTCACCATATTTTTTATTTAGTTTTCTCCGTCGTCAAAACTGACTTTCCTGAAACAGTACTGTAATGTATTGTTGATGTAGATTGTTCATCTCATATTGTATTGTATGTTAACCGGGGGCCTAGAAACGACGGAGAGGCTCCGTCCCCGTCGCAGCCGCAGTGTTCCACAACCCCAGGACGACTACCTCAGTCCACTTCACTCCTCAGCCATCTTACACCGAACCACTCTTTCAGGGTTATTGTGTGGTTCGGCCCCCGGTGGACCCCCACGGGGAACACCTCACACCAGACGAGTGTAACCCCTATGTTTGCGTATGTGGAGAACTTGTTTGGGCAGCAAACAAAATGGTTCAAATGGCTCTGAGCACTATGGGACTTAACATCTGAGGTCATCAGTCCCCTAGAACTTAGAACTACTTAAACCTAACTAACCTAAGGACGTCACACACATCTATGCCCGAGGCAGGATTCGAACCAGCGACCGTAGCAGTCGCGCGGTTCCGGACTGAGGCGCCTAGAACCGCTCGGCCATCGTGGCCGGCGAACAGCGCCGACATAGTATACCTGAGGCGGAATAGGGGGAACCAGTCCGCATTCACCAAGGTAGATGGAAAACCGCCTAAAAACGATCCACAGACTGGACGGCTCACCGGACCTCGACGCAAGTCCGGCAGGCGGATTCATGCCGGAGAGCAGTCGCTCATTCCCTGTCCGGAAAGTCGTGTGTTAGACTGCACGGCTAACTGGGTGAGCTTGTTCATCATCTTGCCCACATGCTGGGGGAAGAATAACGAAATCTACATTTTTCAAATAAAAGTAATTTAGTGGGCTGCAAATCTCATGCATTAAAATTCAGTACATTGAAGGAACTCCTCATTACCATCACAGATAGTAGGGGGACAAGAGGGGGTACGGCTCCACATTATGGGTTGCCTACATCAGGGGCAATATACATTCCGGGGGCAAACCTACTGCCCTCTTTTGATTGACAGGTCCTTAACCTACTGTTCTGCGAAGAGGATTATGACCCCTTGGGGAGAGTCCGACCTTTTTATTGACAAGTCCTTAACGTATCGTTCAGCTAAGAGGTTTTCCATGTCACCCCTATCCAGCCCTTCCTTCTCTCCCTCCCCATCTTCCCTCTCCTCCCCCACCCCTCTGGGTACTCCCCTCACCGATACAACCACACTTTTGATATCAATTTGTTTGATTAATTAATGAACTCTATCAATTAATTAACTCCTCCCACTCTGGGAAACCCCCCTGCCCTTCCCTTCCCCTTTTCCACCTGGAAATTGGTTGAAAAAAGACTCAATTGAGTAGTTATTTGCGCGAAATCGATTGCCATGTATGGAATATTATTTTAACAATTTAGACAATGTGTGCAATATTGTTTATTTAAACTATTTACAGGACAGAAGGCGGTGTATGGAATATAGTTTATTTATTTATTTAAAGAATTTGGTTGGATGTCGGTTGCAGTACATGGAATATTGTAGAAACAATTTCTGATAGACAAGGCAATGTGTGGAGAATTGTTTATGGCAAATGGCTCTGAGCACTATGAGACTTAACTGCTGAGGTCATCAGTCCCCTAGAACTTAGAACTACTTAAACCTAACTAACCTAAGGACATCACACACATCCATGCCCGACGCTGGATTCGAACCTGAGACCGTAGCGGTCGCGCGGTTCCGGAGTGTAGCGCCTAGAACCGCTCGGCCACTCTGGCCCGCAGAATTGTTTATTTAAACAATTTATGGGATGCAAGGCGGCGTATGGAATATTATTTATTTATTTATATAAAGAATTTGGTGGGAAATCGGATGCAGTGTATGAAATATTGTTCAAACAATTTAGACAATTTGTGGAATATTGTTTATTTAAACAATTTATGGGATACAAAGAAGTGTCTGGATACAGTTTATTCATTTATTTAATGAATTTGTAGAGAAATTGACTGCAGTGTATGGAATACTTTTTATTTAAAGAATTAGCGGGATGCAAGGTGGTGTATGGAATATAGTTTGTTTAAGGAATTTGTCAGGAAATCGATTGCAGTGTGTGGAATATTTAAACAATTGCGGCGCTTTTCCAGTCCGATCGCATAAGGAAACACATAATTACACTGTCGCAGATTGCTTTAACATATATGAAAATGTCTATCACGTCTCGCTTCCCGAACAGGCTGTCCGAGTCGGGGCGCGCCGCAGAGACTTCGAAATGCCAGCGGGCTTGCCGCACTGCTGTCGGCTGCTCCACAGCTATGTGAATTACCGTGCTAATCCCTGAGCAAAGGCGTCAGGTGGCGCCAACCCATTGATATTGATACCTGCGAAATTCCTGTGGAAACACATGCTCTCTCTCTCTCTCTCTTTCAACGGCCCACGTCATATCACGCGTCACTCCCAGGCCTGCAGGCGCCGTCGGTTGCGGTCGGACTGAACTGTGAACAAAGCAGCCCTTACCTCGTAAACCCCCAGCGGTGGATGTCTTGATTGACTAATTAATTAAATTGATATCCTTCGTGTGAAACAGTTTGATATTGATACCTGCGCAATTCCTGTGGAAACACATGCTCTCTCTCCTCTCTCTCTTTCAACGGCCCACGTCATATCACGCGTCACTCCCAGGCCTGCAGGCGCCGTCGGTTGCGGTCGGACTGAACTGTGAACAAAGCAGCCCTTACCTCGTAAACCCCCAGCGGTGGATGTCTTGATTGACTAATTAATTAAATTGATATCCTTCGTGTGAAACAGTTTGATATTGATACCTGCGCAATTCCTGTGGAAACACATGCTCTCTCTCCTCTCTCTCTTTCAACGGCCCACGTCATATCACGCGTCACTCCCAGGCCTGCAGGCGCCGTCGGTTGCGGTCGGACTGAACTGTGAACAAAGCAGCCTTTACCTCGTAAACCCCCAGCGGTGGATGTCTTGATTGACTAACTAATTAAATCGATATCCTTCGTGTGAAACAGTTTTTCCTTGCTTCCTATTGGTAGATACTAGGATTGGAATATTAGCCGGGATTCGATCCTGCAACCACCTGGTTTCTAAACTCTACTGGATTTCTTGAGTTATCTGAAAATTTCAATGCATGCTATGTCCTTGAAAAACTAGCAGGAGGCGCTGGACAGGTGTGTGATCGTAGTACAGCTGTCAGAAACAATAAATTGATCAATCAGGAATTTGACTTCGCCACTGGGTTTTTAAGGCACTGTAGCATTTCTAAACAGGTTCTCTCCACTACATTTGGAAGGAGGAGGAGGGGTCTATCACTTGATGAGATAGTAAGAACAACAACAAATACCTCTAAAAGACAGAGTCCACTGCGGTGTATCGAGAAGCACTAAACACAACGCTCCTAACCACTTTCCAGCCAGTAGCAATGGTTGTCATGGCTGGATGTCGGAGATCTCTGAAACACTCGCACATCCCTCGCTCTCATGCCAACAGGTCCAAATGCAGCATAAACCGCCGGCGCCAACGCTCAGAGGTCGGTGAAAACTAACGTCGTGGCTACAACCGCAGATGTAGACGTGCGTGTATGCCAGAATGCACCACCTCCGGCCATGTAGGGCATCAGCGATGGAGTGTTAGGAATATGGATGTTATCAGTATATCCAGTGGAAATACCCGTCATCTTGATTCTCCTCTCATGCAACACACGTCCACTTCTATCCACGCTCACCCAGCATACTGGTTACTTCGCTAGCCTCCATTACCACAGACAAAGGCGGTGCATTCTTTGTACCCAACTGCCCGTCACAGGCTGAACTAATCCGTTACTTCTGGTTGCTGACTCCTCGTGACCACCCTTGGTGGTGCACTGCAAAACGAGCAGCTGCGGCTTGCATATATACAGTAGTTCTAATCAGTTCCATCCTGGAATAGACCCCAGTTTAAAAAAATCCGCTTTATCCAATCCGTTACAGTGATGTTATTTATCATACAGCTCGAATTTCTCACGTGAAATGTAAATTTTTCCCTTTTATACAAGTTATTTTACAAGACAGAAGACATCAGGTCATACACGCTTTTTCACATCGCTGAAGTATTGTTACTTGTTGTGAAAATGCTGTAACAGTTTAGTATAGGCTACATTTCCCCTAAGTATTTTCTCATCAGTTAGAAACAAATCTGTTGTAATCAGCTTGATATCTGTTATGTCATGCATCACAGGACTAGAATATTAAACTCATTTTTGGCTCATGACGGAATGCTAAGATCTACGTCCTCAATTTCGAACTCGCTTAAAGTAGCCAAATGCCTCGCCACGTACGAATTCTCTTCAGGTAACAGCACAAAGAAATTGTAAATATCAGGTTCATACAACGTATCAGTTTATAAATTCGCTAATACATGTGATTTTATTACGATGGTCATCTCTCCCCGTGTATGTGGCAGATTGTAATTTCGTTAAGAAAAATTGCCACGCCGAAAAAAAAAACCTGATTACCGCTCCAAATCAAGAATCATATCCATGTTACCCTACCCAACGCTTCCACCCATCAGGCGGCACGTCATTGATATCAAATTGATAGACTAATTAATTAAATTGATCATGAGAGTCACTTTGCATGGTGTGTAATTTTTTTCAGCAGTCTAATTACACTCGCCAGGTAGTTCAAATGGAAATCTCTGGCGGAAAGACGATGTTCTTTTCGAGGGACACTACTGAGAACCGACATTTGAAGCTGACTGCAGAAGGATTCTACCACCGGCAACATGCATTTCATGTTAGGACGGCGCTATTAAAAACACTATCACAATGACTATGTTACCGTAGCCCCACATAAAAAGCGGTCTTGGTTCTACATGCACACACAAGAATTGCTGAGAGCTCTATGCTTTCTGACAGAAATGCTACCTGCAATTTGCAATCAAGTCTATCCATTCAACCACTTACTCGCGGTGGATCCTATGGAGACGTCTCTTAATGATTATGGCATCTGGTAAATCATTCTTGTCACTCTCGTATCAGGAAAGGGGTCACCTTTTTCGAACGTGTCTGCTAAGGATCCCATGCAGCAAAAACTCCAGCGTGGTTATTTAGATGTTCCTCTGCATCTTGTAACTGCTCCTCAGTCGCTGCCCCACCCTCCCTGCAATTCTGTCCATATGATCTTTCCAATTTAAGTCGGAAATTAAGTCAGAGACCGCTATATCTAAGACCTTCCGCATGTCGTGGAGAAACAGGGTGAGCTGAGTTAATGTGACAGGACATTGTTTTGACCACTCGGTGGAAATGGGAACCTGTTGTCGTAGCTCCGCCAACCGTGTACAATGTGTAAGGCCAGCACCAAACCAAGCTTTCTCATGCAACACGAGGTAGTAGAAAAGATAGTATGAGGAGTTACAGTGGTGTTTTTTATTGCGAAAATTGGGAAGACCCCACATCATGCTACTGCATTGTGGTACGCAACCAAACTACATATGTGCACTGCACTCGGAAAGAGAGCTGCATCTCTCAGGGTGTATTCATGTCTGTCACCCAAAAATTCTCTCTCTCCTCGTTATTTTGTACTATGCAACAGAGAAAAATTACGAACTATAAAAACTCCACCAACGTCACATGGTAGAGAAACCGGTAATGTATTACCGTGTTCCTGTCTTCCAATATATTGGAAACAAATATCGTCTGCGTGTTGCATCGAGGATATGTGGCTCGTGACCGAAGTTGCTTCCACAGACCAGCGTAAAGTTTCGTCACGTGCATAACGCGTGGCAGATCCACCTTCAAACCCTATCCTGGACGTGGCTTTTTGTGGATCCGCATCCCAACATCGATCCGGATATAACGTATGGCGGATCCACACTTGAACATTAACTCAGGTCTACTCTGGGTCATGGGAGCTATCCACGATACATGCACAGACACAGATATACAAAAAACAGAGCAAACGCACTGCAACTGTAGAATATGTGATTGGAGGTGACTGAATGCCTTCGAGTACAGTGCTTTATTATGCGGTCCGGCCAGAAAAATAGTGCATTTGCGCTTCGTGTTGACAACTTTACTATGTTTACAAGCAATTTTAGAATACGGAACGAGAAGTGATGTCATGATCGCATGGGCAGAAGAGACATAAAACCGATAAAATTACGAAAAATGACGGAAAATACGTATAAACTGAGGGAAAATACGTCAAACGAACAGGGAATCAGCGATCATAAAGCGGTAACTGCATCGATGATTTCAGCCGTAAATAGAAATATTAAAAAAGGTAGGAAGATTTTTCTGTTTAGCAAAAGTGACAAAAAGCAGATTTCAGAGTACCTGACGGCTCAACACGAAACTTTTGTCTCAAGTACAGATAGTGTTGAGGATCAATGGACAAAGTTCAGAACCATCGTACAATATGCGTTAGATGAGTATGTGCCAAGTAAGATCGTAAGAGATGGAAAAATGCCACCGTGGTACAACAAACGAGTTATAAAACTGCTGCGGAAGCAAAGGGAACTTCACAGCAAACATAAACATAGCCAAAGCCCTGCAGACAAACAAAAATTACTTGAAGCGAAATGTAGTGTGAGGAGGGCTATGCGAGAGGCGTTCAATAAATTCAAAAGTAAAGCTCTATGTACTCACTTGGCAGAAAATCCTAAGAAATTTTGGTCTTATGTCAAAGCGGTAGGTGGATCAAAACAAAATGTCCAGACACTCTGTCACCAAAACGGTACTGAAACAGAGGATGACAGACTAAAGGCCGAAATACAAAATGTCTTTTTCCAAAGCTGTTTCACAGAGGACGACTGCACTATAATTCCTTCTCTAGATTGTCGCACAGATGACAAAATGGTAGATATCGAAATAGACGACAGAGGGATAGAGAAACAATTAAAATCGCTCAAAAGAGGAAAGGCCGCTGGACCTGATGGGATACCAGTTCGATTTTACACAGAAGACGCGAAGGAACTTGCACCCCTTCTTGCAGCGGTGTACCGTAGGTCTCTAGAATAGCGTAGCGTTCCAAAGGATTGGAAAAGGGCACAGGTCATCCCCGTTTTCAAGAAGGGACGTCGAACATATGTGCAGACCTATAGACCTATATATCTAACGTCGATCGGGAGTAGAATTTTGGAACACGTATTATGTTCGAGTTTAATGACTTTTCTGGAGACTAGAAATCTACTCTGTAGGAATCAGCATGGGTTCCGATAAAGACGATCGTGTGAAACCCAGCTCGCGCTATTCGTTCATGAGACTCAGAGGGCCATAGACACGGGTTCACAGGTAGATGCCGTGTTTCTTGACTTCCGCAAGGCGTTCGATATAGTTCCCCACAATCGTTTAATGAACAAAGTAAAAGCATATGGACTATCAGACCAATTCCGTGATTGGACTGAAGAGTTCCTAGATAACAGAAAGCAGCATGTCATTCTCAATGGAGAGAGTGATTTCAGTTGCGCCGCAGGGGAGTGTCGTAGGACCGTTGCTATTCACAATATAAATAAAAGACCTTGTGGATGACATCGGAAATTCACTGAGGCTTTTTGCGGATGATGCTGTGGTATATCGAGAGGTTGTAACAGTGGAAAATTGTACTGAAATGCAGGAGTATCTGCAGCGAATTGACGCATGGTGCAGGCAATGGCAATTGAATCTCAATGTAGGAAAGTGTAATGTGCTGCGAATGCATAGAAAGAAAGATCCCTTATCATTTAGCTATAATATAGCAGGTCAGAAACTGGAAGCAGTTAATTCCATAAATTATCTGGGAGTACGCATTAGGAGTGATTTAAAATGAAATGATCATATAAAGTTGATCTTCGGTAAAGCAGATGCCAGACTGAGATTCATTGGAAAAATCCTAAGGAAATGTAATCCGAAAACAAAGGAAGTAGGTTAAAGTACGCTTGTTCGCCCACTGTTTGAATACTGCTCAGCAGTATGGGATCCGTACCAGATAGGGTTGATAGAAGAGATAGAGAAAACCCAACGGAGAGCAGCGCGCTTCGTTACAGGATCATTTAGTAATCACGAAAGCGTTACGGAGATGACAGATAAACTCCAGTGGAAGACTCTGCAGGAGAGACGCTCAGTAGCTCGGTACGGGCTTTTGTTGAAGTTTCGAGAACATACTTTCACCGAGGAGTCAAGCAGTATATTGCTCCCTCCTTCGTATATCTTGCGAAGAGACCATGAGGATAAAATCAGAGAGATTAGAGCCCACACAGAGGCATACCGACAATCCTTCTTTCCACGAACAATACGAGACTGGAATATAAGGGAGAACCGATAGAGGTACTCAAGGTACCCTCCGCCACACACCGTCAGGTGGCTTGCGGAGTATGGATGCAGATGTAGATGTAGAAAATACGGGGAGATTGAGGGGGAATGAGAGAGTACTTGCATGTCTTCTGCTTGGTGCAGGAAAATTCTTGTAGATGTAGAAAATACGGGGAGATTGAGGGGGAATGAGAGAGTACTTGCATGTCTTCTGCTTGGTGCAGGAAAATTCTTGTACATGCAAACGAGTATGTGACAGAAAGAGGAATACGAGAAAAAGTTGACATGGAAGCACCAGGAACAAGGAAAAAAGTCAGTTTTCGTCGACAGCGATAAAACGGTTGGAATAGAGTGTTTAACGTTGATGACCACCAATTGCAGAGTACTAAATTTATATATGTCGGATCACAAGCCTAAGTGTGAGCCCAAAGTTACTGGCAACCACCTTATAGATTTTAATAGTGTCCTTAGCTAAAGAGCGTTGTATTACTAGCTGGGTTGACTGCAATACACAACTACAGAATGGATCGCGTGTTTGACCCCATGCAGGACTGATTAGGTGTTTTAAACCCTTACAAGCAGTATTTACAAAGTGCTTCTCTGTACTCTCGGTCAATCACAGTCTTGCGGTGTCATCTAACAAACAGTTGCTATGTGTTTTTTTAACAACATTCTACTGCATGTCTATTGGTGTGATAGTGATGCATACAAGTTGACTGATGTCTTTGCTGATTTCCTGGAAAAGAGAGCCATATGCCTCTAAATTGACATGGATCTGCGTTAAAGGACGATAGAAAGCAGATGGAGTCCTCGGTTGCGAGGGAGAGAGTGAGATGTTGCTGCAGGCTAATTATCACGCATTTATCCATTTTTTCTGTTGTTCCCTTGGGTTGTATCAGTTGTGTGGCATAACCTGTGATCGACTCGTATACAACTGTGTGTTCTGTGTGTGACTTATAGCACTGTCTACGTGCGATCACTAACATCAGACTTCTCCATACCACACTCATGTGTGATGAAACATGTCCATCGATGGAAAACCTGTTTCGGTACCCTACTCTAGACGAACGAAGATGTATGCGAAACAGTCCATTAGTCGACCACGTCTTCGACGTAAATCGAGTCTTCAGTTTCATATAGACACGAAGCGACTGCTACTGCACTTTTCATGCTCGTCCTATCCTAAATTCATGCAAGTCGATTATCGGTGAGAGGTCGATTCTTACGATTTTTTAGTAGGTTGGTGTATAAGATGCGCAGATATTTTCGTAGAAAATCAAACAGCACATAGATGTGTCAGCAATATGACCAATACAAATGGAAAACTGTGGAAAATATGTGGAAAATTCGAGGTAAACCTGGTATGATCACGAAAAATTGATGTGAGATACGTAAAAATTGAGAGTAATACCAAGAAATATGTAAAATCTCGAAAACCAAGTAAAATTACAGAAATTGACTGATACTACATAAAATTAGGGACAAATACCATAAAATGAGCAGTGAGCAAAATCAATAACATTGCGTGTTCTGGAGGAGGAGAGTAGATTGATGCTACATATGCACACCTTAATAATGGAGAGAGGAGGAATTCTGGAGACGTGGCGTCAAGGCGAAACGGCAATATTACCCCGCACATGAGCAATACAATCTAACATCGGATTTGAGTTCTGTGTGGAAGATGAAGGCTACTAGGGGTGGTGGTAAACTGCGATAAGACTGTTACATCTCCCCGGGCTACTGATCGTCGTGTTTATTTCCTCGAAAGAAGTTACTGTTTCTTAGTGAGCATTTTCTGCCGTCGACGATCATTTTATAGGACTGTTGTGAACATATCATAATTTTTGAACCTTAATCGAGCTTGAACTTCGTAAACAGCAGGCGTCATACACCTCTGGAAACCTTTGTAGTGTATGTGTTACAAAGAATCTTTGGCGTGCAAGGTAGAAGTTTAATCACTTTACTGTTTTCACCATAGTTTATCGTAGAGAAACTTGCAGTGAGAATGTATGTCATACGCTGGGAATATATTTCTTACATTGGAATATTAACAGCGTTGCATTCCACATGACTAATAGATCGGAAACCGCACCTTTCTAGCGTTATAGCTTGTTTAAGAGCAGAACCGTGTAGTCTTAGTAATGCATGTGTTTATGTTCCACGATCGTTTCTGTCTTACCAATACCTTCTTGGTACTGACCCGAGACACTAGAACAATACTTCTGAATTGATAGCGCAGTTGATTTACGTAAAATGCTTCAAACTACGTCTGTCTGGATCTCCATCATGCATAAAACACACGTTTCTTCTTCGTAACCATCTGTTATATCACCACAACACACTCATATCTACTATACGCCGATAAGGGGTGCTAAACTCCACGACATGCGCGCATCTGGAGAGACCTGTGCTCTTGGATGGTCGCCGGGAGTAAGATTGGTGCATAACAGTCTCTGCTGAACAGCGGTTACGGAATCGGCTCGCTCTGTTCCTTCACGAGAAGTAGAATGTAGTTCGTATAGTGGCGTCCTACTTCTGGCCAACTGCAAATAAAATCCATCATTCAACCGTAAATTATTTTTTTGAAAGAATATTTCTCCAGAATCGGACGGATCTTGCTGAGGTCGAATGTACTTTTTCCTAATGCGATGTGGTCACTTTTTCGCACTTCTATGCACTGGTAAAGATGTTATTAAATCATAGCCTCGATTGAAGTCTTACTTCTTTAACGTACATTGATGAAATTTTAGAATCTGTTTCTTTCGCACGCTTTGTTCCACTTGTGCCTTCGAACTTCATTTGCTGCTTCATCTGGAATACAAACATAGTTACCCTAGTCTAAAACTGTATTATTTTTAGTGGACAGCCGTCCTATGCAAATATTCTTTATAACGTTTACACAACGCCAGTGAGCTACATCTTCTTTGGTGGTATATATAACAATTCCCGTTGTAAATCAATGAAGGTTTCCCTTTAGTGGTCTCTGTGAACATCCACAATTCTTAGAACACGCAACGGTGTCCTGTAAACTGCACTCAGTGAAATTAGCACCGAAGAAAGGTCGAGGAAAGTTCCACTAATCTCCCCGTCCGATCTTCGTAACTTGTCTGGCAGGTAGAAGAGCCGAGGGCTCTTTAAGGCTCGTTGACAAAGGCTTTGCTTTATGGCAATATAGCCGCAGTGCGATCCTTCACGTGGTGTACCTATGAAAAGGACTAGGTATGCCCGAACATGAACCGTAATGCCAAAATTATTATAATCGGAAATGATAATATTTTTTCTGTTGACGATTTTACTTATTTCCATATCTTCAGAGACTGCAATGGAAAACATAAAAACCAAATTACAATTACCGATTTTAAAATTCGTATCCCTACTAATTGAAAAATAATACTTTGAATAAACATAAAACAAAATATAGTCCACACCCGTGGATTAGTGTATGGTACATGTAATGTACGTAAGATGCGTTGTCATACTGACTAGAATTCCAGGAATATACACGTCTGTATAGGTGAAATAAATAGCTGCTCGTGCCACTCCTAGTGCTACATGTGTGCACGCCATATACAGGGTGAACATTAATACCGACAAACTGCAGGAACAGATCCTTCAGTGAAAATGAAGGAAAAAAGGTCATATGAACAAGCGTCTGGAACGGACGGTGTGCATACAACGACGACAAATCGTTACGGAACACATTACAGAGCTGCATCGCATCCACGTCACAACATATTTTCAAAGTGGTCTCCATGTCATGCAATGCATGTGTTCACACGTCGCATCATGGACTGCCGCATTCTTTCGCACGTTCCGGCCTCTCTCCGAATAGCGTCACATGCGTCGTGAGCACGCTGTTGAAGGGTCTGCACATCAGGAACTGGTTCATCATACACAACACTTTTCAGATGCCCCCATGGGTAAGAAATCCAGGGGATTTAAGTCCGGTGATCTAGCAGGTCATGGTACAGGGCCTACGCGTCCGATCCAGTGTCTGGGGAACATGATGTTGAGGTGTCACTGATCTCTAATGCGGAAGTGTAGTGGTGCTCCGTCAAGCAGAAAACACATAACTTGTCGTATTCCCAAAGGGACATTCTCAAGCATCCCAGGTAGAGAATTCGGCAGGAAGTCCAGGTACGTTCCTCCATCGACGTGTTGTGGAATAATAACCGATCCCAGTATGTGGTAGCCAAGAATCGCTGAACCGACGCTGATGAGGCGTCGCAAACGTTCCCCGAGGATTGTCTGTAGCCCACAGATGACGATTATACGGATTGACTTGTGATTTCTAGTACAAGTTGCTTTGTCGATAAAGAGGACTGATGACAGTAATCCCACAATTTTGATGGGCTGGTGCAAAAACCACCGATAAAATCCTATCCACACAGAGGGAAATCCGCTGCTGATAATTCTTGCACTTGTTGCAAGTGATAGGGATAGTAGCGGTTGTCATGCAGGATACACATTATCGTTCAAACTGGTTCAAATGGCTCTGAGCACTATGGGACTTAACATCTGAGGTCATCAGTTCCCTAGACTTAGAACTACTTAAACCTAACTAACCTAAGGACATCACACATATCCATGCCCGAGGCAGGATTCGAACCTGCGTCCGTAGCAGCGTTCGTCTCAATATTCTGTAGAACACGGTCCTCCAGATCAGGCGTACGCACAGTCCACCGCCTCCCTGTACGTTCGTCTGTCTGAAAGGACACGTGATCACACAAACGCCCAAAAAGGGCTTGATATGATGTGATGTGATTTGTGTCTGTGAGGATATTCGTTTTGGTATAGCCGTGCTGCCTCTCGACCGTGTCCATCTGCTTGGCCGTACGCAGATACCATCTCAGCTTATTCCCGACATGAATACCCGACGATTCTGCTGCTTGCAGTACGCTGCGTCAATCTCTCAGCCTGCAACCCTCAAGGAGCACACGGCACGTGGTCAGAGGAACTTCCATTCGTCAGCGTAATCACCAGGATAAAGATGCGTTTCCGGACACACGTTCTTAGGACCTTTTTTCCTCCATTTCCAGTCAGAAATCCGTCCCTGCAGTTTGTCGGTTTTATTCACGTTCACCACGTATTTGACTTGGGAAACTATTTTGTTCATAGTTATAATTCTGCATATCAGCCAGTATTGCCAAATGGAAGATATACGAGCATTATAAAATAGTGTATGATGTAAGATATACATTAAAAGGATTGAGTATGTATCATAAAATAACTTACGTGATAACAAATAAACAATTTTTTGAAGTGGTAACGCGTGACATGGTTTTCCATATTAGGACAGAGGATGAACTGTTAAAGTAGGAGTGGCAAGATTCAAAAGTGAAAAGAACTAGATCCAGGGTAATACACTATGAAAGGTGGTATACTGCAGAACGATATGATAACAATTGATAGCCTTGTTTTTCCGGCAGCAGGATGTTTATGTTGCTGGCCATTTGCATGACGGAATCAACGCGTCTCGGACTGGGCGGTCAGCACCTCACTGCTGGCACCAGCTAACTCCATCAGAAATTAACCACAGCACCTGGCTCAGCCGAGCAGATCATCATAAGTCTTAAAGTAACGATTAAAAGCAAATTAATTTTGTTTCTTTCTTTTTGCAACGTAGATCTCCAACGTCGAGGCACTTTCGTTTCCTGTTTTGTGCATCACATCCATTTTCTTTTCAGTATTACTTATGCTAAGTCTCTCGGTGTCCTGATGCAAACCTAATGCAGTTTTGTTACTAACGTGTTGAAAGACCTTCCTGTCTGGCCAGTGTAGGTCTTGTTCCAATCACGACAGATTATTTAATGAACCCTGGGATTTGCATATTTGTCTTTCATTTACGCGGAACTGTGACGCATTCGCACTTCTACATCTACATCTACATACATACTCCGCAATCCACCATACGGTGCGTGGGGGAGGATACCTCGTATCACAACTAGCATCTTCTCTCCCTGTTCCACTCCCAAACAGAACGAGGGAAAAATGACTATCTATATGCCTCTGTACGAGCCCTAATCTCTCTTATCTTATCTTTGTGGTCTGTCTGCGAAATATTAGTTGGCGGCAGGAAAATTGTACTGCAGTCAGCCTCAAGTGCTTGTTCTCTAAATTTCTTCAGTAGCGATTCACGAAAAGAACGCCTCCTTTCCTACAGAGACTCCCACCCGAGTTCCTGAAGCATTTCCGTAACACTCGCGTAATGCGCGTAATGACCAAACCTACCAGTAACAAATCAAGTAGCCCGCCTCTGAATTGCTTCTATGTCCTCCCTCAATCCGATCTGATAGGGATCCCAAACGCTCGAGCAGTACTCAAGAATAGGTCGTATTAGTGTTTTATAAGCGGTCTCCTTTACATATGAACCACATCTTTCCAAAATTCTACCAATGAACCGAAGACGCCTACCCGCCTTCCCCACAACTGCCATTACATGCTTGTCCCACTTCATATCGCTCTGCAATGTTACGCCCAAATATTTAATCGACGTGACCGTGTCCAGCGCTACACTGCTAATGGAGTATTCAAACATTACGAGATTCTTTTTCCTATTCATCTGCATTAATTTACATTTATCTATATTTAGAGTTAGCTGCCATTCTTTACACCAATCACAAATCCTGTCCAAGTCATCTTGTATCCTCCTACAGTCACTCAACGACGACACCTTCCCGTACACCACAGCATCATCAGCAAACAGCCGCACATTGCTATCCACCCTATACAAAAGATCACTTATGTAGATAGAAAACAATAGCGGACCTACCACACTTCCCTGGGGCACTCCAGATGATACCCTCACCTACGATGAACACTCGCCATCGAGGACAACGTACTGGGTTCTATTACTTAAGAAGACGGCTGATAGTGACATAACTTTAAGATTATGTGTTGTGTTGTACACACAATTTTAAGTCCCTTCTTCCGAAATACATAAGGTCTACAACTTTGCTTCCGCCGTTTTGCAGTAGACGGCATTAGCTGAAAGTGGTGGTGCTAGTCTTAGGTCGTAAGTGTCATACAGTAAACTTAGGCATTTGAGGACATAAATCCATCAGAATATTAGTCTATTTTTGATTGTATCTTAAAGTTATTTTCGGCTGAATATGTCAACTTACGAGCCCAATTCTCGTCATTTCCGCTTTGATGTGAAGAAATCTGCGGCTGAGACTCATAAACAGCTGGGTAAGACCCATGATGCGACGCCTGATAGTGACGGAACTTTGCAGAAAATGGTTTCCATGCTTCAAGAACGGTGATTATGACGCTGAAGATCGGCATTGTTGTGGAAGAGAAAAAGCTTTCGATGCTACTGCAACCGACGAGAACAATCACAGGAGATCATTATCGAAAGTAATTGACGTGTTTGAGCCGAGCACTGAAAGACAAACAGGCAGAGTACAACGACATACATGAAAACTTGGTTTTGCAGTATGACAGTGATCGACCCCATATCGCAAAACCCGCCAAAACATAGCTGGAAACGTTGAAATGGGAAGTCCTACCCCACCCGCCGTATTCCCCAGACATTGTTCCCTTTGACTAACGACTTTTTAGTTCAATGGCACATGACCTGGCTGCCCAGCGCTTCCTGTCATATGAACAATTGCAAAATTGGATTGATGCATGGATCTTCTCGAAAGACGCCAAGTTCTTCCACCGAGGGATTCTTATTCTGTCCGAAAGTGGTGGCCAGCGATGGCCAATACTTTGAAAAGTAAATTTTTTGTAAGATGCTCACAATAAAGCCTGGAACTTTGAGAAAAAATGGCGGTAGTGAAGTTGTAGCCCCAATAGATTCTAGTTTTCTGACGGCTTGCCAATTCTCGTCCTGTTTTGAAGTCACGTATAGAGTCTGCGCGAATGTAACGGTAGGAGTGGGAGAAGAAGCTATGTACAGCTTAGGTCACCTATATGAGTGCATAATCCTGACTTTTTGGTTTATATGACAACGCATTTTATGTACTGTACATTACGTGTACCGTCCACGTGCATGAGCCATATTTTACTTTATGTTTATTTTAAAGTATGCTTCTGTCAATAGGAAGAGGTACGTTTTGTAAATTACATGTTTGTAGTTTGGTTTTACGTTTACCATTGTTACTGGAGATGAACGACGTTGGCCGAAACCTGTAATAAGTAAGAAGTCTGTGATTTCGTCAGAGAGAAAATATAATAAATTATGTCAACCACGATGCTCCATGCATCAAATGTGGTTTTTTCGGTAAAAGTAAATTGTCATTTAGGCGTGCTTAAAATCAACTTATAAGCAGACTAATATTTTATGTTTTAATTTTATAAGTTACTATTTACAATCTGTACACTTTTATATACATCGTGTAACACTAAGGCAATGAATTTACTCAGCGTTTTGGTGGTAGGAGAGTGCTTTCAAACAAGCCTTGATGTCACCATCCTCTCCGTACACTTTACTACTTTTTGCAACCTTTCATGAAGTTTCATGGAGTTCGTTTACTTTCGTTTGCCTTCCACAGTTAGCTCTGACCTCATAAATGCACCTGCCAAGTCCTCTCCTTCTGTTTTCATACTCTGGATCACGTCTTTAATTTTGAGATTCGGCTTTCCGAGAAAATTATTAATTTTGTTGTCCGCCCTGGTAGCTGAGTGGTCAGCGCGACGAAATGTCATATCTAACGGCCCGGGTTCGATTCCCGGCTGGGTCGGAGATTTTCTCCGCTCAGGGACTGGGTGTTGTGTTGTCCTTATCATCATCATTTCATCCCCATCGACACGCAAGTGGCCGAAGTGGGGTCAACTCGAAAGACTTGCACCAGGCGAACGGTCTACCCGACGGGAGGCCCTAGCCACACGGCATTTCCATTTTTATTAATTTTGTTGTGCCAGTTTTCTACAGCGTTGGTGGTATGCTGGTGCCGTGTGTAACAGCCCCAAAGACTGATCGGGGTTTCGTCATTTTCCAACCATCTTTGATCTACCTACAAAACTGTCGAAAAACTGAGAAAGCTTGGCGAAATATGATGCTTGTGAATGTATCTGGAGCCAACCATTGCAGATATTTTCAGATCGAAGGAACTCCAGGGGCCGGCCGGAGTGGCCGAGCGGTTCTAGGCGCTACAGTCTGGAACCGCGCGACCGCTACGATCGCAGGTTCGAATCCTGCCTCGGGCATGGATGTGTGTGATGTCCTTAGGTTAGTTAGGTTTAAGTAGTTCTAAGTTCTAGGGGACTTATGACCTCATCAGTTAAGTCCCATAGTGCTCAGAGCCATTTGAACCATTTTTTAACTCCAGGGCAGCACACAGGCGAATTTGCAGCCTTACTTCTCCATTTTCATTCGCAAGTAAGTCCCAAATCTTGCACTTTCCTCAATAGAGATTTCTTCATGTGGAAATGGCAGCCGTGCACTGCAAACGATGGAAGCACAATTTTTATTGGAGAAATCGCAGATGATTTGAAATCAACGGTGGAGTTTTTTTTAATTCCATTCTGGTATATTATCGATAACATTTTGGAAACGACGTATGTATGTCTCTCTTCTTCTGTTTGGTAAGAAAGCAAAGGCTACCGGAAAGATATTTGTTTCATACTTTGAACTTTCAAAGTCTGTAAGAATAGTGTATATCTGAGAAAATCGCTTGCTACAGCATTTGAAGGTCGCAGCCACAAAAGTCTTGTTTACACTTTGGAGCCTGTCTTACTTCTTTATCACTAAAAATTATGATCCTGTCCCTAATTAAGTCGTCACTTAAAAGAAAACTGCCACCGTCATTCATAGTTAGTACTCCTGCTTGAAGATCAACTTCTTGTCCTTTTTCTGGTTCTTTCTGATTTCCGTGTGAATTGGTCCGGTGGTTGTGTAACGTGCTCTTCATTGCTTGCTGTTCTAGAATTTCTGTAAAAAAATCATCTTGTCGATTGTGCAAGTCATCTGACACATCGGCATATATTTTAGAAATCGAAATCTCTTCCTCTCGTGATCTCTTTTTCGCCTGATTCAGTATTTCTTACTTCTAAGAAAGGACCATCCGCTGCTCCACATTGATGCTCGTTTGAATTAAGCACCGTACACTCTTTGGTGTTAAGCATTCCACACCAAAACATTGATCTATGTTTTGAACAGCGACAAATCACAGTCCCGTGTGCAATGGTTCGCTTTATTGTAGATGAGTAATCTCCATTTGGCCACATGGCTTACTGTGGATCGTCGTTGAAACTTCCATGTTGTACCTGTAAACACACTAGCGCACAAGGCGCACGAACAAAACATTAAGAAAATTAGAGTGGAATATACAGTGAATGTCGAAGCAGCCAGGCACTGGGGTGGAGTGAAGGTAGACCGTGTCTAAGGGGGAGCGTATCTGAGTGACGAGAACACTCGGCGAGCAGGTAAGCCGTGCCCTCGTGCAGGTAGCTTCCAGGATTGTAGTTGCGGATTTCACAGATTTCTCATAGCGTGGAAATTTCACTAGGTGCAATTTTCATATGTCCATACGGAATCTGCCAATATAAGATCAACTGTAGTAGTTAACTGTGGGGGAAAGTCACGCACCACAACATCTACATCTACATTCATACTCCGCAAGCCACCTGACGGTGTGTGGCGGAGGGTACTTTGAGTACCGCTATCGTTTCTCCCTTCTATTCCAGTCTCGTATTGTTCGTGGAAAGAAGGATTGTCGGTATGCCTCTGTGTGAGCTCTAAACTCTCTGATTTTATCCTCTTGGTCTCTTAGCGAGATATGCGTAGGAGGGAGCAATATACTGCTTGACTCCTCGGTGAAGGTATGTTCTCGAAACTTCAACAAAAGCCCGTACCGAGCTACTGAACGTCTCTCGTGCAAAGTCTTCCACTGGAATTTATCTGTCATCTCCGTAACGCTTTCGCGATTACTAAATGATCCTGTAACGAAGCGCGCTGCTCTCCGTTGGATCTTCTCTATCTCTTCTACCAACCCTATCTGGTACGGATCCCATACTGCTGAGCAATATTCAAGCAGTGGGCGAGTAAGTGTACTTTAACCTACTTCCTTTGTTTTCGGATTGCATTTCCTTAGGATTTTTTCAATGAATCTCAGTCTGGCATCTGTTTTACCGACGATCAACTTTATATGATCATTCCATTTTAAATCACTCCTAATGCGTACTCCTAGATAATTTATGGAATTAACTGCTTCCAGTTTCTGACCTGCTATATTGTAGCTAAATGATAAAGGATTTTTCTTTCTATGCATTCGCAGCACATTACACTTTTCTACACTGAGATTCAATTGCCATTGCCTGCACCATGCGTCAATTCGTTGCAGATTCTCCTGTATTTCAGTACAATTTTCCATTGTTACAAACTCTCGATATACCACAGCATCATCCGCAAAAAGACTCAGTGAACTTCCGATTTTTTCCACAAGGTTATTTATGTATATTGTAAATAGCAACGGTACTACGACACTCCCCTGCGGCACACCTGAAATCACTATTACTTCGGAAGACTTCTCTCCATTGCGAATGACATGCTGCTTTCTGTTATCTAGGAACTCTTCAATCCAATCACACAATTGGTCTGATATTCCATATGCTCTTTGTTCATTAAACGACTGTGGGGAACCTTATCGAACGCCTTGCGGAAGTCAAGAAACACGGCATCCACCTGGGAACCTGTGTCTATGGCCCTCTGAGTCTCGTGGACGAATAGCGCGAGCTGGGTTTCACACGATCGTCTTTTTCGAAACCCATGCTGATTCCTACAGAGTAGATTTCTAGTCTCCAGAAAAGTCATTATACTCGAACATAATAAGTGTTCCAAAATTTTACAACTGATCGACGTTAGAGATATAGGACTACAGTTCTGCACATCTGTTCGACGACCCTTCTTGAAAACGTGGATTACCTGTGCCCTTTTCCAATCCTTTGGAACGCCACGCTCTTCAAGAGCCTGTCAATGAACTAACTTGGGGATAGGATTCGTGGTGAAGGAAGTGACGTTTCTAGTAGTACGTCGCAGGAAGCGACGGACAGGCTGGTGTATTTTACATCTGGAACTCCCTGTCCTGAGTCCCTTTACCTGAAGTTTCCCGGGGTCCATATAAATGTCAATACATTCCACCTCCGTACAAGTGTCACAAGCTTCTTTCTTCATGGGTGGACTACATTTCCTGAGCATTCTTTCTCTGCATCTCAGTCTGGCGTGAAGATAACTGAAACTGACTAAGTGGTGTTATTTTCTTTCGTTTGCTAAGTGATCAAAGTTTAGCACAGCTGAAAGGTTAATAGCTTATTATTGCTGTAGGTCGTTGTTATAAGTGGTTTTCTTGCCAAACCATATTCTTGGGATTGTTGTTGTGGTCTTCAGTCCTGGGACTGGTTTGATGCAGCTCTCCATGCTACTCTATCCTGTGCAAGCTTCTTCATCTCCCAGTACCTACCGCAGCCTATGTCCTTCTGAATCTGCTTAGTGTATTCATTTCTTGGTCTCCCTCTACGATTTTTACCCTCCACGCTGCCCTCCAGTACTAAATTGGTGATCCCTCGATGTCTCAGAACATGTCCTACCAACCGATACCTTCTTCTAGTCAAGTTGTGCCACAAGCTCCTCGTCTCCCCGATTCTATTCAGTACCTCCTCATTAGTTATGTGATCTACCCATCTAATCTTCAGTATTCTTCTGTAGCACCACATTTCGAAAGCTTCTATTCTCTTCTTGTCTAAACTATTTATCGTCCACGTTTCACTTCCATACATGGCTACAATCCGTACAAATACTTTCAGAAACGACTTCCTGACATTTAAAGCTATACTCGATGTTAACAAATTTTTCTTCTTCCTTGCCATTGCCAGTCTACATTTTATATCTTCTCTACTTCGACCATCATCAGTTATTTTGCTCCCCAAATAGCAAAACTCCTTTACTACTTTAAGTGTCTCATTTCCTAATCTAATTCCCTCAGCATCACCCGACTTAATTCGACTACATTCCATTATCCTCGTTTTGCTTTTGTTGATGTTCATCTTATACCCTCCTTTCAAGACACTGTCCATTTCGTTCAACTGCTCTTCCAAGTCCTTTGCTGTCTCTTAGGACAAGACGACAAAAACAATTTTTTTAAGTCCAAATCTTGGGGGAAAAGAAGATTACAGTGAGCTGGACAGCTGTAAGAGGACTGTGTCAACATTCTAGCTTCCAGCAACAATAATATTAACATCAGAAAATATATCCGAAACATAAATTCGCACGTTAGCCGAACTCCCCCTATTTCCGTGCGATCATGACAACGCGTAGCGGTGTCAATGCAGCGAATGACATTTTTGTGGGAAGTGCACAGGGTGCTGGCTGGACGGCCGGCGGCGGTACTGGCTGCCGTCCCTCCGGGGGCAGATGTGCGCCCCCTCCCTCCCCTCCCGCACTACCCCCACGCCTCGGCACTACCCCCACGCTGCTCCTCCCCCCTCCCCCTCCCCCCCCCCAGGCCGCACGCGACTCCCCCCACCACCGACACCCCGACGGGGCGTGCGCGAGTCGGCAGCGAGAGCGGGAGCGCGCGCTGCCAGAGAGAGAGCGTATCAATCGATAATTGGGTTGTGTGTGCGGATTGTGGGCGGCAGGCGGTAGCAGCGGCAGCGGCAGTCTGGTGGTGGCGGCCGAGCCGAACCGACGAGCTGCGACCCGCGGCATGACCATCGCTGCTCCTGACGTGAGTACACGCAGCCCGGCGCCTGCCGCCTGCCGCGCTCGCCGTGGCTAATGCTGCTGCGATGCGCACGCTGCCGCTATACGCCTGTAGCTGAATCCATAACCATGTCGCACTTCATTTCTGTCATATTTCGGCAATTGCGATTCGCGTAAGAATCTGAGGCTGGCTTTTGATAATGTGACTGTTTTGCTCGCCCGTCTGTGGCGGCAATCGACAGCTGACAGTCAGTGTTAGGCAGTAGATGCCAGAAACTGGAAATGCACTATGACACACACCTGACACACACTTAACTATTAGACCGCTCCGGCCCGCAGACTGTGCGATGAGATGTTCTGACGCGCCCACGAATCGTGCCAAATACGGCTATTGCTCGGAATCAGCCAAAATCAGAAATAAAGCAATATCGTGACAAAATTTCGAAATCCAAAAAAACTGGGGCTGCAGTGAGATACCTGAAGCGCTTAAGAATTGTCAGATACGGCTGCTGCTCAAAACAGGACAAATTCAGTTTAATATGCAAAGCTGAAATAAAAAACAGCCTTGTGAAAAAAATTTAAAATCCAAACAGAGTAATATATTGTATCTGCGACGGGTGTGAGGGAAATGGGAAATTGTATGTTCAAGGAAAAAAACAATGTTTAGAGTTGAGTGTTTAGTACACCGCACTTTATGGAGTCTTCCATTAACTGGGGTGTCCAACTCAAATATTTGGATTCATTTAGAAAATATCAGTTACAAGCAGGTTGTGGAAGGAGTGCTGCTTTCGAGTCTTACAGAGCCCGGCGCAGTATCTTCGGTGAAGTCCTCTATACTCAATACATCTTAGGGCACAATTGTAGGATATTATACTGTATCTCATTTGTAATCAGAGTAATTTTTCTACATTTTTGTTATTATTATTATTATTATTATTATTATTATTATTATTACTGTTGTTCTTGTTGATGATGATGTTATTGCATCAAGATGAAAATGATCATTAATTTTTTTAAGAATTCTTTGACTACTGTGTTTTGTGTGAAATGTGTTTACAAAACCTTTCATAGGCTGCTAGATAATAAGCTATATAAACTGATAGCTTCAATAACTGTAAAAATAAAATTCTGCTCAAGGTATGACACAAGCATGGCAAATTAGAAAATACACCCTGGCAGTCGGTAGTTTAAGCTGAAAGTATTTTAAGAAGGATTGGGTCTCAACAATTGGAAAGCCGGTTCTTCGGAAGCGTTGGTGTTGACGGAAGTGAAGCCGTCTGTTATGTGCTGATCATTTACTGCAGAGGCGGTGGCAAGTAGCAATACCTGTGGGCAGGCGCCACGTTTGTTTACTGGCGATGCGCGCCGGCAGCGCTTCGCAGCGCCTCACCAACTCATAGACAGTGCGCACCGTTGCTAGCACGCCAAGCACGCGTTTCCAGCCTTCCGCGGCTTTCAATGCACGCATGCAGAAGATTTAATACTCACGAAAGTCTTAGTGTTACTGAATACATTTTTTTAAAATGTATCCACGTAAGAATACTGTCCGAAACATTGTTCGTTCCACACATATACGACGGTGTATGGGCCATTTTACACTGTTGCCAGTTGACTAACAGACAACAACAAACTAAGGAGGCGAATCTAAAGACAATACCAGGTCTACGTAAGAGGCAGCGATTATGTCGGCAATTTAATAATAAGTTCAGTCAAAATTTCAAATGTTTTTATTTTTTAGTTTTCGGTCGTTGGTCATCATCAGATTGATTAAAATGAAAAAAAAGTTATTGTTACGATATGTTGCAGTTTTATATTTTTTCAGATTCTAACAGTAAATATTGTTAAGTTTTGACAGATCTGTTGCTAGCTGAATGGCAAAACTAGTTATGTGTGAAGTATAAAGAAATAAAAATATTTGCGATCTACTCTGAAACACTAATAACAGTAAGAAAAAATAATTTTATAAACGGCAAATGCTTTTCTAAAACACAATACACGCTTTACACCACTCGAAAAATTAATATCCCTCACTGTCAACGTAAAATAAAATAACGTTTTGCCAGGTGGATCCCACATCTTTTACGAGGTTCCTCTTGGAATTTATTATGTTATGTAAAAGTATCGCAGAAATGTACCACTTACTAATACAATGACTTATGCTTTTACATTAAGTGAAACATTAATGTGTGATCAATTCATCCTTAACTTATTTGTGTTTTTTTGTAAACATCGAATATGAATATAGTTGAAACTTTCCTGGCAGATTAAAACTGTGTGCCGGACCGAGACTCGAACTCGGGACCGTTGCCTTTCGCGGGCAAGTGCTCTTCCCCGCACTTGCCCGCGAAAGGCAAAGGTCCCGAGTTAGAGTCTCGGTCCGGCACACAATTTTAATCTGCCAGGAAAGTTTCACATCAGTGCACATTCCGCTACAGAGTGAAAATCTTATTCTATGAATATAGCTGTTAGGAAGTCTTTACTAAAAGCATTTATGTGGAATGTAGCCTTACATAGAAGTGAAACGTGGGCGATAAACAGCGCAGACAGGAAAAGAATATAAACTTTCTAAATGTAGCGCTAACAGAAAGGCTACCTACAGTTGTAGCATTTGTAGACTTAATAAAAAAAAAAAATGGCTCTGAGCACTATGGGACTTAACATCTATGGTCATCAGTCCCCTAGAACTTAGAACTACTTAAACCTAACTAACCTAAGGACAGCACACAACACCCAGCCATCACGAGGCAGAGAAAATCCCTGACCCCGCCGGGAATCGAACCCGGGAACCCGGGCGTGGGAAGCGAGAACGCTACCGCACAACCACGAGATGCGGGCAGACTTAATAAAGTTGACAGGAATATACTCTTTGAAATTCTGAAGGAAGCAGGGATAAAATACAAGGAGCTAAAGGTTAACAGCAACTCGTGCGGAAATGAAGCTGCAGTGGAAGAGTCGAAGGGCATAAAAAGGAAGCAGTGGTTGAGAAGGGATTGAGGCAGGTTGGAGCCAACCCCCGAAGTTGTTCGACGCATACGTTCAGCAAGCAGCAGAGGTAACCGACTAGAAATCCAGAACTGAGATTAAAGTTCAGACAGATGAAATTAAAGCGTTGAGCTTAGTCGATGAGATTGCAACTGTCAGCTCAGAGACGCTAAAGAACTTGAAAGATCAGTTGAACGAAATGAATAATGTGTTGAAAATAGGACGTTATGGGAATATCAAGGAGACAAAGGGGAACGCAATGTAGTGGAATTAAATCGGGCGATGTTAAGGGAATTAGATTAGCAAATGAAACAGTATAATTAGTAGAGGAGTTTTGCTATTTCTGCAGCAAAATAATTGACGATGGTTGAAGCAGAGGGAGTGTAAAATGCAGCGTGATAATAGTAAGAAAAGTGTGTCGGCAAAATGTAAGTTCTGAAGGTATTTCTCTAGGGTGTAGTTTTTTACGAAAGTGAAACGTGCGCAGTAAACAGTTCAGGCAAGAAGAGTCTAGAAATGTGCTGCTACAGAAGGCTGCAGAAGAATAGACGAGTATATTCCGTAATTAACGAAGAAGGGCTGAGTTGAACTGGAGAGAAAAAAAAAGATTCATGGCACAGCTTGACAAAACGAAGGGGTTGGTGGGTATAGGAATTGTTTATTTGCTAATGGGATTTCATTTATATATTGTAAAGGGAGCGAAGCCTAGAATATAGTAATAATTTTCAAGTGAATACAGGCTGCAGTAGTTATATAGAGATGATGAAAGTAGCGCGGGATTGACTAGCGTGGAGAGTTGCATCAAGACCGTTTTCACATAGAAGAGTACAACAACGATGGATTTTTTTAAGGAGGGGTTTCTATCATTCAGTCCTCTGTTAATAAAAAAAGTAATATTCACCTAAACAGTTTTTTGACTGATGGGTATAAAGCAGACTTGACGCTGAATCAACCGTTCTATTGCTTTGAGGTAGATGATACCTGAGATCTCGATTAATTGACACATTGTAACACGGTTCCACATTTCTTGCGTATTCACTTGATGCTGGACACTTCAAGTTTAGCTGATTCCATGATGCAGTTGCTGTCCAATCAGCAGAAATACTGACCATGCTTGATTCGTACCGTACAGCACTTTCAAAATGAGAATAATAACTGAACAGGTGGAGGATATCTGTGTCATCCGTTCTCAGAAAGCTATCGCAAGAAAATTTAGCAGCGAGTTTGAACGAAATAAAAATCGTTCTACTGGTCAACAACTGAATTTCGTAGCACTGTTGTCCGTATAGGTGATGAACGCTGTTTCAAATCATCATCGGATTGTCTCTCAGGCTAGGGAAGTATGCAGCATTTAACTGCATCAAATTCAGGATGCTTCATTCTTGCAGAAAAATTTTCCCCCGACAATACATTTCAGTTGATCCATTTTCTAAATTTCTATAATAATTTCGTTTGGCAACGTCTCATTAATTACGTCGATATTGGTTTCATATTCCCTTACGTTACAGGAATGCATTGCAGTCAACATTGTCGGTAACATCATCTATACACGATGCTTTAGGGATGAGTAGGCGACAATGAAAAAATGCAAATAAACATACGAGCGAGTGCTGAAAAGTAATGCCTCCGCATTTTTTATGTGAATACCCACAAATATTTTTCAATAAAACAAACGTAATTGATATTCTACGTATTTATTCTTCTTGTCTACGTATTTACTTCTCAACATAATCACCCTGGCGACGAATACATCGCTCCCAATGTGAGACCAGTTTGTTGATACCATCACGTTAGAACGGTTGACTTTGTTGACTGAGCCAAAACCTCACCTCCGCTTGCTCCGCTTCATCACTATTAAAGTGAAGTCCTCGAAGGTGTTCTTTAAGTTTTGGAAACGATGAAAGTTGTATGGGCCAAGTCGGGACTGTATGGAGGATGATCGATGACTGTGAAACCAAGCCGTCGGATTATTGCAGATATTGCAATGCTCCTGTGTGGTCTGGCTTTGTCACGCTGCAGGAAAGGATGCTTCATATGTGGACGAACTCTTCGAATCCGAAACTTGATTGCAGAATGCTGTTTTTCATGCACTGACATAGTTTCGTTATACACCGCCATGTTACACGCTACAATTCGGGGTCATCTGGCGGCGGAGGGCTTCAAATACGCAGGCATGAAGAATAAACGTTTAGAATGTTAATAAAGTTTGTCTTATTTCAAAAGCTTTAAGACTTTTCATACAAAAATTAGGCGGCTTTACTTTTCAGCATGCCCTCGTAGGTCCGGGAACAAATGGTTTGCTAATACGATGTAATACAACTGACGAGAACACCTCATAACAGATTTCCTGTAGGATCAAAACTGCAGATATGCACTTTAGCACGATCACATTACAACAAATGTTCCACAAGGCCACAGTTCCTGTGAAGGCAGACTTTAGCACGTCCCCTCATCGATGCCCGTGCACATTCAGAATTCTCAGGCGTCTTCCGAATAAACTGATAACCATCCACGATGCGTTTTCGGAGTTCATCACACTATCAACAGTGATGGAATACATCAAACCTTTTAAATACACCCAAACAAAAAAATCCAAAGGATAGAAGTCGGGGGATTCCATGGTATTGGCGAGCCAAGCCCGATACGCTTGTTGTCGAAGATTGGTGCAACGTATTCCCGAACACCCACATGCAAGTGTTCCGGTGCACCAACACGCATACACTGAGAAAGCATCCTTTCACCATACGGGACTTCAAAGAGACGTTAGCAGCGTTCTAACATTGGCATGTCCGTACTTATGCATATGTCGGATTGAAGAAACTATTGGTTTCCAGACCTGGTCTTATTGGGATTATGTGCTTGTTTTACGGTTCCCTGGTCACCCCTTTGTACATATAAGTCAAACACCCAGCATATTTGAGATATTCCCCGATCTTTGATTTTTTTTTAAATTATTGAGCCGACTAGAAATAAATTTCGCGTAAGGACGCCATTATTGGGCTGCAAACCTAATAGACGAAAGCCATATCTTCTAAATAACACAGGCTTCTGGATACAGTGACAAATTCTTTCTTTCAGCATACTGCAGCACTAAGACTACTCGGTATGACATCATGGACAAAAGTAGTGGAAAAGAAAAGAAAAGCTGTTTCTGAAACCAGATATTTTATAAAACTTATTTTAGGGTTGAAATTGCTCTGACTAATGGTAATGCGCCAACGGCCTTGCCGCAGTAACACCGGTTCGCGTCAGATCACCGAAGTTAAGCGCTGTCGGGTTGGGCTAGCACTTGGCTGGGTGACTATCCGGTCTGTCGAGCGCTGTTGGCAAGCGGGGTGCACTCAGCCGTTGTGAGGCAAACTGAGGAGCTACTTGATTGGGGAGTAGCGGCTCTGGTCTCGGAAACTGACATACGGCCGGGCGAGCGGTGTGCTAACAACATGCCCCTCCATATCCGCATCTAGCGACGCTTATGAGCTGAGGACGACACGGCGGCCGGTCAGTACCGTTGGGCCTTCATGGCCTGTTGGGGAGGAGGAGAATAATAATGCAGAAAAATACCACACAACACGTGATAGTCTAAAAGACTTTTATATCTTTATTTCAGTATTTAAAATTCAACTACTTAAATTGAAGAACGCTACTGATAAACTAACAATCCATTTGTTTAAGTTCTCTTTATTGTTAACGTACGTCTAAATTAAACTCAAGTGGTATCCACGTTCTGAGTTGCTGTTGATTCAAGAGTGTGAAGCGAAACCTGAGGCAGAGTTTTAAAAGGCTGAAAACTAGCTTGTAAACCGCTATCACAGAGACTGGAAACTGACAAAAACCACCTCTGAGAGTTGGCAAGCATGGGCGTGGCAAGCCTAGTCAGTCTTGTCAACCGGAAATTCAAAAGTGTTGCAGATTTTCCAAATGAAAAGAACCACAGGCATACCCAAACGCAGGGCTAACAGACTAAACACAACAAACAAAGCTTTTGTAGTAGTACAGACCGACGTTTTTCCGAAAGTGTTTTTGCCACGTCCGTACACATCAATTCTTACCATCATCCTGTACCTACAGTGTTATTCACTAGATCGGACACCGTTCGTTAAGTACATATCCCGTTGAATAAAAGTGCCACCTAGAGCGTTTGTATCTTTTGAAATGTTTCTCTCCTTTTACCAACAGTGTCATTGAACATCACTATAAAGAAACATTTTAAAGTGGAGAAGAACTATCATGGACTATAAATACGAGTGCTGGCATAGCAGCTGTACTTTACCTAGGGCCGGTATACTTTTAGATGCCGCTCTGACAGTTTTTGATCATTTGTGCTACCTACTAAGCAAAAAATGTATCTAGATCTGCAGATCGAGGCTACACCACCCCCAGTCTGTTTTGTTGGAGACAGTGTTTAACGCTTTCCTGCCGGACGGGACTGAAGCCGCGCCACTTTCCACAGCCAAAAAACAGCATAGAATTTAATTCATGAGCTTGCAGTCTGTCTAGACTTTTTTAACGCTCTTCTGTAGCACGGGAAATTGTTTGGCTTTGATAGTTCAATATCTCTTTTACGTACAGGGCAGGAAACGACGACAGACTGTCGTGCCGCAGCGTCGTTCATTTTGTAATAAGAAAGTACGGGCCCTGTTGACGAAAAAGTACATTATTGCGACTGTACTGATGTTTAAAATCTGGTTTCGTATTGCTTCAGTTAATGTAAACTGATATTACTAAAGCTGTAAGTAAATAACTATCTGATAGGATGGATATATCCTGACGGGCTCAGGAGTTTTACTTGTGCTTCATACAGAAATTAAAACCAATACATACATATATTGCAATGCATGAAGGGCGTTGGAGTGTGGATTGGGGAGGCGTGATCTTGCAATGTAATCTTTATTTTAAAATTACCGCTTTTTCAAACCGTGTCTATTGCCAACGTGGCGTCGTGCGCGAGGGGAGTACGACGCGATGAGCCAGCGTTGGCGACAATATTGGCACCAATGTGCTGACTGATCCTGAAAGGAATGTGGTTCTTCTGAAGTCGTGGAAAGTCTAGGTAGCACTGTCCCCGTGTGAGGGCTACCCTGAGGTTCGACGCAGAGAGAGAACATTTGCTCATACGGCATCAGCTTTGGCTACCGACGCCGTCGTGCTTCCTTGGAACCGCGGAAATTGTAGTTATTACTGCGGTAAACATTTTTTAAAGGTTGTTTTAAGTAATGTTTCGTAGGAGAGAGGAACAGATAGTGTGCACAATAAGATAATCCCTTCGGTATTTACGTTTTGCTTTTCTACATTTACGAAATAGATACAGTATCAGAGAATTGACCAGTTTGAGATAAAATTGTATATGAGAAAATTTGCAGAGCCTCAAAGTGGGTTTCCAAAAGTCTAAGAAAGTGACGAAAAATACAGATGGTAAATAAGTATCACCATTTATTAATTTGAGGGAAACACATTTTATTAGTTTTGAAAACGATGAAATCAACAGAATCACATTATACAAAGGACAAAAAGTTTGACACGTGTACTGGTTATGTTTGTTATTAATTTTGTCAATATGGACGTCCACATTGTTGAACAGAAACTGGATAAAGGAATTGTCTTTAGAGTTTGTATGGCTTTTGCATACTGGATACTTCAAACTGTATCATTGTAAGGTTAGTTCAAAAGCTGACACTATATCTAAAAGATCTCTTCATCCATATTTTTATGTACATTTTATCAACACTTGGTTGTGAATTAGAGACAAAGGATCTCGGTCTTGCAGCTGAAATAAAAGAATGTGAAAGATAGTTGATAGTTGTCTTTAGTTTCGAACAGCCTTTCTTTGGACGAATGATAATTCTAAGAAGACTCTGGACGTCACTTTCAACTTAATCCAAGAGCGCGTATCGAGGAAGATATGTCTCCATTTCATAAACGCGCTTTGTAATGTCCTCCAGAATTACAGCGACAGTTTCAACCATTCAGTTCATTTCTCTTGTTGGTCTTTGATTCTGGCCTCATAAGACCTTTCAAATAAGACGGAATATCCTGTGTTTCGAAAACATCATGATTTTCTTGCGCACATTTATTTTTCTAACGAATGAGGAATGTAATAGAACTTTTAGAACAGGAATTTTTGTTTCGACCCGATGTTTGGGTCCACTATAATTCTTCGTATTGTCTCAAGAGTGCAAACTGTCATTCATTTTCATTCGCTTCCAAATGCTCACAAATCAAATTCACCCTGGCAGATACCTCATCAACGTTAGGTCGTCCAACGCTACTGTGAATTTCAGTATCAGTTTGGAACGCCTTTTCGCACAATCGCCATGGCATCTACCTACAGTAACAGAATCTTTAATATGTCCTACTCGATACTTTACTTGAGTTTCGCAAACGTTATATCGTTTTGCCACCATTTATATTATCGATTTTGAAGATGTCTTTGTAATGTCGTGAAGAATATTTTTTTAAAAAAGTCTGGTTCCTCATCTACATCTACATGGATACTCTGCAAATCACACTCAAGTGCCTGGCAGAGGAAGTGTGATTTACACGTAATCCGTGATGCGTCTTCCCTGCAGAATAAATAGTTTGTTTTAAGGTAAAATTTTCGAACTGAAGATCGATAAATGTGAGATTCATTTCCCACTGTATCCGTTCTAGCATAATGATCCTTCTTATAACATTTCCTGCACTTCTAATGAAAATCATAACGGTACAGTTTACCAAAACACGTTTACCACACTTTCTCGTCTTAATCCTCTCAATAGACGTTTGTATGCATTTTTCCTTCACCACGTCAGAGCCATCCTGTCCATAAACTTTCACAAGTTAAACATTCAGACGTTGCACAGATTTCCAACCACGGACGAAACTAAATAACGGTTAGTTGACGGATGATGCCTACTCAACTGCCAAATTAAGCAGTGGTCAATGAAAGATCCGGCAGAAAGTACATGTTTTCAACAGCGGAGCAATAAAAATCAGAGAATGATTGTACTGATAAATGAAACAACAAGCGTGAATGCTGGAAAAACCATTGAATGCAAAGTAAAAAATTGACTGTCATTAACCATGCGATTTCCACAAAACTGATAAATGGTGGCATTTACTAAACAACAAGGCTTTTCGACAGTTTCCTTGACTTTTTGAAAACATATTTTAATGCTCTAGAACTTTTCTAGAATTTTTTTCTCAAATTAGCGATTTCTCATACGTTGCATGTTTTAAGCCAACGGAACAAGTGTTTATCGAAAGGTGTAAAGCTAGCAATTTCTGACGTATCGTCAATGGTATGGAAATAACAATGGTTCATGAAAGCTCATTATAGCTACTTTCACATTCAAAGGTGGTGCTTGTTTGTAGTAATGAGAATGAAACTAAATGAACCTGCTCTAACACAATTTTTAAGTTAATGGCTAAGGTTGGCAGGGACCGCAAACAGAACAAACGGAATTACATCTATCGACAAGTTGTGATCAGAAAAATGGGCTGAAACTGCCGAGAAAGTTTTTGCAAGCTGTAGTTGAAATCAGTCGATGTATGTGTCGGCAAAAGTCCGCCCATTACCAATCTTAGCGACCCAGAATTATTACAAGGTGCTTAATTTCATTTTACAACCATTAAAATTAATGAGCACCACATTTGAAAATAAACGTACCTATGCTGTGCTTTCCTGATACCTTACAGTTTCGTCTGTCATTCCCATCATAGCGCTAAGAGAGAAGGCGCTGTGGCTAACTCACTAGATTCGCACTGGGGAGACCCGAGTTCAACAACAGAGCCAGCCATCGAGATTTGGGTTTTCCGTGCTTTCCCTGTTCACTCTATGCGAATGCCGAGATAATTCCCTGTAAAGGCCACGCCCCTTCCTTCGCTTCCTGTAACAAAAAATCCAGTAATAAGAAATCGGGGCAAAGCTCCGTCTCTAATGACCTTAGCTATCGAAGGTACATAAAACACTGAACTTACTTGCTTACTTCTGCCATAGCATACGATCGATGGGCCTACGATGTGGAAGCCGCGCATGTGTTTTCGGGATTGAGCAATATGGAAATTCTTTTCAGTGTACTAGTCTCCTCTTCGTGACGGACACTGTGCAGCTTTCCCCGTTCACTAACTGATTATTTGTTAAAATTTAAATTTTTTTACGAAGATCTTAATGCCTCGATAGTTTTACATAAGGAAACTAAAGTATGATGACTAGTTAGTTTTATTTGTAACAACCGTCTTCAGATCATCATCATATAAAAATGCAGGTTGAATACAAACAGGATGTACCAGTAATAATCGTCATGCAGTGACATGCATTTGTGTGGAAAACGACATGAATTAGAAATTTGATGCTAACAGTAACAACAAAACGGAGCCTGGACTGTACACTCAAGTCGAACAAATTAATTGTACCATTACAAATCACATTGTATGAAATGCAAGAACAGCGAAAAAACTTCGTACAATTGCAAATTAATGATTGATGTGATCTGCACTGCTACAACCAGTCTGTCTGGTGTACAGCCAGGTGCAGTTTTGTTATTACTGTTAGCACCAAATTTCTTATTGATGTTGCTTTGGGCACAAATGCATGTCGCTGGGTGATGATTAATACTAATAAATCCAGCTGGTGTACAAGCTGCATTTAATGTGATCATGATCTGCAGATGAGTGTTATTTACATCCTGAACTAGCTAGTCATCTTATTTTTTTTCTTTTGTAAATGCAGTCTACACATTAAAAATTCTCTACAATTTTTTAAAAAATTTGACAAATTTCGTAAGTATAGCTTTCTGGATTCATGATAATGTGAGCTATACTTATCATTTGAAATTATACCACTTGCTGGGAAGACATTTGATGGCTCTCTTATATATTATATATATAGTCTTCTATTACACTTTGTTCGTTGAAACAGGAACCCCACCCCCGCAGAAATGAAATTCTGGCTGTGCCTATGCTATCCGCCGGATGGTTACTAGCCAATAAGTTATTTGCCTACTCATCAGTAACAGAGTAACATGCGCGCAAAGCTTGGCCGAGCCTAGAAAATCTGATAAATTAGTTTCCCTACAGAATGAATCCTGTTTGATCGCGCTAAGGAATCAAATTCCCACATGCTCCACTAATAATAGTTTACCTATAGTTATACACAGGGTGAACTCAAGAAAACAAGCAAGAACCATATTTATATTTATATTTTTTAAATGTATTTCACCTTACAAGTTTACGCTCATCAAATCCTCTCCACGCATTTTTTTGGAAGTTGTCTTTACGCGTATAGTTACATTGTGAATAGAAAATTCTATTTCAGTAATGTGAAATAATAATAATAATAATATGTTCTAAAATAGAAAAAATACCAACGCAATGCGCAAACGGAGAGTTCTCTTTTAAGACTACATACGACGAATGATTGACTCCAAATTATTGAAATACATCTTTAACTCGACACCGTAAACAAATATATCCTGATACATGGGTGTTAAAAAAGGCATGCAGTCCGAAGACCCACAAAAGCGAAATATGTTGTACCGACTTTCCCGAACGGCAGACGATCAAGTGGTGCCAAATGGTCAAATAAAAAACATGCTGGACATTTTGAATTGAAGAAAAACGTCTAACGTATAAGAATAAACAAGAATTGAAAACAGGCTATGTAACATATCATTTGTTAGCCGCTTATGCCTGCTGGCCGTTCGGTATCGTAGTTGCCTGCGCCAGTATCCGGCTAGAAGGGGAAAGAGGTTTACTTCAGGCTGGAGCCGATGGCACTTCCCCAATCCTTCTAAATGGGTCTTGCGGAGCCTGCATGGCGGATTTACATGGATACCATATTTCCCATTGGCGGCTGTTACAGAAAAGGGTTCTTGATTTCCCTCAGGGCAACGCATTACAGGAACGCTGTATGTGGGAGCAGTGGTATGGCCAAAGACAACCACTACTTTTTGCTGCTGATTTGTGATTGATGTTTTAAAGAATTTAGTGGGGCGGTGGGTTGCTAGCGAAATAGGAGACATTGGCCCGCTAGTCTCGCGCGGCATACAAGTGGTGTCCCCTCTGGGACGACGCTGGTGTCTTAATGATGTGTATCACAAAACAGAATCGTGAGTTTTCGTGATCAACCAAGTAAATTATAAGGGGATAACGCCTATTCATCATCATCATCATCATCATCATCGATTTTGCTCAAGTATATGGTATACGCTCGGTCTGACCAGAAATGAACGTCGGAGCTCCAGAAACAGTACAGAGTGGTAATCCGGGGGTTATTGTTTCGAGCAACTATCCTGAAAATTTTCATTTTTAATTTTTAGGTTACTCACTGCAAATAAACCGAAATAACGCTCAATATATTGTATTTATTAATATTTCTATGAAATCCATGAAAAGGAGAGGCACAGGAAAGCCTGGGGTTGCAAATCAATTTCCAGGAGAGGATTAGAAAGCGTACACGATAACTTCGTATCTGACATTAGGTACATTTATTATTTGACAGTTGATTTCCTTGTGGTGGGACGATATCCACCGTAAAAACTAGGACAGCGGAAATTTTTACGCCATCTTGCACACGTTATAAACGCCGCATTGCTACAGTTACATGGTCCTCTAAAATTTCTATAGAAAAAACTTGGGTTGCATTCGTGAAATGTTTTACCTCATTGCACAGGTTGGCAGTAAAATACGCGTAACGCATCATTTCACTAAATATTGGTGATGTACAATGGAATGTACTTTGACGCAGTCTTCTCTGGATGTGATTTCTTTTCTCTCTCAGTGCGAAAAGAGATACCTGACGATAAAGAGAGACATTGCAGGGTTGTGTTAGCTGCCGAAGGCTGCTCGAACGCCCAAATGAAACTAACGGAGCACGAACTCTTTTACGCTTTCATTACCATCCCGTTTTGAAATGTTATTTGCAGAGTTCTCATGGACTCTGAAGTACAATCCTTTCTCAGACATTTATTTGCAATCCCATGTTTTTCTTTGCCTTTCCTTTCCGCGCCTTTTACGAAAGTATTAATAAATGCAGTATATTGATCATTATTTCGATTTATTTGTAGTGTGAATAACGTAAAAACTGAAAATAAAAATTAGTTTCAGGATAGTGACCAGAACCCACCACCCTTGAATTACCAGTCTGTACTCTCTCCGCTGCACCAACTTCTACCTGGAAACAACCTTCAAATAAATGGGTCATGCCTAACCCGACCCGCGCCGAAACGCTTGGTCATCTGGAGCTCCCACTTTTCTCACTTTAATTTCTAGTCAAGCGGTGCATGTACCATAAATTTGGAGGAAATCGGTGATGACCAGTAGGCTCGGGCCCCTTGTTAGTGCAATACGGAAAACAGAAATCGAAGGGCGGTTTCCACTTAGATATTTTCCAGTTGCGCTCTGCGAGTGTTCAGGCGTCATCAGTGTGCACTTGAACGGTACGCAAGGGGCTAACTGAAAGTAGTCGTTACAGTAAAAGTGACGGACAGATTTATTCGATACAAATAAACTTCATTTGTATCCCTGGGAATCATAAAGCGATGTTTCTTGAATGACCTTTTCCATATTTACATTAAACTATGTTCCCGTTCTGTTGGTACGATAATTATCAACGGCAGTTGATAGCAGCCAGTTGAAAGAGATTTATTCAACTGTTAGCGGCAAATCTTTCCACTTCAGTGGTTCAAAAAAATGGTTCAAATGGCTCTGAGCACTATGGGACTCAACTGCTGAGGTCATTAGTCCCCTAGAACTTAGAACTAGTTAAACCTAACTAACCTAAGGACATCACAAACATCCATGCCCGAGGCAGGATTCGAACCTGCGACCGTAGCGGTCTTGCGGTTCCAGACTGCAGCGCCTTAACCGCACGGCCACTTCGGCCGGCCAGTGGTCGTATGTATGATTCTTATCTGAATGTAGTGTGGTAACAATATGGTTTTTAATTTGTGACTGTTGAGTTGTGAAATTTAACCCTGTCTTGTTAATCAAAGCGAGACTGGCGACCATTATATTATCTGATTGGATACTGTGGCACAGTAAACAATTAATCAGAGTCCGCCAAAAATCTTTCTGATTAAATCCGCGAAGCAGTACGTCATGCCATTGGTCTCATCTGCTGCCAGTTGCCAAGAGCACGTGCATTCAAACTGCGGCCGCGGGTTTAACTTTACGCGACGCCGTGGAAGCTTCGAAGCCGGACGAAAGGAACGTTTCACCTGTCATAATGGTTGTACGTTTTTCGTGATCCTTAGATGGCCGGATAACGAAACAGATAATATTAGTGCCTACTAATATACTAAATCTTCTACTTCTGCTACCACTACTATTACTACTACCAGTACTAATACTCAAAATAACAGATACAGTGGATACAGTTATAGTAACACAAATAATACCTAAATGTTAGTCTTACTAATATTGCCATCAGTTCATTACTCACGAATCCCATGTTTATGGGAGATGAAAGTAAATATATCATTACAAAAATGGCTCTGAGCACTATGGGACTGAACATCTGTGGTCATCAGTCCCCTAGAACTTGGAACTACTTAAACCTAACTAACCTAAGGACATCACACACATCCATGCCCGAGGCAGGATTCGAACCTGCGACCGTAGCAGTCGCGCGATTCCGGACTGAGCGCCTAGAACCGCTAGACCACCGCGGCCGGCTATATCATTACAGAAAGCACGGTAACAGTAAGGAAGAATGAAGAACAATTTTGGAAACTCGATAAAAATTTTCTCCAGGCAGCCACTATAAAAGTATTTATTTAAGACTTAATTAGTTTTGAAGGTTCAACTCTCTTTTTTTCGAATGTCAGAAAGAACATTAGAAACATTTAATCTAAGCAGGGCATATGAACGATACACATGACTGTACATGTTGACATCAAAACATACGAACCAGACCGAGTCTGTATGTTCTACTGTTTGGCATCTCAACCGCATATTTACCACATTTGATAGAGTTGGTCCTTTAATGTCAGTATAGTTTACGTTTCGTTTAGATATTTCTGAGTAGCCATGGTTTCCTACGTTTTTGGCTAATGACTTCAAAACAGGTGAAGTTTGTGAAATTTCAAAATGAGAGAAGAAAATTTATATCACCTTCACAAATTTAATCGTATGCGCGACCCACCGCCAGGTTTATCATGTTGAGGAACAAGAACTTGCAAGAAAAATTTTAGTGAAAAAAAAATGGTTCAAATGGCTCTGAGCACTATGGGACTGCTGAGGTCATTAGTCCCCTAGAACTTAGAACTAGTTAAACCTAACTAACCTAAGGACATCACAAACATCCATGCCCGATGCAGGATTCGAACCTGCGACCGTAGCGGTCTTGCGGTTCCAGACTGCAGCGCCTTTAACCACACGGCCACTTCGGCCGGCAATTTTAGTGAACTTATGTTAAAAGAGCTGTATGACGTGAAGGTCATCTGTGCTTTAGACGAGTATCCAGAAGATTGAATATTGATAACGTATGACTTCTAGTTATGGTTTCACAATTGCCGCGCGGGGTAGCCGCGCGGTCTACGACGTCTTGTCGCGGCCCGGGCGGCTCCCTCCGTCGGAGGTTCGAGTCCTCCCTCGGGCATGTGTGTGTGTGTGTGTGTGTGTGTGTGTGTGTTATATTAAGCAGTACGTAAGCTTAGGGACCGATGACCTCAGTAGCTTGGTCCCATAAGACCTTACCACAAATTTCCAAATTTTTGTTGCACAATCAAGCCTCTTTGTGCTATTCACGTCAATGACATGTCTTCGGCTGGAAATCCTCTATACGGCAGAAATTTATAGAACATATATGGATCTTACCACGGCAGTTGATTCATTAGTTAAGGGGCGTAATTTTTGCTGAATACTTTCTAGGGATTTCTGGAGCACATGTTTTCGAAATTTTGTGGTAGTGAGTAAAAAGGGCCCAACAATGTTATCACATACTAATGCGTGATTTCTTGCGAACGCTTCAGGGTTGTATTATGGAAATCAGTTATTAAAACCGGTGTCTATCGAGAATCTAAATTCTTCGCCCTCACTCTGGACTTCATCGTCTTCTTGTGGCAGTATTTGGAAACAGTACTTAAAAGGCACTCCTGAAAGTAGTTTAAAATGTTACTAAGTAGGCTACATATAGCTGTTGCGAGATTTTATCGTGGAACTTTGCAGATAATAAAATATTGTCTCTTTATTTATATGTTGTGTGATGTATCACGGCGAGTCAAACTAAAATCTTCCGAACTGCTGAATAACACACATTATGAAGCATCACAACGACTCATTACCGGGACCCAGAGTTTGAAACAATAAATTTGTTAATCAGCTTGTGAAAAATCACAGCCGTATCGTCAATATTTTCGGTAATTCTCCACAGCGTATTTAATAGGTGACACACACAGTGGTTACGGTTACTACAAGCCACACCCCAAGTTGGGAAACGGGACCAAATTTCTAGTAGTTTACTGTCGAGTTGAGATTTTCACACACAAATGTTTTATTCATGTCTTACAGAAACTAGCAGTACGGCAATAAACAGCCTTTTAAAACACGCCGCTAACGGCAATCAAGTCATTTATAGCAATACAACAGTTTAAATTAAAAAATAAAAAAAACACAGAAGCTAACAGTACGGCAATAACAGCCGTTCAAAACACGCCGCTAACGGCAATCAAATAATTTATAGCAATACCACGATTTAAAAAAAAATTCTTTTTTAAAAGAACACTTAGCAGCTAGCAGTACGGCAATAACAGCCTTTCAAAACACGCCGCTAACGGCAATCAAGTAATTTATAGCAATACAGTTTAAAAAGTTTAAAGAACATTAATAAACGGGCTACAAAAGTAAATACAGAACTTTGTTAATAAAGTACGGTGAGGTAGTGAAGCTACCAACGCCACCATTAAAAAAAAATCAAATGTCTCAGCAAACACACGATTAACGGCAATAAAGTAATGGAGGAATTTAAAAAAAGTTTTTAAACAAAAGTGTCCTGGAATATCATTAGAACATAACAGATATGACGGACCCGTGTAAGGCGGCCACAGATCACCGACTCAGGGATGCTCAGGCTTAGCAGAATACTGACCAATTTAAATACGCCCGTAAACACAATTGCCACTCTCAGGCTGGTCACGGCACTGACTTTTAGCCAGCGAAAACTAGTAATAAGATGGCTTAATTTGCTGTCAGAATTAGAGCTAACCTCGTGCAAGGAAACATTACACCACACAGTCCTGAATGAGCGACCACATGATCAACCAACAAAAAGCATGAATTTACTCATAACACGACAGAATAGCGAAACAAACTGCCAAAACTACACCTCCCATTGGGCAGTAACGAGAGGAGGAGGAAAGATCACTGTCTTCAATTACACCGGTGTCGGGGACAGGATACCCGATCGCCGGAGGCCACAAGGCAGAAGAGACACTGGTTACGCAAACTTATTTCTTAATGAACGCTCTGTCACCGGAGTTCACATCTTCTCTGCAACGTTGACGCGTAGTGACCGCCCCTTCATGTTAGGTGTCTCCTTTTCAAACTCCAGTGTTGAAACGGAGGACTTAAAGAAGCTTTGTGGTGTCACCGCCAGACACCACACTTGCTAGGTGGTAGCTTAAATCGGCCGCGGTCCATTTAGTACATGTCGGACCCGCGTGTCGCCACTGTGTGATCGCAGACCTAGAGCCACCACAAGGCAGGTCTCGAGAGACGATATAGCACTCGCCCCAGTTGTACGAGGAGATTGCTAGCGACCATACGGACGAAGCCTTCCTCTCATTTGCCGAGAGCCAGTTAGAATAGCCTTCTGCTAAGTCCATGGCTACGACCTAGCAAGGCGCCATTAGCCGTACCTACTTTGAGAGTTATAGTATAAATGTCTCAAGAAGAATGCTGTAGTCATCAAATAATAAAGTTAAGTATAAAGCAGCTACGTACTTTTCTTGCTACCATTCAATAGTTATCCTGTTCCAGAATTGACGCCCGTCGGCGTGTGTGTGTACGCGTGCCTTCCTTTCTTTCGGCTACCCGTCACTGTGGACTGGCTGCCTTGTCAGTCCACTTCAAGCTTGTTAACGTCCCACCAAGGGGAAATGAACAGCAACTACTGGTGGGGCGATTCTGTATACAACCAACCCGCGCGGAGCTCGTCCGTCAACTCGCCCGCTCGTTACACACAACCGACATACATCACGTTGCGACTCGGTACAACTGACCACGCCTGGTCCGCGCTGGCGAGCCACATCTACATCTACTTCTACATCCATACTCCGCAAGCCACCTGACGGTGTGTGGCGGAGGGTACCTTGAGTACCTGTATCGGTTCTCCCTTCTATTCCAGTCTCCTATTGTTCGTGGAAAGAAAGATTGTCGGTATGCCTCTGTGTGGCCTCTAATCTCTCTGATTTTATCCTCATGGTCTCTTCGCGAGATATACGTAGGAGGGAGCAATATTCTGCTTGACTCCTCGGTGAAAGTATGTTCTCGAAACTTCAACAGAAGCCCGTACCGAGCTACTGAGCGTCTCTCCTGCAAAGTCTTCCACTGGAGTTTATCTATCATCTCCGTAACGCTTTCGCGATTACTAAATGCTCCTGTAACGAAGCGCGCTGCTCTCCGATGGATCTTCTCTATCTCTTCTATCAACCCTATCTGGTACGGATCCCACACTGCTGAGCAATATTCAATCAGTGGGCGAACAAGCGTACTGTAACCTACTTCCTTTGTTTTCGGATTGCATTTCCTTAGGATTCTTCCAATGAATCTCAGTCTGGCATCTGCTTTACCGAAGATCAACTTTGTATGATCATTCCATTATAAATCACCCCTAATGCGTACTCCCAGATAATTTATGGAATTAACTGCTTCCAGTTGCTGACCTGCCATATTGTAGCTAAATGATAAGAGATCTTTCTTTCTATGTATTCACAGCACATTACACTTGTCTACATTGAGATTCAATTGCCATTCCTTGCACCATGCGTCAATTCGCTGCAGATCCTCCTGCAATCAGTACAATTTTCCATTGTTACAACGTCTCGATATACCACAGCATCATCCGCAAATAGCTTCAGTGAACTTCCGATGTCATCCACAAGGTCATTTATGTATATTGTGAGTAGCAACGGTCCTACGGCACTCCCCTGCGGCACACCTGAAATCACTCTTACTGCGGAAGACTTCTCTCCATTGAGAATGACATGCTGCGTTCTGGTATCTAGGAACTCTTCAATCCAATCACACAATTGGTCTGATAGTCCATATGCTCTTACTTTGTTCATTAAACGACTGTGGGGAACTGTATCGAACGCCTTGCGGAAGTCAAGAAACACGGCATCTACCTGGGAACCCGTGACTATGGCCCTCTGAGTCTTGTGGACGAATAGCGCGAGTTGGGTTTCACACGATCGTCTTTTTCGAAACCCATGCTGATTCCTACAGAGTAGATTTCAAGTCTCCAGATAAGTCATTATACTCGAACATAATACGTGTTCCAAAATTCTACAACACTGCCCTGCTGTGTCCACCAGACTCTCTGAGTGCACGCCCCTACTTCTGCGCCACAACACGAAGTTACCACCGGTCAAAGATCTCACTTCCTCCATAGCAGTTTCCCGGACGCAAAAAGGCAGATATCGATAGCAGAGAGAAAAGACAACCAAGCAGCCACTTAATGACAGACAACATATCAAACAAACATGTCAGGGAAAGAAAAGGAAAACTAATGCAATTTAAACACAAGGTGTAGCACGAGTGGATACACGGCTCAATAGGTGGCATTCGTTTGTATTGTCCTTACAAATGAAGAGAAAACATTGTAACTAGATCTCATAATTGATGATATAATTGGAAAAAAGATTTTCATATAATACGAGTAGTATATGTCAACTGACTCATCCGACTTCTGTATATGCGTTACTTTTGCACGATGGTCAACTATAACCTCTGGTGTAACACAGTTCAAGAGAAAGACACAACTTCTGAATCCCTGTTCAAAGTAGAGAGCGGAAAAAGAATTAACTGTTTCAATTCATTTCCATTGTCACCCTAACTTCCGTTGATAAAGGTGTAAGTTTTCCTTGTGTGGTTATCTTCTTGCTAGAGTGAACTTAAAAACACAATGCTGTATGTTGGAAAATAATTTTCTTGTATTAAGGACAAGACTGATATTAAGTCACATTCAGATCAGCCTGCTTTAGATTTGTGAAAATTACTTCACACGAGTTCTAAGTGATTCCTTCAAAGTAGACGTGAATGAACTCTTTCGCCAAGCCTTTTCCAGGCTTGCAGTCTGTCGACAACGATCTCAGCGCTCACGGTATTTTAAATCTGTGTTTTCTGGTGTTACTACGAACATTACTGTATTCAGTCAAGAGTGTTATGATTGGATATTATCTTGACAAGTTATTCCAGTACTTACAAGGGAACCTCCCCATCGCACCCCCCTCAGATTTAGTTATAAGTTGGCACATTGGATAGGCCTTGAAAAACTGAACACAGATCAATTGAGAAAACAGGAAGAAGTTATGTGGAACTGTGAAAAAATAAGCAAAATATACAAACTGAGTAGTTTGTGGGAAGATATGCAACATCAAGGCCACTGTGATTGCAGGAGCGCCGTGGTCTCGTGGTAACGTGAGCAGCTGTGGAAGGAAAGGTCCTTGGTTCAAATCTTCCATCGGGTGAAAACTTTAATTTTTTATTTTCAGTTTATGTGACAAACTCTTATGTTTTCATCACTTTTTTGGGAGTGATTATCACATCCACAAGAAAACCTAAATCGGGCAAGGTAGAAGAATCTTTTTACCCATTCGCCAAGTGTACAAGTTAGGTGGGTCGACAACATATTCCTGTCATGTGACGCACATGCCGTCACCAGTGTCGTATAGAATATATCAGATGTGTTTTCCTGTGGAGGAATCGGTTGACCTATGACCTTTCGATCAAATGTTTTCGGTTCCGATTGGAGAGGCACGTCCTTTCGTCTACTAATCGCACGGTTTTGCGATGCGGTCGCAAAACACAGACACTAAACTTATTACAGTGAACAGAGACGTCAATGAACGAACGGACAGATAATAACTATGCAAAAATAAAGAAAGTAAAATTTTCACTTGTGCGAAGACTTGAACCAAGGACCTCTCTTTCTACAGCTGCTCACGCTACCACGAGACCACGGCGTTCCTGAGCTCACGTGCTCCTTGATGTTGCCTATGTGGCCCATGGACTACTCAGTTTGTATATTTTGCTTATTATTTCACAGTTTCACACAACTTCTTCCTGTTTTCTCAATTGATCTGTGTTCGGTTTATCAAGGCCTATCCACTGTGCCAAGTTATAACTAAATCTGAAGGGGGTGCGATGGGGAGGTTCCCTTGTTGGTATACAAGTCTAGCACGAAGCGAGGCGCCGCAAGCACTGAATTCGATTTCTGGAGGAGGGTGGCTCAAATCTCTGTCCTGACATCCAGGTTTGAATTTCATGTCGTTTCCCTAAAACACTTAATGCAGGCATGTTTCCTTTGAGTAAGCTATTGTTGATTTCCTCTTTCATCACCGAGCGAGATGGCGCAGTGGTTAGCACACTGGACTCGCATTCGGGAGGACGATGGATCAACCCAGCGTCCGGCCATCCTAATTTAGGTTTTCCATGATTTTTCTCAATCGCTTTAGGCAAATGCCGAGATGATTCTTCAGAAAGGGCACGGCCGACTTCCTTGTTTGTCCTTCCCTAATCCGATGATACCGATGACCGCTGTGTTTGGTCCCCTCCCCCAAATCAACCAACCAACCTCTTCCATCCATGCTCAATCTATGTATGAAACTCTAAACTTTGTAGATAATCTTCTCCATTTTTTTCTGAGTGTATGTAGTCTGACTGCAGAATAATGAGGAGAGGTCAGATTGTTTGCAGATGGTACAGTCATTTACTGTCTAGCAAAGTCATTAGAAGATCAAAACCAATTGCAGAATGACTTAGACGCGATATCTGTATGGTGTGAAAAGCGGCAGTTGTCTCGGAATAAGAAAAAGTGTGACGCCATCCACAAGAGTACGGAAAGAAATCCGCGAAATTTCGGTTACATGATGTGTCCCAAATTTAAAGGCTGTCAATTCAACTAAATATTTGGGAATCACAATTACGAACAACTTAAATTTGGTCTCCGCTAGGGTGTTGTTATGTGGTATTGATATTCTTACCAGATAGCACTGACAGAGGATATCTAAAAATTTCAATGAAGCGCAGCTCGTTTTGTGTTATCGCGAAATAGGGGAGAGTGTGTCACGGATATGACAAGCGAGTTCGGGTGTCAGTCATTAAAACAAAGGCGTTTTCGTTTCCGCGAGATCTTTTCACGAAATTTAAGAAGCAAACTTTCTCCTCTGGGTGTGAAAACATTTTTTGTCGCTGGACTGCATAGGGAGCAATGATCATCGTAATAAAATAATAGAAATCAGAGCTTGTACTAAAAGATTAAGTGTTCATTGTCCCCACTCGCTGTTAGAGAGTAGAACGGTAGAGAAAAACGTAGTGTGAAAGTGGTCCGAAGCACTCTCTGTCAGGCACTTAAACGTGAATTACTGAATAGTCTTGTAGATGTAGGTGTATGCGGAGTAACAGATTGTCTGCACCACCAGCGTGAGAGGCTGATAATCAGGTTTCGGCCTTGAAACTAGTTGTGACTAAGTGAAAATGGTTCAAATGGCTCTGAGCACTATGGGACTTAACATCTGAGGTCATCAGTCCCCTAGAACTTAGAACTACTTAAACCTAACTAACCTAAGGACATCACATACATCCATGCCCGAGGCAGGATTCGAACCTGCGACCGTAGCGGTCGCGCGGTTCCAGACCGAAGCGCCTTTAACCGCGTGGCCACACTGGCCGGCTGACTAAGTGAAGAAAGAGGTCTGTGTAGCTGTGAAAGAGCTACTTTATGATCTTTCTTTCTTTCGTTTCAACTCCAAAAGAAACTACCTGCAAGAATACGTAGTTAGATTGAACATCTTAATACGGATCCATCTCGTCAGAAGCAAAGATAGAGTGTGGTGCACGTCGATATAGTGCTGTTCATGATATGCATAAATGAAATGGAGAACAGCGTATGTAGATTTAGAAGGTTGTTCGCAGACGACGAACTTCTGTACGGGAAAGTGACATCTTTACAAACGTGTTACGAAATACAAAGAATACAGAGAGACTTTCATATGATCAGCGACTGGTGCGAAGATTGGCACCTGATCCTGAACATTAAGTAATGTAATGTAATGCGCGTAAATAGACGATAATATACCATATCGCTTGCCTATGCGTGCGGCGATCAGTTACTAGAATCAGTTCCAATCTAGCAATCTAGGAGTTTCTCTCCGGAACTATCTAAGGAGTGACACCCATGTAAATCTAGCCATAGGAAAAGTCACGTACTGGAATCAGATTTAATAAAATAATTCTAAGGATCTAAATAGGTGGCTTACAAAACCCTTACTCGACTAATTCTTGAGCATTGTTCCTCAGTTTGGGATCCTTCCAACTCTGATTTACGGAAAGAAAGAAGGATTCCAAGAACAGGAGCGCAATTCCTCATAAATTTGTTTAGACAGTGTAGGTGTGCCACAGAAATACTCAACAAACTGCAGTGGGAAATGTTAAAAAGTAGTTGGAGATTGTCTGCTAACAGCCTTCACTGGTGACCACTTGCAATCCCTGCATGCCACCAAAATGGCGGCATGCGGCATGCGTCTGTAGTTGTGGTTCCGTATATTTTCTGGTTTTATATATTTTTATATCTATTCTTTTTTCTTTTGACCTGTGTGTTTCATATCGGTACTTAATGTTTGTATTGTAGCCTATTTATATGCAATTAATTCATGTGATACTCTGCCATACGATAAATGAAAATAAAAATAAATTTCTCACAAAATTGCAAGACCCCGTTTCAGCATGAGTCAACAAACGCATTATTTCCTGCAATGTACATCTGTCATAATGATCGCGATGGTAAAATTATAGAATTGTAGGAACATTCAGACGACTGCTGAGAATTCTTTCCCGCGTTCCATCCGCTTAGAATGAATGGAATAAGATACTTGGTGAAGCGGGGTGGGGGGGGGGGGGGGCGCTGGTACATTATATGCAGTCCGCCACATACTATACTGTAATTTGCGGAATACAAATGAACATTTTCCAGCTACCAGTGCCATTTGGTAGGACATTATAGTTATCGTGCATGGTCGGACATTCCATAGACCTCCGTCCTTTTATTGTAATCAGGGCGTACCCAATGAAGACGTGAGACAATTGACATTTCTTTGTAGGATGACATTCTCAGAATTCTCTGCTTACGCCGCAGCTGGACGTGTTCTGCGCCGCACTGTTTACTCGACCGTCACTAAAGCGCGTACTGGTGCAACAAGTTTCAACGCGTGTTCTGGAAGAATACGTCACAGCAGTTTCGGAGGTGTTTTCCCAGCCGTACCTAAGTACACAGTCGCTTTGCTGCAAAGCTAGCTGTTGTTAATAATTCAACTTGTAAATCGAAGTACCTATTTGTCGAAGATAAACAGAAAAACCAACGTAATTCTTTGCTGTTCGCGGGAGATTTTCGACAGTTGAGTGGACGAAATGTGGGCTGCGAGTGGAACACAGTTGTTCATTGGATAACCCAACAGCATAATTCTTCTGCGGTCGACTTTGGCCGTATGTGAACCGAGTGAAACTTAATGTTTGTTTGGCCGCTCTCTTTATTCTTTCCCAAATTTCTTCTTCATTCAGTTCTTATTTTGCTCTACTCGGATGATGTTGATATGTGACTGAAATTCCGTGATGTAAGTTGTTTCTGCCTTATTGTGTTAGCCTCATTTCTGATGTTACACTAACCTCTTGTGCGTCATTCTGAGGCTGCCGTAATTTCTCTGTGTTTACTTTTAATTCCAAGAAGATCTTTCGATAAACGTATTTTTCATAGTATGCATATTCTCACTAAAACCCTTCAATTTTCGTTCCTGTATGGTATCAATAATATCATTGGTATTTTCCTATAGTCCGACAGTTTTTCCGTCCCGATATCTCATACACATCTTTCTATGGTCCTAAAATATTCCTCAAATCTCTTCTTTCTTTTTTCTGGTTGAGATGCCAATATCTGAAGGGCCAGAGCTCTTCTGCAACTGTCGATAGCATTGTTTCTGGCCACTGGGGTGTGTGATTTAAACTAAGTTGCTTTTTTGTTTTTGAACGCAATGCTACTACGTTAAATTTCATCTATATTTGTTAGGATGGAGGCTTCTAGTCTCTCCAAACGTTTGTTGCAGTTTATCAGCGATGTGAAGTATTCCACCAGCGGCTAAGAGTTGTCTTTTGTTGCACAGCTTTACGCTACCATCTTTTTGGTTGATGCATGACGGAGGCGACTGGTGTTATTGCATCACTTCTTCCCTTTTGTTAATTAGAAATATTAAATTACATTGTGGTAATATTGGTGATGTATACATACGAACGTGGCATTAATTTAAACAAGAACATGACTCTGAAAGCAAACTAGAAGACTCTAAGTACACCTTACTTTACGAGTGATACCTTCTAGATGGTGAAAGGCTTTTCTAGTACAATATTTCGTTAAAAATTTACTTACTAGAATCTTATTTCCTTTATTAATACATGCATCTTAATTGGAGTTGTTTGAGAAGATGTTAAAAACATCCCTTGAAAGAAGGAAGATTAGGATTTAACGTACTGTCGACATCAAGGTCTTTAGAGACTGAGCACAAGCTCGCATTCATTCGAGGATGTGGAAGGAAATCGGCTGTGTTCTTTCAAAGGCACCATGACGGTATTTGCCTGAGGTGATTTAGGGAAATCACAGCAAACGTAAATCAGGATGACCGGACACGGGGGTTGAACCTTCGTCCTCCCGAATGCGAGTCCAGTGTGCTAACCACTGCACAACCTCTCTCGGCAACATCCAATGAATTTTACTCTCACAAGCAAAGATAAGGTATGCTTCGTAATGTGGAAGATTATCTGGGCCTCTGTAAACCGGGTGGGTACCGAATTCCGTGATAATAATGCGTGTTATATGTTAGAGAGACCACCGAAGCAGTAGGGAAGAAGTGCAAGGAACAAGAACTACACATTGACTTAAACAGCTAACCAAATGAGCTTTCGCAGAAGGTCACCTGGAATAAAAACAAGAAATGAGATAGGGCAAGACCACTACCCTAGCGCAGACTCGAAATTCCAGGGGCAGAATAATTAGGGAGTCTGCCAAAACAAGGATATCTACGTTTGCATCTAGAGCCACGTTATAGTAGGTGGCAGAGGGCACTTCGTACAATGTTATCAATTTTCCGTCCCACTCTATTCAGGGACTGAGCGAGGAGAATGACTGTATGACTCTGTATGCGGACTAATCCTACCTACCATATTCTCCTGAGCAATGCGTGCGATATACGATGATTGCAACAGAATTGTGTCACTACCAGTTTTCTAATTTACCCAACAGGTTACGCGAGAACAACGCGGTCTTCCTGTCACAGCTTGTCACTTAACTTCCCGTAGGATCTGTGGTACAATTTCATATGATGTACACCGACCTGTTACGAAACTTCCGAAACGTACACACATTTGTTCGATATGCGCTGTCACGCCTACTCAATGAGGCTTCCAAGCGCTCGAAGAATATTCTAGACTTGGTCATCCTAGCGGCTTGTATGCTGTTTCCTTTGCAGACGTACTGCACTTTCCCAGATTCATTACAGGAAATCAGTCTCCCATTCAATTTTCGTATTACGAGAGCCGCCTTTTAATTTTTATACAAAAAAGATTGCAAAACTTTTTCCGTGCAACTCATTTAGTGTTTCTCAAAATATTCAGCTTTAAATTTTATGCACTTGCATGCGTTCGAACCAGTTTCAAAAATACCAGTAAACCCGCTGCCCACGATTATTTAAAGAATCGAACTCCGTGTATAAAACGTCGTACCAAACTATGAGTCGTATAATGACATAATGTTGCAGGTACAGTCAGTAGCATATGCGGATACATTCTGCAAGATATGGTTCGAATAGAGTTTGTGCTAAAAGGGTAATAAATTAAAACATAATATCTGATGCTGCAGTTTTTTTTTTGCATAGACAACATGTTTCATCATTTTTCGTGGGGTTCAGTGGGAAAAGTTTCGTAAATATTTGAAATTATGTGTAAAGTCGCTGAATGCTCTCATTCTCAAATAATGGATGATCACAGTCTGGGCTGTGTGTTACTCTACCTCAACACACAAACTGCTTGTTGGCTTCTGTCCCAAGTTCTTCGGCCGACGTTTGTTCAATGATTTTTCTGACGTTCCGACAGCACGAGTGGCTGGCATCGTCAAATCTTCGCTCTTCATTGCTGAGCTCGCGGCTGCAAATTGTATGTACCTGGCGCACCAACGCACAAGGACTTTTCAGTGGTCATTTCCGGTGCGGTTCTTCTCTTGCTACGTGCAAGGATCGTTCGCTGCAGCACGGCAATCCAGGATCTGTTCACCATGAGGCTTTCTTCTTTCTTGTTGAAGCTATTCTCATGTTTGTGTACTTCTATAGTTCCTCTGAACAAGAGGGTGTGATAGCTCTTCCGTACAGCCAGAACTTCCGTGTCGGCTAATTTTACTATGTGGTCGGCCTCACACAGCGCGTGCTCTGCCACGGCCTGCTTCTCCATCTGCCCCAACCTGCAATGCCAGTTTTGTTCTGTGATCCTGGTGTTCATTGATCGTCCAGGCATTCCAACATAAACTTTTCCTATGTTTCCAGAGGTCTTCCGGTAGTCCACAGAAAGTTGGACATCGCATGGCGTGAGGTCAGCGTCACTATAGGACCAAATGGGGCTAGCCCCGCAAAATCCAGACAGTTGAAGGAACGGGAAAGGACACTGTGTATCAATCAGCGACCGGTTACGATTAACCGTGGAGGTGTTCTTCATTACAGTATGACTCGGAGACAACATTCGAATGACTTCACAGGGGGAAGAAGCATCGGGAAACTGGAAGAAGAACGAAGTGTGACGATTTTAGCCTAGGAGTTTGGCTATTGCTCACAACATTGTTTCACATGCGCTGAGAGTGTTCCGAACCACAGGCACTACTACCCGAAGGAGAAGAGGTGGTCGACCACGGTCAACTGCAATAGCAGATGGCAGCTAATTGTACCACAGGCAAAAAGGTAATCACGCCAAACAGTGGGTGTAATTGCAACCACATTTAGCGGGACTGCGATATACGAAATTTCACGCTCCACGTGGCACGACGACTGCATGGGGATGGTCACTGGCCGATGTTCAGTACGCCGTGTTCCGTTGACAAACGCACAACGGCGGCACTGTTTGCGATGGTGCCAACAGCATAGGGACCGGGCCAAAAGTGAGTGCTATTCTCGGATGACAGCAGATTCAGTCTGAGTGGTGATTCTATGCGTACCCTCATATGGCGAAAGATGGATAAACGTAATGCACCTAGGAACGTTCTCGAATACGACCGTTTTGATGGTCCAGATCATATGGTACAGGGAGGCATAATGTTGCACCAGCGTACTATTCTCGAACAAACGTATATTTCAGTTTTACCAAAGATAAGGGAAATTAGAGCTCGTACTGAGGCGTTCAGACAGTCGTTTTTCCCTCGCGCGATCATTCGGCCCCGACTTCATTTTAATGGATGACAATACGAAACCGCACACATTTTAGATGGAGCAGCTCTTGGAAAGAGAAGATATTCCGCGAATGGACTGGGCTGTCCGTTCCCTGATTGTAGTCCCACCGAGCGTTGGGGAGATGTATAACAGCAAGTTTGCAGGCAACAATGACATCCAGCAGTTGTCCACTGCGCTGTCCTGTAATGGAGCACACTACCAACGGAACCGGTTATCAACCTTGTGGCCAGCATGGGAGCACATTGCAGAGCATGCACTGCCGTCTATGGTGGTCACACGCCCTAATAAGAGGCATGTCCCACCTTTTTAATATCCAATGGACCATCGTGAATTGTGGTGACTTCAGTGTAATTATCGTCTTTGAGTAAAGGGTCTCATCTGTTAGTTTCATTGCGTACTTCTTTGTCACCTTCTGTACTATAGGGATACTGTAGCCGTTCTTTCTAAGTGTGGTCCAGATTTCATCGTGCTGTATTACTTTCAGTGACACATAACGCCAAAGTTACTTTCCTTCCTAAGTTTTGCACCCTATTGCAGTTATGTGCGGACATTCTTTCACCCTTTTAGTAAACAGGAGTCCTCTGAGCTCTTTTCCAGTGACGCGGGACTATTCGCTGCCTAAATCCGCAGAGTATTCTCTGTAAAACATGGCATGAATACCGTAAGGGCTGGTACCTTTACGAAATATCTTAATCCGCGACGTATATTTCAGTTTTATCAAGGTTTTGGATCTGGCACTATGATCCACCTTGAAAGTGCATAGCTCTGCTGTAAACACTGGCACAATACCAGTAATACCTCACAGCAAGGTTGGTGCCCAGGCAGCGAGCACACATAAGCTCACACCTCCGAGAACATCAGTCTTCTAAATATACAAAATAGTCAAGTTGGCACATGATAACAAGAAACATACGGTGAACTCGTATGAATTTGAAGCTTAGACTGAACACACATCTACGGTACTGTGACTTAGTGGGTTTTATAACGTCATGAGAGGTTACCGTATTGCACCAAGCGAAATCCAGTAAACTGCGGATAGACGTCATGATTGAGGACAATCCTCTCGACAAGAGGGACGTTTATTTCCTTTAATTTATAACTGATAGGCAGAAATGAATAATCATATAAAAGTTGGTATGTGCCAGTCTACAAATTCAGATGTCCGGGACTCACTCAGAGAATAGAGGAAGGCAAGGGTATACCACCTCCAACAGAATCATGCCTAGTAATGTACAGTGATGTTAAGACCCAAACACATGTTGTCAATAAATCAGCCGAGAATACCTCAGATTTAATATACTTCACCTCGCAGCTAACAAGAAGTTGTATTTACTTATTCATGACGACCGGAAAAAAAACTTGTAGGTCGGGATATTTGCTTTCTGCCGTGACTGAGGTTTCACACTGGTACCGTTGTTATCCTCAGAGAACATGTCAGAACACAGGATTATGAGACTATTTGAGGTGATGAAATGTATTTTCGAGCACAGTTAATTTTACTTAATTTTCTCCATCTCCATGAAGGCAACTTCAAAATCTTGAATGTGAAGAACAGTCCTTCCTCGATACCTGTAGAGCACGACAGGATTCGAAATACACAATAATTTCTTTTTCTTGTGTTAATTGTGGTCAAAATTTTACGTAAAGTATACTGCTATAAAATACTTAAATGAGACCTATGTCGGAAATTTGCGCAAGAAATGTACTCCAATCACATCACGAAAGTCAGCGGTTGCAGTGACCCTCTGACACGCGTTTATTTCCCACTGGTGCCCTGAAGGTGCCCAAACATGAGGCAATAAATGGAACTGTTTTTCAGGCTTTGCTTTATAGCCTGGATATAACGTCACATCGTGATATTGCGATGGGTCTAAGAAAAAAAAGTTCTCCACAGTTCATAGTCGGACTTCCTTAAGAAGTCATCTAAGATGAAAGTTCCGAATTCCTGTTGCTAATTTCTTTTCACTCTTGAATGGGAATGTCATTGGTGAACTTCCATGCCTCTGCTCCAGCGAATTACCCAACTTGACCATTAGAGTAACCTATTTCAGAGCTGAGAATTCAGAGCGGATATCCCTCCCTACATAGTAGAAGAACCGACACCCATGAGACACTACAGTGTTGCAGTGGCAGCTCTCTTGCCGTCTTGGGAAATTAAGTGGTTGGGCTTTCTACGTGTCTGGGGCGTCGCCAGACCTGTTTTCGGTCACTAATGTGACAGCGAGGAGCAGGACGAGCGAGATGCACAGTTGTGGCGCGTTTGTAACGGTCAGGTAGCAACAGCCCGAGTCATGGGGCGTTCATTCTCCGAAAGCGTCAAGGCACTGGGCTTATTGCGTACCACCATCTCAGGAGAGTAACGTGACAACCTCTATTCCGAGAAAAGTTCCCCTGCCCTTCTCAGTTGCTGTACGCAACAGCGAGTTCATGACATGGTCGCAGTCAACTGCGGCGACCTGTAGCAGCCGTAGTATAGGGCCATAGCACACCGGAGAACTCATTCTATCAGTGCTATAAAACAATACCATCCAACGAGAAAACAAACTATCCAGAACCATTTCCACGCAGAAGGATACACAACCTCGATCACCACATGTGTATTTATATCCACACAGACATACAAAATGTATGGGCAGGAATGGCAGATTTTTCTACCTCCAGAGCTTGGTTTAAATGTGATTGTTCCTTCACATTTCTGTTTCACAATTGCGTCATCAACAGACGACTTGGGCACCTCGAGAAGGGTTTAAACGTTCCTGAAGAATTCGTTACTCCAGCGAAATTCAATGACTAGTTCACGTTCGAAACAACTGAGCTCTCCTGACCCACCCATTTTGCTGTTACTGCCTCTTCTGACAACACATTATTGCCTGATTAGTTTTATACTGGCAGATGGGTCTCTCGTGCCATTTAGTTATCAATTACGCATTACAAAGAAGTGTCCGATTCCTTCTGATCAGGTACCCACCATACAGTGCAGTAGTATCATTTTGCTCCATACCTGTTCTACTCACTGATGGAGGTAAAACCTCTTCATCTGTAAGTATGAGCCCAAACATCTGGTCATAAAGCTACATGTACGCCATCTTATCAGACGTACCGGGCACCACTATGTTGTGCAGAACTGACCACGACATGTCACGGGAGGCAAACTGACGAGTATAAAAAGAGGCGGAGAGTATTGTATTGTCATTAGAGAAGCAGTATGGATTGGTCAGGAGAGATTAGTGACCTCGAACGTGGACTAGTCATTGTTTGGTTGGTTGGTTGATTTGGGAAGGAGGACCAGCCAGCGAGGTTATCGGTCCCATCGGATTATGGAAGGATGAGGAAGGAATTCGGCCGTGCCGTTTCAAAGGAACCATCCAGGCACTTACCTGAAGCTGTTTAGGGAAATCACGTAAAACCTAAATCAAGATCGTCAGACGCAGATTTGAACCGTTGTCCTCCCGAAGGCGAGTTCTGTGTGCTGACCACTGCGCCACTTTGCTCGGTGACTAGGCATTCGACGACGAATAAGTAACAAATACATCAGACACATTTCAGCCCTTCTAAAGCTGCCCAGTTCGGTTGTTGTTGATACGACTGTGAAGTGTAAATGCGAAGGAAGAATCACAATTAAACAAAGACCAGGCAGACTTCATCTACTGACGGACAGGGAGCTTCGAGCCTTACGGAGGGTGGTTGTATAAAACCGCATGAAATCAAAGGAAGGAATCACTCGTGAACTCCAATGTGATACTAGGAGTGCAACTAGTACAGTGACTGTACGTAGGGAGCTAAAAGCATAGGGACCGCTCGCAATAAGCGGGAAATCCGGGTTCGAGTCCCCATCCGGCACAAATTTTCACATATCACTAGGAGGTAGTACATCTATACCTAATACAACAGATGTTAAAGAGTTCGCGGGTAGCGAATAAATTTCGACTAATGCTAATCTGCGGGAATTTTTCTTGAGCGTAGAAATATTTGAAATAAACAAAGTTAGGCTCGTGTTTCACAAATTTCAAGATACAAATCTCATTTAGGTTTAAGAAATCTCCGCACACATCTTGGAATGTTTCCTTTACACCGAAGTGAGAATACACTAGTTTGAAATCAAAGAAGTCGCTTCACCCCATTTCCCGAAAGTTATAATTACTCCTTCGTTGCTCAAGATTAATTTATAGGCAAAAAAGAAAACGAAACCCTGCAATAGCGCGATAACAAGAAAGTGCTCGAGACAAAATTTGGCTTGAAAAACTAACATCTCATGGAAATTAATGTGGAGTGGAGAGACATTGTGGGAAATTAAGTGCAGTAGTGTTACAGCTCGAAATGTTACCAAAGAAAGTAGGATCTATGAGATTAAAAAAAAAATCGTTGCAGTCCTATTTCAAAATACGACGTTGTATGTGTATAATGAAAATAAAGCAGTATTTCTCAATAGCAAAAACGTTCAGTTTGGAGATGATACACTATTGTACACAAAATTAACTGCTACCCTGAAGAAATTGTGGCCACAATTAGAGTTAGCACGCTATCGCACAACAAAGTGTAACTAATTTCGATGGTTCAAAATGGCTCTGAGCACTATGAGACTTAACTTCTGAGGTCATCAGTCCCCTAGACCTTAGGACTACTTAAACCTAACTAACCTAAGGACATCACACACATCCATGCCCGAGGCAGGATTCGAACCTGCGACCGTAGCAGTCGCGCGGTTCCGGACTGAGCGCCTTAACCGCGAGACCACCGCGGCCGGCTTATGAGTTAGTACAAAACAAAGAATAAAAAATGGGATTTTTGAGACATGACTACTGTTCCAAGATAGATGCACGTAGGACAACCTTACATGTGTCGTGGTACGGCGCACCTCCGCAGCTCGCAACGAACACAGGTTAATCTCGCGTCCGAAGATTATTTCTGCTAAGCTTACGAAGACTACGAAATTTTAAACTGTCTGTATTCTACTGATACTGATACTGATACTGGGGCAATGGTAACTCCTCTGCAAATCACGCATATCGAATTCTCCGCCAATCCGATAAATGTCAAAGCAAATACTGCATCCTGAGAAGACATTAAACAAGCCGGTCAGTTCATACGATGCAGACGTTCCAGTTCTTTCTCTCCTAGCATGTTCAGCGCCTAAGCTCAGTTAATATATCACTGAGCGTGTACCTTTGCGTACAAAGTAAATAGTAGACATAGTGAGCGTGTGGGTGCTATTCTGTCATTCTGCGCAACGGATTAATCTGGGATGTACCCTTTACCCTATGGCTCCTGCAAGATGCAACTTCCACCCTCGCACTACTACCGAGGTCAGACAGACGCTCCTAACGTTCTAATGAGAAATGCCTGAAAAACTTTCAGCAATAAATATCTTCTGGTGTCGTCCGCTGTAAGGAAATGACACAAAAATTCACACGTAACTAGCGGGATAATTGGGTACTGGAGTAGTGCTAGTTAGTGTAAGAAAAACATGAAACTAACGAAAATTATTATTTTTTTGCAAAAATTCTGAGAAATCACAATGACACTTTTAGTTATGAACTGAACAAGTTATTTCCGGGTTCTTTTCGGAATGTGAAGTTACCTCTCAAGGATAGGATTCGCTAATGAAATTTCTGTACAAAGTTTAAGATTGTTATTGACTTGGCAGAATGGCTGAGAGCCGCGCCTACTCAACTTGAATAATTATCCGTTAGAATGTTGCCAGGTATGGTCAAGGCTGTCACATGTGAAATGCAGTGAAGTGTACTGTTGTGGAGGAAATATGGGGCTCGCAAGAGCTGTAGCGCACAGTACCGTAAGCTGCAATGACTGCTGCCTGCGCTGCTCGCTGCTGACAAATAAGATAACTCTCGTTCTGTCTGGATTGACCATCGCCAATCAAACTCTCCCTACGCCTTGATGAAGTCAAGGACTCCTATTCGCCCCTAGTCTAACTATTGGCGTGGGACACCGGTCAGATAACCAGTCCACCGCGATGCCACTCAAAAATTCGCTCGCAGGCGTTTTAACTATAACTCTGACCGTTCACACCGCACAATAAGTGTGGTGGCCAACACAGTGAACAACGTTTAATCGCAAGGACTCAATATAGAGTCGCACTCCGATTCGCTCTCGACAGAGGTGCTCTCTCAGTGAAGTACTGAGGAGAGACTTGTTCCTCGCTCTTTGAGTACACGTACGAGCGCACACGCTATCGTTAGGTGTTCTAGCTTTAAGAGCGACAACGGAACGGCCCCTCTCCACGCCAGACATGAAGGGGTATATCTTTCGGTCTCTTCCATTACTCCTTTAGCTCAAGGCGTCAGGAATATCGTCTGCCAATCAGCATTGCTCTTCTAAAACGGGAGAATGACGTTTCGTTTAAGGCAAACAATCCGGAAATCTGTAGCATTGGCATTTGGCGTTTGCTGTCTCCCTGTGAAAACCTCTGAAACTGTGTGCTATGTTTTTGAAGAATGCGTAGGCTGGGCACTCCCACACAATGTAGCGTAATTTGCTTTTAAGCCGAACACGGGGTCGTTCTCCCTTTCACTCGGGCAAACGCTGTCTGCTCTATGGGTGGTCTCCGGCCGACGTAGACATGTTGACTCGTCCTCTGAAGGGACCGGCCTCCTCTAAAAGCTTTTCTGACCATCGTGTCTTGAATGTCTGTGTGTACGCCAGCCTCGAGCATTTCAACCACGGTGCGCACTTGCAATTTACTAGTTATTTGCATATCGTTTACACGAATTTATACAACATTGACTTTATCTTATCGAGTTGGGTTCGAATGAAGCGTCTTGATGTGTAGAATATGATTATGGGGGCGGAATATGTAAGCAATGAAGGTCAGGAGACCACGACGTCTTACAACATACATAAAAAGTACAGTTATTGCATTATAACTACTTGTCCCAGCGGAAGTCTTTATGTTTTGACTTTGCTGTAAGTTGAAAACAAAACAGTTACCAGCACGTACTCCCAGAATAAAAAACCGTTAAGGTAGTTACTATCTCCAAACAAACTTCACGTTATTGAGTAAGTCAGTAAATGTGAAATTACTTAATACGAATTTATTTTATTTATCGTACGGTTTTTAAGCACAGCATTTAATACGGTTTAAGTTTCGTGAAAGAACAGAAAGTGAACGTCTAAATCACTTTTAGCAACAGAATGAATGGGTGTCAAACATTTGCTGAACGATTTATGGGGGACAAACAGTTTTTAACACTCAATCACCCGGTGCGAGTACAGTGTTGATACAGCTTACTCCCTTTTCGTTTATGCTGGCGCTGCATGGAGCTAGCAAACAATTTCTGTCTTTGTGTGCTATAGGACTTGTCTTACCACGATTAAGGCGTAGTTGCAGATGGACAACTGAAATATCAGTTGTGGTATATTCCAAAGAATGCGATTAATTTATTTCAAAAATTAAACATTTATTTAATTTTAATCGTTTGTTGTTTCTATTTATATTGGCTAAATGAAGGCCATAGGGCGTTCTCTTACACCGGATCAGGAACTATACATTTCAGAAACTATCACAAAACTTTCTCAAATTGTTTGCACACTTAAGTTTGAGTTTTCTCCTTAGAAGTTAATATGTTTATAATTACTAACATAAATAATAATAATAACAGTAACAAAATGTTGAAATGTGTGTGAAATCTTATGGGACGTAACTGCTAAGGTCATCAGTCCCTAAGCTTACACACTACTTAACATAAATTATCCTAAGGACAAACACACACACCCATGCCTGAGGGAGGACTCGAACCTCCGCCGGGACCAGCCACACAGCCCGTGGCAACAGTAACACTAATTAATAAAAATAACAGCAGACATTATTAATAACTATAATATTAATTAGGAGTGCTTGCTGAAATTAATGCCTCCAAATTCTTACGTGAGAACTCTTAAGGGTTTTTAAATAAAACAAACGTTATAAACATTCTAAATCTTTATTCTTCGTGTCTACATATTTGCAGCTGTCTACACTAGAGGGCTCCAAATTGTAGAGTGTTTCAAATTCGAAGAGTTCGTCCACACACGGAGCACACTCTCCTTCGGCATGACAATGCCAGACCACACACGAGTGCTGTAACGCCTGCGACAATCGGACACCATGGGTTCACTTTCATCGAGCAACCTCCATACGGCCCCGACTTGGCTCCATCCGATTTTCATCTGTTTACAAAACTTAAAGAACACCTTAGAGGACTTCAATTTCATAATGACAGGTTGAAGCAGATGTGAGATTGTGGCTCCGTCAGCAAAGTCAAACATTCTACAGTGTCGGTATCGACAACTGGTCTCTCGTTGGGAGAAATCTGTTCGTCGTCAGGGTGACTATGTTGAGAAATAAATGTGTAGACATGAAGAATGAAGATGCAGAATGTCAATGACGTTTGTTTACTTAAAAAAAACTTTAAGAGTATTCACATAAAAAATTCAGAGGCATTGCTTATCAGCACACCCTCACAATTGAACAGTTTTGGTGTCACGTTTAATATAATTAGAAACAAAAGGGATAGTGACAGATGAGACTATTTAAATAACAGTGACAGTGGCATTAACCATTACTAAAGAGAAGACTCTTTTAACAGAGGACTCTGTTGGGGAGAGAAGAGGGGGGAGAGAGGAAGATGGAGAGAGAGAGAGAGAGAGAGAGAGAAAAGCGAAAGTATGCTGGGTTAACTACAGTGTACTGCAGATAAGTATGTGGAAGAGACAGCTATTGTGGCTGGAGGTCTTTTGAAGTTGGAAAGGACTATAATTTTCTGAAATTTTGAGGACGAACGTTCCAGAGTCGGGTTCCAGGTACAGAAAATGAGTTTTAAAACAATGCTGTGTTGAGTAGTTGCACAGATATGATTTTTCTGTGTTGAGAGCGACGTTTTCTCTTATACTGTCCAGCCACGTCATTAGTTGAAATACAAGATATGCAGAACTCGAAATACACTGCTTGACAAGAAAATGAAGCATCCAGTAGACATGGTCGGATGTCGGTATAACTTAGTACACGTGCACACCATCGACGGCTATATCAATGATTAGTTACAGTTGTATCTGACAGGTAGAATGGCCACCAGAGTGCATTACTGCTGTTACTAGGCCCAATAGGGTATGTAATGGGTGCTTAACTTTTTGTCAGGCAGTGTATCTTCAGGCAAATGCCATACTCCATATGTACACCTGATTCCGCAGGCGACTTTTACGTTGTTTGGCGGATGGAATAGAGTACACCAGTTCCACCCCCACCCCCACATCCCCTCTCTTCCGTATCGTATTCCAACCGCGGACGGTACACTAGAGGAAAGGTTGTCGGTACACCTCCCTATGATCCGGAGATCTGGCCTTTGTTTAGTTGTGATTCCTCCTTCGTATTTACAGTTCACAGACACATCAACAACAGTCGAAATGGGCAGCTTTAGAAGGGCTGAAATGTCCCTGATGTATCTGTTACGAAGGTGACGTCCAATGAGTAGTCCACTTTCGAGGTCACTGCTTTTAGCGCCGTGTTATTACACGATATACGTGTTGGACCAAGTAGTGTTTCTTGATTCACAAGGGGACCATGCATATTCGTCATCACTGATTTCATCCAAATTTATGGCATATGCAAGTGTTTGTCAAAAATTTAAGTGACACAAGTGGTAGCTCCAGATGGGCAAACGGAATGGGCGCGGATTAGGCGAGGTGAGTCATTCATGTTAGCGTGGTTCCCAGGCAGTAGTTGGCGCAGCGGGAAGAGTACAGAACAGTAATACAATGGTCGTGGGCTCGAGTTTGTTGATCAAATACCTTATCTGACGATACAAATATACACAGCAGGGCTGCTTTAGCGTAGTGCGTTTGTGGGGAATCATTTTAAAACTGCACGACGCCAACCCCAAATTTTCTGTTTTTTTTTCCTTTTCATGCATTGTAAGAAAATATTAATGAACACAATATACTGACCATTATTTCGGTTTATTTTCAGTAATTCCACAGTACGTCGCATCGTTGCCCCCCTCGTAGTATTAGTTTACTGTAGCTCTCAGCAGCAACGCAAATCGTTGGATAAATTTGAAAATAAAATAAGTTTCTGGAAAGTGACTTGAACCCACTACTCTTGGATTACCATTCTGCACTCTTTCCGCTATGCCAACAGATGGCTGGAAACAACGCTTACGTAAATGACTCGTGCCTCGCCCGACCAGCGCCACAAATTATATTTTTTATAAACTGGAGCGAGGACGCCGAGAAGATTGTGAATAAAGGCTCTCTTGTAATGTATCCCGCTGTAGTTCCTTATGCGTCTGTCTACCGCCTAAAAAAGAAAATCATAACGAAGCGTGCAGCTCTCGTTTGAATCTTTCTTTTATGCCTTATTTTAATAAAACTTGGTAAGGATCTGAAACTGACGAACAATACTCAAGGACGGGTCTAAGGGGGATTGATAAACTCTTTCGTTCGTGAATTATTGTTGACTAAGATTCATCCAGTAAAGATGAGTAGATTTATGTGGTCGTTCGACATACATTATACCCTACATAAAATCCGGGATCCTTGAAGCTTATGACTGAAATCACTGACTGATTGCCGATCTCGGAAAACAAGCGACATAGGATCTTTTCGTCTGTTTACGAGCATTATGTATCATTTTTTAAGTTTGGGGTTAGCTGCCTAACTGCGTAAAGGCGCTGGTCGCAAAATACGCGGTAAGTTTCAGTCGCAAACGAAGTGAAACAGAGTCGTAATTTTGGAAACGCTGTATTTGCTTTAGACTCAACGATCTTAAATACAGTCTTGGCAGGGCGTCCTGAATTCCTGCTAAAGCCTATGGGATCGATTTAGAGAGAGTCGTCACTCTCCAGCAACATGTGTATTTCTAAAGCTGCTGAACAATACGTAGCAAAGGGAACTCAGTGTATTAGTATCATTTTCCCCATCTTCATTACATTCGCAGATGGCGTGAGAGAAAGACTATTGACTCATCATTTTGGCTGATGTTAAGTCCCATAGTGCTTAGAGCCATTTGAACCATTTCATCATTTTGTTAACCAGAATATCTCTAGTTTCATCGTCAATGCCAACAGCAAGAAGCGAATTGAAGGAAATAATACGTTTCTTGACTAGTGTCTGAATGTTCACTCACTGAAGGTTAACAGTAAACTTCTTTAAGATGCAAAACTACTGCTTGTTACGTATGCACACTGGCAAATTTTTGAATCTTTCTGTGATGCTCTCGTGTTGAGTGAAGGAACTCGTGAAACTCACATAATTCTTGTATCTGAATAGGTAAATCATATCTTTGTCTTTCGTTAATCAGTCTTCGTAAGAGTCCCACACTAACGAACAATACTGAGAAATCCGTCGAACGAGTATTCCTTGATTAGGATAATTGACTCCTTTATCTGATTTAAGTGACAGACGAAAGGCAGTTTGAAATTCGCTTAATGTAAAGTCGTTATGTGTGTTTATACGCATTATATTGCATTTCCTTGTTTTGAGATCCGCAGAGAGATTTGGAGAACTCTTTCGATGCTAAGCCGGAGCAAATTTATGTGCGAGAGCAGTCGAACTCAGTCGCCTAATAGTGCTTTGGAGCAACATCTAAAATCAATTCATCTTTTTCTTTTACGAAATGGCAATAAACAATGGAGCCCAGGTTGATGTCCTGTTTCCCGACTTCCAGAAAGCCTGTGATAAAGTCCTGCATCCATGCGGTAGTACTCGGAGACCTTAAGGCACTTTTAGGGCCTGTCATGTTATTACTTTATGCAGGTCGTAATGCTCTACACAGACCTCTCAGCGAGCGCCCGCCGCTCCCACCGCACAGTAGAATTTAGTTGACGTCGCAGGCACTTTTGCAGATGCAGCGTGGAGGTGGGACTGCGTGGAGTTCTTTTGTCTGTTCTTTGATATTATCTTTTATTTAACTGCAGCAATGATACTTACTTTAAAAAATACATGAATTTGGAAGTAGGTCGCCTGTATTTCCTTCATATGCAAGTTGTTTTCCTTCTTTATTGATAATGCGTAGGTTGCTCATACTTAGTGTGTCGTTAACTATCTGACATCAGTCATTAGTCCGACTACTGTACCACAAGGTGGATCTGGCATTTATGTCGGCTGCAATGATCAAGTTCTTCCCTCTTTATTATAGTGCTATCTGTTGAATCATGTCTGTGTATGGCTGAATCGAGTGGGAGTTCTGGGCATACTAGCTTGGGAAGTTCGGTACTCATAATTATACTCCTCATAGCATTGAGCAGCGAGATCTTCACTTCAATGACTCGTAGCACGTCACGTTCATCTGCTGTGCGTCAAAGTAAACCCTCCCGTGAGCCTTAACAAGGTCTTTGCACATTTTCTCAATATCGAGAACTTTAAGGTAGGCAAACTCATTCCTATCAGTGGGCAAGTTTTTCTTCCAAAGGATGATCCTACCCGTCTGCTCCGTTGTAGGGAAGGAAATGGAATAACGCTCCTCATGTGATATTCGTATAACTAATCTATGTGTAGTTTGCAGGATATCCCTTTGCTCCAGCGTACTGAGCTTTAAGTTCAATTCAAGCTTTCTGTTCAAAAATGGTTCAAATGGCTCTGAGTACTATGGGACTTAACATCTGAGATCATCAGTCCCCTAGAACTTAGAACTACTTAAACCTAACTAATCTAAGGACATCACACACATCCATGCCCGAGGCAGGATCCGAACCTGCGACCGTAGCAGTCGCGAGGTTCCGCACTGAAGCGACTAGAATCGCTCGGCCACCGCGGCCGGCCAAGCTTTCTGTAATTTGCTGCTTCTCAATTACGATTATGTACTCGTTCATCCTGTATGTTGCTCAGTTCAGTCTTACTATAATTTGTTACTTCCTGCCTGTGGTTATATATCTGTCTGTCCTTTATGTTATCCGTGGTTTGTTTATGCACCTCTACCTCTTTGTCTCGATTGCAGTTATTGTTTTAAGACGGGACGTCAAACACATGTTCCTCTTCTTCCCTATTGAGGACCAGCCGTCTGTGTTTGGAGTAAGCATTGATCATCTGATTATTTACCTGTGTATCACAATAATTTCGTAAGATGAGGTTTTATGCAATATCTGGATTGTCTGCGAATACCACCAGAGAAATGCCGACGTTACCTACTAGGTCACTTAAAAGGGAGTTCCACGATTTTCTATTACAGGCTTCTAGAAGTTGTAGAGGAAACTTAGTATATAAAGTTTTGACAGGGAAACCATGTTCGGAAATGCACCATTTGGCTGTCAAATAAGTTTGAAGATTGGATCATTTTCAAGTCTCCCGCTTCACGATAAGCACTCGGCGGAGACAATGTGCTCTGACCTATGCGCTCTGCAAGAGACCATGGCATGTGTAATGTTCCGAGCACTCGTCGTCGGGTTCTCTTCTGCGGGATGAGGGACTCCCCTACAAAGCTGAGAGTGTGGTGCGTCCGTGGAGCAGTTGCGAACGTATAGGTTTCTGGCAACCTGTAGTCAGACGAAAATGGTACGTGAAGTCATAATTACAACAGGGAGTGATGACAGCGTCCTCTTCTCATTTTGTGTGCGTACCGTGAAGCAAGATATTTGAAAATGAGCCGATCTTCATACTTATTTTATTTCTTAGCGATACATTTCCGGACATCGCTTCCTTACCAAAACTGTATTAAGTCCCACCTGCAACCCCTGGACGCATGTAATAGGAACTGTGAAACATCCAGTATGCAGATAGGGAAAAAGTAAAGGTTGCTTCTTACTTGTCTGCGGGCCATAGACGCTGCGACTTACTTCTCACGATCCCGAAGCTGAAAGTACTTATTGATTGTGAGTGATATTTGATACGAAGTCTTCATTCTTCATAATTCGACAACAAATTGAGGCTTGCAGTTGCGCTCACCCGTTCTCTATCTAGCTGTAGTCATGTGGGCCTTTATCCAACGATTTGCGTTGCTGCTGAGAGCTACAGTAAACTAATACTACGAGGGGGGCAACGATGCGACGTACTGTGGAATTACGTTTCTGATCACATATTGTATTTTTTAGAAGGTTCTGAAAGGTACGATTTAGGGAGATTATGGCGCCTACGCGGTTGTTATTCACACACTTCTTTCGCCAATTTCCACCTTCGTAGCTCAGTGGCCAGCGTGTCTGGAATTATATGTGGAGGATCCGGGTTCGATTCCCGGTATTGCAAGGGATTTTTCCTTGATGGAGGGACTGGTATCGTGAACACTACGTCTACCGACATTTACATACACCGATGAGCCAAAACACTATGATCACCTGTTTAAAAGCGAGTTGTTCTACTTTGCAAACATAGAACAACAGAGATTCTGCTTGGGATGGACAGTATTACGGAAGCATGTGGCGCTAAATGTCTTCGCTCAGGTCTAGCAATTCCCGCAAATTACGGGATGGTGGTTTACGGGCAAACAGCTGGCGCCCGATATGTTTTCCAGTGGGTACAGATCAAGCACATTTACTGACCAAGATATCAAAGAGAGTTCACTATAATGGTCCTCAAACCATTGTATCAAGATTCTGACGTTGCAACACGGGCAGCTATCCTGCTGGAAGATATCATAGCCGTAGGGAGAGACTTCAAGCATGGAGGGATGCAGATCGTCCGCAACAATGTTCAGGTGGTTCGCTGCTGTCATGATGCCTTCGATCACCACCACAGATCCCATGGAAGACCAACTTAGTGTATCCCATTGCATAATTCTGCCCTCACCGGCCTGCATTGTGTAGCCATACGCCCGGATGACTGCGTGTAAGGAGCCAACCACCAACCTGTTGTAACAAGGAATGCAGTTCATTCGGCAGACGACACGTTTCTATGGATCCACGATGAAAACTCAATGATGCTGCGACCACTGCAATCATAAATGACGATGTCTTTGAGTCCACTAGGGCTCGTGTGATGTGGAGCTACATATTCAACAACGGCCTTTGTACATTGTGCGCCGAAACACTTGTGTCTGCACCAGCACTGTACTCTGTGGTCAGATCTGTCACAGATCGCTGCCTATCCACGATTACACAGTGTGGGACCCTCAGACCTCTACTTTTGGTGATGAGACGTGGCCGTCCAATACCATACAGCCTACTCGTTATTTCACCAACCTTCAACCACTTTCCATAGGTGATCACGACAGTAGTACGCCAACAGGCAACCAGCTTCGCCGTTTCAGAGCTTCTCGTTTCCAGACGCAGTGCCACAACGATGTGCCCTTTGACAAAACCGCTTCTATCAGTGGATTTCCGAATTTGCGGCCCGTATTTTCGCTATAATGACTGCCCATTCGTCTCTCTTTCGATTTCATTCTTTCCTTACTGTGTAACGTGCCCGCAACACCACCAGGAGGCATTCAGTGTCGGGGTAGGCAGTGGTCATAATGTTTTGGCTCATCAGAATACACACTCGAAATGGTTCATATGGCTCTAAGTACTATGAGACTTAACATCTGAGATCATCAGTCCCCTATACTTAGAACTAATTAAACCTAACTGACCTAAGGACATTACATACATTCATGCCCGAGGCAGGATTCGAACCTGCGACCGTAGCAGTAGCGCGGTTCCGGACTGAAGCGCCTAGAACCGCTCGACCACAGCTGCCGGCTACACACTCGATAAGCCACTCTATGGTACATGGCGAGGCGGAGCACTCAGCCCCGTGGGACCGACTGAAGAGTTACTTCAATGAGAGGTTGCGGCTCAAAAATCAAAAAAGCCGGGAGAAAGGTGTGCTGACAACACGCAGCTCCATACCGCATCCAATGTGGCCCTTGGCAGAGGTTGATAGGCGGTCAGTCGGTGCTGATTTGCCCATCAGGGCAAGAACGCCGAACTTTGCTTTCCTTTTCCATTCGCGAGTATGTGAAGCTATGGTGAATACAATGGACTGGTATGTGGAGATTTACATACAAAGATTAGACATCTGGCTCTCCCTTCTTCACAACGTTTATGTCCGCGACCTGTCTCTTCTATCTTTCTGATCGTAGTTCAGTATCTTCTTGGGATATCTTTTTCCTCTCATTCTAATATGTATTCAGTTATTCTCTCGTCATTAAAATGTACATCTAACTCATTACGAATGCTTTCATTTCTAATTCGGTCTCTTCTTGTGGAACTCTTCAGTCTCGTCAGGAATGTCATCTCTGCTGATTCGGTTTTGCAGTCGTCTTTCTTTTTATATATCCAAATCTCGGTTCCGTACCTTAGTGACGGTATCGAGAAAGTTTTATAGAGTTTAATATTTGCATCTTTTCGGTTCTAATAGTTCAGTGTTTGGTTTATCGTCCCACATAATCCTTTACATTGGAGCACTTTTCCATCTATATCATTATGGTAATCATTACGCGTGTTATAGCCCATATTTTTTTGTGGTACGTTCCTATGGGACCAAACTGCTGAGGTCATCGGTCCTTAGGCTTACACACGGCTTAATCTGACTTAAACTACTGTACGCTAAGGACAACACACATACCCATGCCCGAGGGAGGACTCGGGCCTCCGACGGGGGGAGCCATGCGAACCGTGGCAATGCGCAATAGATCGCGCGGCTACCCCGCGCGGCCACAGCCCATATACAGGGTGAATCACCTAATACTTGCACCGAAAATATTGCAGAAACCAAATGTGCTATTGACGTTCGGTTTTCGCAGAATGGATTGGTAGGTACTGTCTCGTACTGTTAGCCAATAGACAAATCGTAATAATACTTAGAAAGTGTATATATTGTGCAAACATACACTTTTTAAACGGAACAATGCCTATTGACATTAACAATCAAAAAGTAGGGTAAATTACAATATCATTGGTATTTGTTGCAGGATTTTAGTGCGATTCGTTTACGAGATATAGTATTTTGAAAAGTTTCCATACCGACCCTTGTGCAATATCTGTGGTAGCACACACTGAAGAACAACACAAATGCACACAGTAGTTATGTGGATTATAAGCAGTAACAAGACAGTTAACCATCGCAGGTCGTGTTCAAAATAACCGCCGGCAGTGGCAACACACGCTTCCAGTCTGGTATGGAACGACTGCTACACACGTGCTAGCATTTCAGGCGAGATGTCCGAGCAGGCTGCAGTGATACATCGTTGCATATCGTCGGATGTAGTTGGATTGTCCTTGCAGACACCATTTCTCAGCTTACCCCACAGATAAAAGTCTACAGGCGTCAAATCTGAGGAACGCGCCAGCAAAGGTACAGGTCCTCTGCGTCCAATATGACGATTTGGATACGTTGGTACCACAGGTTCCTCCTAGTCTGCAGAGGAACGTCTGCCAGCATCTGTGGACGATGGTCTGTTAGGAGGTTGCGATACTTGTACGCGTTCAGTGTTCCGTCTTTGAAAAACGGGCCTATGAGATGATGGTTCGCTATCTCGCGCCACACGTTTACACTCCATGGACACTGATGTTCCACCTGATGAAGCCAACGGGGATTGTAAACGGACCAAAAGTGCATGTTTTGCGGTTTACCTGGCCAAGATTGGTAAATGTGGCATCATCATTAAACGAGACGTATGATACATCTGGAGTGTTCAATATTAATGTCCATGTACAGAAGTTAAGACGACTGTCATAATCGTTTCCATGCAGCTCTTGATGGAGAAAGATGTGATAGGGATGGAATCTGTGTCGACGGAGAATGCGTGGGACGCCGGCCGGTGTGGCCGTGCGATTCTAGGCGCTTCAGTCTGGAACCGCGTGACCACTACGGCCGCAGGTTCGAATCCTGCCTCGGGCATGGATGTGTGTGATATCCTTAGGTTAGTTAGGTTTAAGTAGTTCTAAGTTCTAGGGGACTGATGACCACAGATGTTAACTCCCATAGTGCTCAGAGCCATTTGAACCATTTTTTGAATGCGTGGGACACTTTCCTGACTCATGCCACTTCCTCGTGTGATTGCGCGGGAGCTAACGTGCGGATCAAATGCAACAGCAGCAAGAATGTTAATTTCCCTCCCTTCTGTTGTCACTTGCTAGTTGTCTGGGTGTCACATTACCACCTTCATGTAACTGATTGAAGAGGTTGATAAATAACTGCTGATGTGGTTGATCTCTATTGGGTCATCTTGCAGCATGCATCATACAAGAACGAACTGCATTCTTCCTACCTCTCCGTACACCAAGTGCATATCGGCATTTTCTGCACTGGTAAATCCCATCGTCCACACACGGCCTACTGCTTGGACTGTAACACACTAAGTGACTAGCAAGTCGCAGTGCACTCACGGAACACACAAGCACACTGTAAGCAAATATAAGAAGATCCAACCTAGCAACTACGCTGGTTGAGTGGCACAAACAAATGTCGGTGTGGAAGCTTTTCGAAATACGATATCTCGTAAACGACTCGCAGTAGGACCCTACAGAAAACACCACTGACATTCTAACTCACCCTACTTTTAGTTTGTTGACGTCAATAGGCTTGTTCAGTTTTAAAAAGTTTATATTCGCACAAAAAAACACTAAGTATTATTACAATCTGTTTATTGGCTAATAATAATAAAAGACTATCTATCCATTCTGTTAAAACTGCACATCAGTAGCACTTTCCATTTCCGCAGTATTCTGGGTGCAAGTTTTACGGCGAATCACCCTTTATGTTTAAGATGACACTTCTTGAATTATTAAATTGTTAACCGAGCGAGGTGGCGCAGTCGCTAGCACACTGGACTCGCATTCGGGAGGACGACGGCTCAATCCCGCGTCCGGCCATCCTGATTTAGGTTTTCCGTGATTTCCCTAAATCGCTCCAGGCAAATGCCGGGATGGTTCCTTTCAAAGGACACGCCCGACTTCCTTCCCCGTCCTTCCCTAATCCGATGAGACCGATGACCTCGCTGTCTGGTCTCCTTTCCCGACACAACCCCAATTAAATTGTTAATTACAACCTTTGACATTGATAGCCATAATTTTCGTATTACGTAGCGATGTTTTAAGACTGTATTCTGTACATATTTGGCCTAGACGATGTAGTGCTACCTGAAAATTCTCATCAATTTCTTTTGTTATTACGTGATCATTTGCAAAATTTAGTGATCTTAGACTTGAGCAATTTAGTTTGTTTTTCAAAATCATTTCAGACAATGGTAAGATAGATTCTTGGATAAGTCGACGGACTATTTTCTTTCCGCCTTCTGTTACCACTTAGTGTAGAAGTACAGCTAGTGCTCGACCTAAAATATCCTCGTCATCGATAACACGCAAGAGCTAACCTTCTTCTTTCTTTACGCCACTTGGAAATAACACTACACAGCGCCTCGCGAAGTGCTAGTGCAGGCATAGACGCAGCAGGTGCAGCAGGGGATATCCACTTGAAAACGCAGTCGCGGCGGCAGCGGCAGCGGCCGGCGGCCATGTTCGCACGCCTACGCCTCCCTTCGATCTGTCCGGCCTCAGCGGCTGGACCCGCGACACACTCCACGCTCGCCGATCGCCGCTCGCCGATCGCCGCCGGCACCCTTGCCCCCGCCTCCCCCACACGCCACACCTAACGCCCATTCGGCGAACCAAACCTCAGCAGCCGATTCTCTTGGTACCGTCCTCACATCGCTCTACTGTTTCACGCGGCCTTATTTCCACCCTCAAGATGTTCTCCGCAAACCCGTACGTACCCCTATCGGTGACTTGTCATTCAGGCCCCTCGCGTAGCGGGGGTCGCTAGCCCAAGCTTGTGTAGGGAGAGAACCGTTTGGCACACGTCTAGCACAGTCTAATCCGTGCCGCCACGTGACACAGAAAGGTACAATTGGCCGCAACTTCCTTAATTTCATTACTGACCAGTCTCGCAGCACTGTTTCGGCGAACTGAAAAGAGAACAAGTACGAGCGTCGTTTATACATTTGAATAAGAAGCAGAGCAGAGAGGATTAACCCAATTAATTTAAAAGCGACCGAATGCGGGAGGTCGAAGAATATCAGCAAATAATGTGAGAAACATTATGAGGGACTACTTCTTCACGTTATCTTTTCACTTTTGAAAAATATAGTTTTTGGAAAGAAAGTTGTTACTTTATTTAATCCTTTCTAAAATTGTGCAATAAAATACACTATCCAGTCACATTAATGTGACCACCTGTCAAAAGCCTGAATAAGGACCAACTGGAGCGCCGACCACTGCGAGAGTGCAGGAAGAGAGTCAGTGAGGTTCTGACAGGTCCAGCCATGCCGACTCCAGTGACGTGGCCAGCTGCGCTATGTTTCTCGGTTGAGGATTCATGGCGCCAAAAGCTCGCGCGAGGCGGTCCCCCAGCTTCTCCATTGATTTTAAATCCGAGGAGTTTGGTGGAAAGTTGTGTATGGCATACTCATCGTGGTGTTCTTCGAACCACGCACATACACAGCGTGCTATATGCCACGTTACATTGTCGTGGTGGTAGATGTCATCGTGCCGAGGAAAACACAGCGTAGCCGGCCACTGTGGCCGAGCGGTTCTAGGCACTTCAGTCCGGAACCGCGCTGCTGCTACGGTCGCAGGTTCTAATCCTGCCTCGGGCATGGATGTGTGTGATTTCCTTAGGTTAGTTCGGTTTAAGTAGTTCTAAGTCCAGGGGACTGATGACCTCAGCTGTTAAGTCCCATAGCGCTTAGAGCCATTTGAACCAAAACACTAAATGTGGTGGTAAACATGGTCCCCAAGGACAGGTATAAAGACGCGACCAAGCAGGCAACCAGTTGTGTGATTGGATTGAAGAGTTCCTAGATAACAGAACGCAGCATGTCATTCTCAATGGAGAGAAGTCTTCCGAAGTAAAAGTGATTTCAGGTGTGCCGCAGGGGAGTGTCGTAGGACCGTTGCTATTCACAATATACATAAATGACCTTGTGGATGACATCAGAAGTTCACTGAGGCTTTTTGCGGATGATGCTGTGGTATTTCGAGAGATTGTAACAATGGAAAATTGTACCGAAATGCAGGAGGATCTGCAACGAACTGACGCATGGTGCAGGGAATGGCAATTGAATCTCAATGTAGACAAGTGTAATGTTCTGCGAATACATAGAAAGAAAGATCCCTTATCATTTAGCTACAATATAGCACGTCAGCAACTGGAAGCAGTTAATTCCATAAATTATCTGGGAGTACGCATTAGGAGTGATTTAAAATGGAATGATCATATAAAGTTGATCTTCGGTAAAGCAGATGCCAGACTGAGATTCGTTGGAAGAATCCTAAGGAAATGCAATCCGAAAACAAAGGAAATAGGTTACAGTACGCTTTTTCGCCCACTGCTTGAATACTGCTCAGCAGTGTGGAATCCGTACCAGATAGGGTTGATAGAAGAGATAGAGAAGATCCAACGGAGAGCAGCGCGCTTCATTACAGGATCATTTAGTAATCGCGAAAGCGTTACGGAGATGATAGATAAACTCCAGTGGAAGACTCTGCAGAAGAGACGCTCAGTAGCTCGGTACGGGCTTTTGTTGAAGTTTCGAGAATATACCTTCACCGAGGAGTCAAGCAGTATATTGCTCCCGCCTACGTATATCTCGCGAAGAGACCATGAGGATAAAATCAGAGAGATTAGGGCCCACACAGAGGCATACCGACAATCCTTCTTTCCACGAACAATACGAGACTGGAATAGAAGGGAGAACCGATAGAGGTACTCAAGGTACCCACCGCCACAGACCGTCAGGGGGCTTGCGGAGTATGGATGTAGATGTAGATGGAATGCCGTGAAAACATTTCTCAGGCCATAGCGCTGCGTTCTGAAGCATGGACCCTTCTGATAGTAGTTGCAATGTGTTTGCTTTCAGACGTTTCATGCCAGACAGGCCAACGGCCAGGCCAACGGCCATCTCTCCGACGGAGTATAGAACGCCATTCATCTGTAAAGCTCACCTATCGCCACTCAATGGACGCCCAGTTGCAGTAGTGGAGTGCAAATTCCAGTCTTCGTCGCCGATGAACAGCAGTGAGCGTGGCTGCATGAAGCAGGCACGTGCTGTGGAGGCCCATACGCAGCAACGTTCGCTGATCGATCATTGAGGAGACATTGTTCGTAGCACCTTAGTTCATCTGCGTGGTCAGTTTGCCCGTACACATCTTCGCAGCCGTCGTTGACCCGTGTCATCTATGGCCCGTGGTGCACGGCGTCGGATTTGGATAACGATGTTTTGCCATGCACGTTATACTTTAACACGGTTGTACGCGAACGGTTTACAGACTTCGCCATTTCGGAAAGGCTTTCATCCTTGGCCTGAGAGCCAATGATTATGACATTTTGGACGTCAGACAAATCGCTCCATTTCCGCAATATGACAACAACTGCACGGTTTCCCGCGTCCCTCGAGACACTCTATACGCCCTCCGTTTCTAGTGCATCCACTTGCCATCTGTGAGTGGTTATTGGACCCTGACGTCGAGCGTAGGAGGTGGTCACATTATGTGCCTGGCCCGTGTATTTTAAATGACCGAACAACTTTCCAACCCCTGACGTCAGTCTGTTGTAGAATTGTGTTACACGTTTATGTTCGTGAATTCTGATCTAATTAGGAACGGAAATCTACTCTATAAAGATCGGCACGGATTGCGCAAACATAGGTCATGAGAAACCCAATACGTTCTGCTCGTCTACGAGATCCATAGCACCGTAACCAACGGCGCCCAGGTTGACGCCGTGTTCCTTGACTGCCGGCAGGCATTCGATGCAATTTCGCACTGTCTTTTAGTGGATAAAATACGAGCTTTCGGGAGTATCCCAAGTGTTTAGGGTCGCTACTGTTTTCAAAATATATAAATGATCAAGTGGATAACATCGGAAGCTCTCAAAACTGTTCGCGGCCGTTGCTCTTGGCTGTATGAAGTTTGCGACACTAACAGACCGAAGTGAAATGCGAAGAAAACCTGTAGACAATTGACGTTTCATGCAGGGACTGAATGTAAACAAATGTAACGTGATGCGCATAAAAGACCGAAGAGATCCATTGGTGTTCAGTAAAACAATTGGTCATGAATTTCTGGAAACAATAACTACCGTAAAATGACTACGATTAACAGTTATGAGCGACCAAAGGCAAAGCGACCACATCAAACCAGGGGTAGAAACAGCAGATGCCAGGAAGAGCTGCACGTTCCTCGTGAGATCATAGGCGTGAGGGCGTTACGCTGATGTTCAACAAACTCAAACGACAGGCGCTGACCCAGGACTTCCGGTGCATGCTCAAAAGCACAGAAGACACAACGACCCATTTCAGCTGCTGCGACTATGTCTCACACGAAATACGTTGCACAGCGCGGCGATTTTAGGCATTATTGGCTTGTAATACATTTTCGGATTTTGAAAATCGTAAACTCATATGTGTAATTGAGAGGAAGTTAGTGATAATAGGAAGAAACATCGAGTAGTCGCCGGCAGTTTCTGCGCTATGTACTCATATACATTGACGGAAAAAAGTCGCAACACCAAAAAATAATTAGTGAAGTAGTGGTAGTAGTATGGTATTCTTCCTCTTCCACTTTTGTCTGACCATATCCAGTCTTTTCATTTCTGAATATTTGCCTCCTTTGACATTGTCCGGCATTTGCTATCTTCTTTTTCCTCTTCCCTTTTTCCCTCCACCATTAGTTCTATTCCTTCCTTCAATAAACAGTCCCTCCTGAAACAATGTCCAATCCAGTTCCGTTTTCTCTTTCTGATAACTTTCAGCATGTTTCTGTCTTCTCCAACTCTTCTTAATACTTCTTCATTCCTTACTCGATCTTTTCATTTCACTTTTTCCATTCTTCTCCATATCCACATCTCTAGAGCCCCCAGTCTTCTTTCATCTTCCTTCCTCAATGTCCAGGTCTCCGCACCATCTGTCAAAGCCTAAATAACGACCTACTGATCATGATGAAAGGACAGGAAAAATTGCACAGAAGGAAGATGGGATCGTTTTAAAAATGGGATAAGAAAGGCAGCTAAGGAAGCGCTTGGAGTCAAGGAGAGGAAAAACGTAAAGAAAGAATGGGTAACACCAGATATGATAACCAAGACGGATGATCATAGGAAATGGAAAACTGTAAACACAAAAGATGGGAAGCGCAACTACAGGAGATTAAATAATGAATTAAGAAGGGAGACAGAAAAAGCAAAGGAGAAATGGCTGACGGAAAAGTGTGACAAGACAGAGAAATCAGAGAAAGAAGGAAAATATGATTTGATGTACAAAGAAACAATGGATTTGACATTCAGGGAAAAGAGAAACAACAATGGACTAAAGGAAGTAGAGGCAGCAGACGGTAAAATGGTCAGTGAACCCCAAGAAATAATGAGAAGATGGGAATAATATATAGAATGGTTGTAATCTGCAGACAGCCGACCAGGTGAGGAAGACCTTGGGAGAGAAGATGGTGACAAAGGAAATGCAATACTAACTAGTGGGATTGAAGAATCTATGAAGGAAATGAAAAATGGAAAGGCAATTGGAAAAAGAAGAGAAAAGGGAGTTGATTGAATAGTGTAATCAAATATACGTTAGTGAAGAGTAAAGAAATTTCGGGTATATATTTATCTACGTAACATATGTAAGTGATTAACATTGTAAGATTACAGATTAATGTAAGCGCAAAAAAAGCTATTGCTAATGTGGAATACTGGTACGTTAATAACCGGTGTAACGCCCACAATATTTAATGCAAGCATGCAAATGTGCATAAATTGTGTTATGGTATGTCTACAGGCGCCGGATATCAGTTTGTGGGACAGAGTTCTATGTCTGTTGCACTTGGTCGGTCAATACAGGGACGGTGAATGCTGTTTATGGATGAGGCTAGAGTTGTCGTCCGATGATATGTGCTCTACTGGAGACATATCTGGTGATCGAGCAGGCCAAGGCAGCATGTCGACACATTGTAGAGCATGTTTGGTTACAACAGCGGTATGTGAACAAGCATTATCCTGTTGGAAAACATCCCTTGGAATGCTGTTCTACATCTACATCCATATTAAGCAAACCACCATGAATTGCATGGCAGAGGGTACGTTCCACTGTACCAGTTATTAGGGTTTCTTTCCATTCCATTCACGTGTGGAGCGCGAGAAGAGTGATTGTCGGAATGCCTCTGTGCGTGTAGTAATTATTCTAGTCTTATCCGCACGATCCCTATGTAAGCGATACGTAGGGGACTGTAGTATATTCATAGAGTCATCATTTAAAGCCAGTTCTTGAAACTTTGTCAATAGACTTTCTCGGGATAGTTCACGTCTATCACCATGGGTCTTCCAGTTCAGTTCCTGTAGTATCTCTGTGACTCTCTCCCACAGATCAGACAAACCCGTGACCATTCATGCTGTCCTTCTCTGTACATGTTCAGTATCGCCTGTTAGTGCTGTTTCGTACTGGTCCCACATACCTGAGCAATATTCTAGAACCGGTCGCACGAGTGATTTGTAAACCATCTTCTTTATAGACTGATTGCATTTGCCCAGTATTCCATTAATGAAACGAAGTCTACTACCTGCATTACTCACGACTGAGCCTGTGTGGTCATTCCATTTCATATTCCTAAAAAGTGTTACAACCAGGTATTTGATTGAGTTGTCCCATTCCATCAGTGACTCACTGATACTATACTCACAGGTTCTACGATTTTTCATTTGTGAAGTGCACAGTTTTACATTTCTGAACGTTTAAAGCAAGTTGCCAGCCTTTGTACCACTCTGAAATCTTATCAAGAGCTGACTGAATATTTATGCAGCTTATTTCACATAGGATTTCATTACAGACAACTGCATCTCCTGCAAGAAGTCTGAGGTTACTATTAATATTGTTTGCAAGGTCACTAATGTACAACATGAACAACTAGGGTCCCAACACGCCTGAAGTTACTTCTACATCCGACGATGACACTATATCCAAGACAACATGCTGCGTTCTCCCTACCAAAATGTCATCAATCGAGTCACGGAAATCACTTGATACCCCATGTGATACTTTTGACAATATCAGTAGGCGTGACACTGTGTCAAATGCTTCTTGGAAATCAAGAAATACTGCAGCTACCTGACCTGCCATTATCCAAAGTTTTTCGTTTGTCACGTAGGAAATGTGCGAGTTGGGTTTCACAATATCGATGTTTTCGGAATCCCTGAGGGGATCATTTTGTTCAAGATACCTCATCATATTTGAGCCCAGAATATGTTCTAAGATTCTACAATAAATCGATGTCAACCATACTGGACGGTAGTTTTGTGGATAACTTCTACTGACCTGTGCTTTTCTCCAAGAACTGGGCACGGTTTTTTGGTTGACGCATCGACGATATATTATAGTTATAGCCGCAAATTCAGTATTGAATGACAGCACAACAGATCGAATCACCAGACTGATGTACGAATTTGCAGTCAGGGTGCGTGAAATAACCACGGGAATGCTTTTGCTGTCATACGAAATCGCACTTCAGACCATAACTGCAAGTGTAGGTCCAGCGTGTTCAGTAAGCAGACAGGTTGGTTGCAGGCCCTCAGCTGGTCTCCTCGTAACCAACAAACGGCCATTACTGGCACCGAGGCAGAACCAGCTTTCTTCAAAAAACACAACTGACCTCCACCCTGAGTGACACCACTGAAGTCGCAAATGGCGGTGGTTTGGGGTAAATGGAATGCAAACTACAGGGCGTGTGGCTTGTAGCTGTCCTTGAAGTATCCGATTTGTAACAGTCAGCTGTGTCATTGTGATGTCAACTGCTGCGCAGATCACGGCTGCAGATGCAGTACGAAGCGCCAGAGCCATACGTCGAGTACGATGATATTCACTGTCGGTAGTGCCAGGTCGCCGTTGGAGCCCGGTCTTCTTACGACTGTACATTCTCGTAACCACCGCTGCTTGGTGCAATGTTGCAGAGGGAATATTAGCTTCTTGAAATCCTTTTACGCGATCTCGTTGAAACTCAGTGAGGTGTTGACAAAGGCGTCTTTATCGCCTTAAAGGCAGTCATGACAAGCATCAACTCACTACGTCCAATCTCACAAGTAACTAACGCTTACAACCGTTACAGCGTTTATTTAAAGCAAACCTGATTTACTTCCATATAGTACCCTACTAGCGCCAGTCTTATGCGACTGACGTGAAATATGATCAGACATCGTCTTTCAGATGTAGAAACACGTCTACCAACTTCCGTTTACGTCGTACAACTCCTTCTTCGTGTTGCGATTTTTTTTTCGTCAGTGAATTTATCGAAGGAAAAATGACACAAAATGAATTAAAAATCTATTGCCGAAATACAACCTTAAAGACATATGTGTCTTATTGAGTATGAGATACTGAACCTAACAACAAGAACTAGTTAACAATGAGTCCGTGTAATTTCGACGGACATTTAAGTGAGTTGGCCTACATTTCATTGTTGTTAGTACTCTGTAAAGCATCTGGTACAGCAAACTGTCTTTTATTCATTAATGGTGTGCTTCCTGGTGTTCTACCGAGTTTTAAACAAGACACATTAATACGTGAAGGCGTTTCACCACGACAGAGATTTGATATCCGAATTTTTGGCGCTCGTCTGAGAAACGTGAAGATTTAATATCCTAGGAAGAAGACGTTCTTGATTCCTTGTGAAGAAAAATAAGCCGTAATACTTGTAAAACAATGGAATTTACACAGTAATGCGTAATATAATAATGAACAAAGCACAACAAACTTTTTATTGGTTTACACAAGTCATCCCTTCCTTTTTCTGTTTCTTTCCGAGTCCTCAATCTTTCTGAGTTCTTTCCTGAAATTTTCACTCACATTTTGTAGCTTAGTTTTCATTACACTATGGTCTACAATTAGAATATCGTCTAGAAATGTCTGAACCAACTCTTCGCACGCCCAATTTCTTGCAGTCTTGTTCGTGTAACGTACATGGGTCATTTTCCATAGTGTCTTTCGCGCTACAGTTGTATTCAGTGTGATCATACTGCAAGCAAGAAGAACGTGCTGCGCCCCTGAGAATCGCAGGGAAACTCAGAGACTCCCTGAACGTGATCCGTCGCAGAAATGCGCAAGTGTGCGCGTCCACCTGGGGAGGCCGGATCACCGGTTCCGAGAACTGCGCTGCGGGGAACGGTTTCAAGGTAGTGTCTCCACTGACGCATTGGCGGATGTTGCAAGTGTTCAAGAATTCGTGGGAAATATCCGCAGCCCGTCGCTAAAATCCACACGCGCGTGCCCTACTTTTAAAACAAGCTTTGTGCATCGAGGAGTGGTTTCCTGTCGAAATTCCAAGAGCGTACGTGCGAAGAACAGTCGGACAACGTATTACAGTGCTTCCTCCAGCACACGTCTCGCGGAATGACAACGACGAGAAGGTCAGAGGAATTAGAGATATTTACCAACAACAGTTTTTTCCGCTTTCCATTTTCGAATTGACAGGGAAAAGGCGGTAGACGGATGATAGTGGTCAAAGCTATCCGGACACTCGTATGCAATGGGGAATTGACTACTGGATTGGATTGGATTGTTTGGGGGAAGAGACCAAACAGCGAGGTCATCGGTCTCATCGGATTAAGGAAGGACGGGGAAGGAAGTCGGCCGTGCCCTTTCTAAGGAACCATCCCGGCATTTGTCTGGAGCGATTTAGGGAAATCACGGAAAATCCAAATCAGGATGGCCGGACGCGGGATTGAACCGTCGTCCTCCCGAATGCGAGTCCAGTGTGTTGACTACTGGATACGGAGGAGGATCCGCCAGTATAAAACGAGGAGGTGTGTATTGTGCTGTCAGTACAGAAGCAGTAATAGCAGAATGGGTCGGTCGGAAGAGCTTACTGACTTCTAAAGTGGACTAGTCGCTGGATGTCACCTGAGTAATAACTCCATAAGGAACATTTAAACCCTCCTAACGCTGCCCAAGTCGATCGTTGGTGATGTGATTGTGAAGAGGAAACGGCGAAGGAACAAACATAGCTAAACCACGACAGGCAGTCATCGCGTACTGACGGACAGGGACCATCGAGCATTGCAGAGTTGTAAAAAATTGCATGAAATCAACGGAAGGAATAACTCATGAGTTCCAGAGTGTTACCAGTAGTATTGTTAGCACAATGACTGAGAGTAGGGAATTTAAGAAAAAATGGGGAACAGTGCTCAAGGAGCTCCTCATAAGCTACACGTTTCTGTAGTTACTGTTAAGACACTTGAGGTGATGTTAAGAGCGACGCCAATGCACAGTGGATGACTGGAAACGAGTAGTTTGGAGTGACGAATCACGCTACAGCCTGTGACACCCCGATGGAAGGACTTGGGTTTGCAGAATGTTCAAAAATGGTCCAAATGGCTCTGAGCACTATGGGACTTAACATCTGTGGTCATCAGTCCCCTAGAACTTAGAACTACTTAAACCTAACTAACCTAAGGACATCACACACATCCATGCCAGAGGCAGGACTCGAACCTGCGACCGTAGCAGTCCCGCGGTTCCGGACTGAGCGTTTGCAGAATGTCTGGAGAACATTACCTCCCATCATGTGCAGTACCAACAGTGAAATGAGGAGGAGACGGTATTGCGATGTGAGGGAGTTTTTCGAGGTTGAGGTGTCGCCTGCTTCTAGCGTTCAAGGAAACGCTAAATGCAGAAATATATGAGCACAGTTTACAGTACAGTTTACTGCATAAGGAGATGAACAGTTCGGGGATGATGACTGATTGTTTCAGCATGACAGTGCACCCAGTCATAAAGCTGCGTCTGTGACGCGGTGGGTTAGAGACTATAACATCCCTGAAATGCACTGACCTGCCCAGTGTTCCGACCTGATCCCAATGGAGCGCTTTTTGGACGAATCAGAACTTCGACTATTCTCCAGGCCACAGCATCCAACATCACTGCCTTCCCTGGTTTCGGTTCTTGAGGAAGAATGAGCTGCCATTCTCCAAAGATATTGCCACCTCATTGAAAGTGTCCGCTGCAAAGTTCAAGCCATGATAAAGGTGAAGTGTGGACAAGTCCCATATTAATGTCCACAAATATGGTGTCTGGGGACTTTTGATTAGATGCTGTATGCAGACGTAGTTGTATTCATTTGTTTCCTTCTAGTTCATATAATGAAACATTTCATTCAGTTCCTTGGCCATAGAGATCCACGCCATGTTCATATGAATCATGTCCTCGTAATTTTCCAAAGTTTTTACCCGCTAACATGGCCGCTCTTTCACTAGAGACATTAATCGCTTAATGTCACGTGTAGAACTGCAGCAAAAAATTACGAAAGAAAAAAAAGGAGAGAGGAACAGAAAAACGGACGAATGATTCAAACTACTCGCTGTGAAAGCTGAGCCGTTGCATTCCTGAAAGACGTGAGGCAGCAATGTTTACCCATTCCACACGGCACGGCAGTCGTCCATTGCAGAGGCAACGCCCGGCAAGTCCCGAGCTGCCGTCTGCCCTTTGGAGGGGCAGTTCTGACAGCCGCCGTACTGCTTTCCACACCACGGCCGTGCACACTGTATCTCATACAGGTTAACCGTACTGTCATTTCCATATACGGGAAGCAGTTATGGACCTAAAACTGAGCTTTGTGGAATTCCATTAAGAATTCTCACCAGCCGAGGTAAATCCCCTTTCTACATTAATTTAATGGTGCAACATAACTATTTGTATTCTCTTTATTAAATTGTTTTTCAAAGATATGTGACATATTATGACTATGTATCGATACAGAACCACAAGCATAATGTAACTCGTAAAGAAGTTCCGAACAACTAAATCTTATATTACTTTGTATTTAGATATTAAAAGTAAAGGAATGTATAAGCCAAAAACATCGTACATGTGAGTAATGGCACAAACTACTGTTATATGGACGGTTAACCTCTTAATCACACTCACCAATTTGTCCATATAACAGTAGTCTGTGGAATTACTCACTTATACAACGTTTTGTGTTATACATTCTTTTACTTTTAATCTCTGAGTGTAAAGTAATATAAGATTTATTTGTTGAGAATTTCTTTGCGAATTGCATTACGCTTGTGATTTTGTATCGATATATAGTTTTAAAATGTCACTTGTCACTGAAAATCAATCATTGTACAGCTATGATCTCTCGCTGATGATGTGTGGATCTGTTTAGTACTAAGTTATCTGAAGATGGCCTAGAAATCCGAAAGCCGGTTCATAACGAGCTGTTCAATAAATATTATTGTGGAACATCAATACCGTGTATTCAGGTTTTTAGTTTTTTCATTATTTCTTATGTATGTGGAGAAAAAAAATTATTTAAAGCGTAACGTTGTCTATGTTGAAATGCTGTGCTTGTAAAAAGAAGTCTAATTACAGTAGTCGAGTCATGTCTGTCGGACAAGACTGAAGTATCCGATATAGCCAATCAGTGCAACGCTTGGGTGCACGTAGTTTCCTAAAGTTTTTGCCCTCTTGCGAAATTGTCAATACGGCATGTATTTCAATTTGTATAGTACAGGGCGGCTAAATGACTATTCTTGTCTCTTATGGTCTTTCTTCATAAAGAGGACAGTACTTCTGTATAGTATAGCTTTGAGTTTTCAGGGAATGTTGACCGGCTATTCATACGCACGTATTTCCCCTTGAGACCTCCTTTCACTCAAACTTAGTACACTGATGGCGTACAGCACAGAATTAGGACATTCTCTCCGCTTCTATTCCAGAAATAACAACGTCGATTTAGATGTTGAGTTATTAATGCAGTCTGCTTTTGAACCAAAATGCATACGCACGATGGTACGACTCCGAAAATATCTTCTCAATTCCTATGAAGCACGGTAATTATATTCCGGTCGATGCTAAGGCTGTAGCAGCGTTCCAGATTTCCTTGTAAACGTTAGCAGTACAAAGAAGAAGCCGTTAGAAAATGAAAAGCCGTAAGAATAGGATTAAGAATGGTAGGTTAACAAAATTACGGTACAAATGCAAACCTATAGGACCAAATTGTACAGGACGTTTAAACATCAGATGAAATTATTGAAGCTAATATTTATAAGTATATATCACAGGCAAGGCTTAGTACGAAGCTGAGAAGAGGAAGAGGAATAAAGACGTTAGCAGAAAACATCAATAGAATTAAAAGAACGAAAATTTTCCGGGAGTGAGATTCTGAGTATTTCTATTTACCCTGAATGTGATGCAGTGGAATGCGTCACTGATTTCTGAATTCAGAAAGATCCGTCGACCGAGGGTCTATAAAAACGTGACGACTTGAATACCAGAAGCTGGCAGTCTTGTCCCTAATTGATCGGCGCGTCACATTAAATAGGAAATGGATCCGGAAGAACTTTAGTCTTAAAGTTCATATAGAATGTAAATGCCATATACTAAAAATTTTCTCCGTTTTATTTCGTGAACAGTTAAAGATACCAAAAGGATGTTTCCGGCAAATGACAGCATGCAGATGGGTTCGTATTTTGTTGTGTTCATAAAATATTAACTCTTATATCATCCGAAATACTGAAGATTTATTTTAAAAGTGGAACGTTATATTTTTAATGGCATTTGAAATCAGTGATATTGCGCTTGTTAATGTTGGCGTTCAAAGTTTTCGCAAGAATATGCGAGAAATATACTTAATTTAAAGACAATGTAGTTGGAATCCGCTATTGTAGTGTACACAGGCTGTTTCTTTGTATCAACGCTCTTAATTGTTTGTTTCACAAAAGCTGTTCACTTAAACATGATCATATACACATATCTGAAGTAGTTTTTCCAAGCCCCTTCTGATACGCAGTAAGTTCCCTTTACAACAATTGTAGCGGACCCTGTGTCTGAGTCGTGTCAAGTAGGGCCAAGAAGAAATACGTTTCAGCTTTGTAGCGTGGATCTATTTGTTGCAGCACATAACGACGGAGCCTGGCGTGAAAGCCTGCTCTGGCGCAGTTTACAGCGCATTCGCTGATCCCAACTGCCTTTCCTTTTAATCACAGTACATTTCTCTCGTATTTTTGCGAAAAGTTTCAACGCCATCATTAATGAGTGTTATATTACTTTAATCGTTGTTTCAGGAGTTTTCGAATGCCGTTTGAAGTACGTATAGGCCAGCCTGAATGTGGCTTTTAGGTGGTTTCTCATGCTCCTTTAGGCAAATACTGTGCGGTTTACCAAGTTCCGCGTCAGAGAATATGATACATAAGCACTTAAAATACGATAACACGAAGAACCATGTTTACACGACTCAGAAACAGATGGCGCACGCGACTTCCTTCCCTTGGGTTTCCTTGACGACTGTGGCGTCAGGAAGAGCATCGAGCCACAAAGTAAAACAATAAAAAAATTGACAAATCCTGGAAAAGTAGACACCATAGTAGACGAGGATAGCTGCCAGCAAAAGGAAAGCATAATTAAATCGAAGCAACTTCTCTTACTTTCTCATTAGTAAAGCTCTATTCAAAATTCCTATGTCTAAATATAGCTCCTTTTAATGACAAATTACAAATTACGACAGTACTTTTAATGTATCACAATGTACCGTTTTTATAATGATGACACGACCATTTTCCCCACGATATTATTGGGCACGTCACTTTTAAATCCATCCTACTTAATTTCGCCTACTTAATTTGTGCTTCACCACAGCACAATATATTCAATATTTTTCGTTTTTTTTTCTTTATCTTTTCATTTTTCTATGCTTATAATGTACATACGTAAACTTCAAGTCTTTAATGTTATGCTACGTAAAGGGCTTAAATATCCATTGTATCATGCATTTCAAATATCAATTTCACATCAACTAAAAATAGTTCGGCACCTGTCTTGAGGTAAAATAAACAGCATCTTAGGTGCTGATGCGTGTATCCATTAATTTATTCATGTTCCGGCTGGACGGCAGTTTTGTGAGTGACGTGCTTCGATGATCGATAACTTTTCCCTTTGCATTCGTCCAACACACCTAAATTTGTCATCTGACTTCTCCACAACTGCATTTATGATGTAGCTGTTTGACCACAAGTTGTTCTCAGCTTACTTCGCAGAAACTCAAGTTAACATCGTGATGTTGGTGGTACACGTATCTCAGTTTCGTGCGATATATAAATGGAGATATTTTACTGCAGATACGTTGCTCCAGAGGTACTGACTGGCATTCCAGAAAACGGCAAAATACTGATATTCTAGTTTCTTCCTGCTCTGGAAACCAAACCATCTTCCCTTTTTATTGTCGTCTTAAGCCACGGTAAACTGGCCGATACTATAATCTTTTTAACTCGCTCTTTAACAAAATTAATAGCTTTACGTTCCCTATTTCTGCCGTCAGTACAATGAAAGACTATTTTAGATGGACACAACATACTTTTCTGATATTATTCTAAGAAAATCTTCTCTACTTGTACTTTCTAAATGTGAACTTGGCTGTTTGGATGTAAATTCCCTGTGCTACGTTAAGTAACACATACATACGCACACACACAAACACACACACACACACACACACACACACACACACACACACACACACACACACACACAGACAGAGTCATATCGCGACATAAAGCAATGTTGTTCAGCAGCTGCCCGTAGACTTTGAGCTACGCTGTATATCTCGTTGATATTCTCATGACGATAAGGTTCTGGATATGGGTTTACTCGGTCCCCATACTCCAAATGGCGTTATTTCGCTCGCACTTTTGCAACAATGAAAATCACAAGTGACACGAAACGATAACTAAACCTCATGAAACTTCTGCTGCGAAAGATGTTTCTGATTTAAAATGCACGGGAATAACGTGAGATAACGTAACATAGTAACATATATGTAACTACTACGTAATGCGTTAATTGTATATATAAAAATAAACCTGTGTTACAGGCAGCTGACGATGCTTCATAAATAAAAGAACCGAAATGCGTGTGGCAAAAAACAAACTGCCTTTCATTTAGTTTCAGAGAGAGAGTGTACCTCCATGAACGTTTTAAAATGTTTCGATCCCGATTACTTTATAATCTTTGTATAGATACTTTTTTATTGCAGCAAACGGTGTACGTAGCTGTGGTGGCGAAAGCAAAGTTTCGTTGAAGAGCAGGACAGTAATCGAGCGCCTCACCTTGCAGAGCGCCACAGGTGGGACGTAATACAGAGCGTCGGGCCACTAAACGGCAGCGCGAATCCTTTTGGATGCATTTAGCCAAGCGTTCTCAGTGAAAGGCCAGGAGTTACAATATTCTCCCGACATGCCCTGTTTTCGACCATGTGCTAAGGCGCCAAACATGAACCCCAGGAACGCCCAAGGCGTTGTAATTTGGCATGCTCTAGTGAGTAATCAGTGCAGTGAAACTCTTTGTGAGTGGATTTCCTGATACAATACTGCATTGACTAAACCTTCTTAGAATATATTGCTGTAGAAAATTTCACGTACCATGATTTCGAGCAATCTAAGAAAGATATTTCTTTGACGGGAAGCTGAAGAGTTCCCCAATAGATGGCGCTCAATGCTACTAACAAATACCACCGAGAATGATGGCGCAGTGGTGAAGATATTGGATTCCCATTTCGGAGCCAGGCTGTTCAAGCAGCCGTAGGTTCATTCAGATTTATGTTTTCCGTGGTTTCCCTAGGCAAGTGCGTGGATGGTTCTTTTGGAAAGTACACAGCCGGTTTTCTTCTCCAGTACGAGTTTGTACTCAGTTTCTAGTGACTTCGTCGCCGACGGGACGTAAAGCCCAATTTTTTTTAATTATCAACCAATACTGCTAGACAAAAGTTAGTTTCAACAAATGGATAGATTTTGAATACCTTGTTGTTTATTAAATGAACTCCTTAATTCCTGGCACCACCACCTATAAAAAATTATGACAAGTAGACAACAAGTAGACAAAGTCAGGGTGCCTCAAGATCAATAACATGAGAACTGGAACAAAAGTAAAGTAATTACATTGAGTGGTCAGGTAAAAGGGTACTTCTGCTTATATCAAATACCGAGCTGGTACTTCATACGACCTGAAAACTGTAGTTTATGGCTTTGTTCTTACGATACGTCTCAAAGATGATAGCGCTTGAGGGTGTTTATTTCTCTGCAAGATGATGAGTTCTGAAGTTAATTATTTCTGCGATTTCGTTTGCTTTTGACTTGCAAGGTCTATTTTATAAATACGGTGTAATGCTGGACCAGGACTGGGATCTATAGTCAGAAACCTTGATTAGATTCAAGGTTTGAATCCATGGTCGACACAGTTTTCATCTGTGAGGAAGATTGAAAACACTTGCACTACACTGCAGAGCGAATGATTGAACCTAGAAATAAAACATTTGTTGGGAAGGTATAGAAACAAACCCAAAACAATTACGATAACTGACTTAAAAAATTATGATTCGAGTGTTATGCAAGATACACAAATTGTAGAGTACATGACACAGCATAAACAAAACTGAAGACAAAGTTACAAACAAATAATTTTTGAACTTACAATCTGCTTATATCGGTAGATAGAGGAGTTTGCTATAGTACCAGTATTTCTAGTGCGGAAGGAAGATTAATGTCTCGTCGATAAAGCAGTCAATAGTGACAGACCTCAAGCTCGAACTAGGAGAAGAGGGAAAAGGAAATTGGCTGTGTGTTTTATAAAACAACAATCCTTGTATTTGCGTTAAGAGACATGATAAAACCTCAGAAAGCCTGAATTTGCATTGTTGGTTCGAGTTCAAAGTCTTACCACTCCAATACATCATTATTGAGCAGAGCATCAATAGAGTACCACACCATGTGTGATGCTGATAGCATGAGCTTCACATAAATTGGATGCAATTCCTCGTTGAAAGCAACTCCCAACACGGCAAGGACTGTCTGAGGAAGATTACTGAGAGTAGAAACTATCCTAGCAAGAGCATCGAAACATGCTGTAAGTAGCCTATGTTGGAAGTTAGAGGTGACCACTATTTTAGTGGAAGAACAGAAAGAAACATGGCGACTCACCACACTGTCCAGAAGAACTGTATGTTTGGCGTAATCCTGTAACCTATCGTACTTTAAATAGTGAACAACTGGAATACAAACTTACCAAAGGATTTCCTCCCTGTTCTTCATCTGAGAAATACAAGAATAATTCGCAGCAAATAGCATGCCATGCTTTTGTTCCTATGCCTATTCAGAATGTAGTAGTGAACTTCTTCGCCATAACTATCATTTAATGGGGCAATGATATAATACATATATGTATAATCTATTTTAACCTTAATGAGTTGTCCTAAGCGGTTCATAAAGTAATGACTATCGTGTTTTTGTAACCTTTTTATCTACAGACACACGGGCATCAAATTTGTTTTTTCTTATAGAACAATGCTGCATTTTTGCTGCAGAATAGAAATGACCCACTAAAACTCTTTCGTAACACTGAAGCTGTGAACACACTAAGGACTTACAGAATCTTGCGAACTATTTGTCAGAGTCAGTATCACTCATGACTTAAAAGATATTCGTAATAAGAAGATTCACTCGCTCACTCTGTACGGGGATAGGAACGGAAAGGTGTTATGCTATTTGTTGTATTCTTTGATTTGTCAAAGATAACTGAAGGGTAGAAATAAAATTGTTTGGCCCCAGACGGTGCTGCCTCATTAGATAACAAGGGGATATTTTCTACGCTGGGTCAAGCCGCCTCGGGCTGGGCCCGCGCGCAGGTAACCCTATTTCTTTCTGTGTGCGCCCTCTCAGAGATCAGAAACGGAGCGAGTACAAGTCTAAGGGAGCCCATTCACAGCGTCACTGGTCGCCCCCTCTCCCCGTCTGATTGTGTGTCGGCACATGCTTGTTCGTGTTCCATACTTCGCTAATCAAGGCGCCCTTGTTACATCAATGCTGACGGTCCTTCTGCATTGCCGCTGTAATTCCGGGAATTTGAAGAGTCTGAGAATTATGGCGACGCGGTCGCTTCCTACTAGTCGACTCGTTGTGTCTTACTGAAGACTGCAGGAGTATGAAGTTAATCGTGACCTATTTCTAATACGGAGGAGGAATACACGATCTTGCTGTTGAAAAGCGACTTGAAATACCGAAATGACCGTTTGTCAGGATCTGATGGCCTTTAACGAAGCTGTGTTTTGTGAGACTGTGGAGGGTGTAAGACGAAAATTGATGCAAAGTTCACAACTTCAGATGTGTTCAACTGAAGGAAGAGTGATATCTAGAATAAGTTTCACGCTGTAATCCACGCTTTGGACGAAGGACGTACAAATTTCTTCGAGTGCAAACAAAATGGTTGTATTCTTGTGTATTCCACCTCCACCATGAGAAAACACACGTGCTGCATGAAACAAAAATGCGGCGCAGAACAGCGTCACTGTCATATCTGTGCGACAGAAAAGCTCGCTATTTCTGTGTTCATTTGGTCATGGCAATTTGCTTTAATGGGCCACCAGCAAACTATGTAGCTTATCATTTCCGTAATTTATTTTAATGATTAATCACCATTTAGAGACTGCACTTCATCCTTTTGCCGTGCTTCCTGATACTATCGTTACAGACTTGGTAACGCCTGGAAAGTGTGTATATGTTAGCGTAATTGTTAGACATTCTCTGAATAGATATTAAATATTAAAATGAAATTTACAGCATTCTTCGAAAAAGTTATATGTGTATAAATTTATGTATAAACAGAACAATATTCACTGCTAACCAGTCGGTCGTTATATTGGTGTATATTGTATTGTATGTTAACTGGGGACCTAGAAACGACGGAGTGGCTCCATCCCCGCCTCAGCCGCAGTGGTCCACAACCCCACGACGACTACCGCAGTCCACTTCACCCCTCCGCCGCCCCACACCGAACCCAGGGTTATTGTGCGGTTCGGACCCCGGTGGACCCCCCAGGGAACGTCTCACACCAGACGAGTGTAACCCCTATGTTTACGTGGTAGAGTAATGGTGGTGTACGCGTACGTGGAGAACTTGTTTGCGCAGCAATCGCCGACGTAGTGTAACTGAGGCGGAATAAGGGGAACCAGTCCGAATTCGCCGAGGCTGATGGAAAACCGCCTAAAAACCATCCACAAACTGGCCGGTTCACGGGACCTCGACACAAATCCGCCGGGCGGAGTCGAGCCGGGGACCAGGCGCTCCTTCCCGCCCGGAAACCCGTGCGTTAGACCGCACGGCACGGCCAACCGGGCGGGCATTGGTATATAACTTGCTTCTTTTAATGAGGCAGGTCGGACATTTTGTGACATTTCAGCTTGCACTTGAGAATGGCTATAAAGCCGAAATCATGATTGTGTGAAATAAGTACACAGTAACGTACAGTTTAATGGCAGAAATTTCCTTCAAAACGGTTGCATATGTAGCGAATCCGTGGTTATTCTCGCAAACTCGTGTACTCGCTCTTCTTTCCGAGTAGTCGAGGCCGCTTGTACCCGACAAAAGACTCACGTGACGAGTGGGCTGCGGCGGAGACTCAAGGGTCGAGTCTACAGACACAAGCAGATGGTGAGTTCGGAAATGACGTCACAGAACTCGCTGGCGAGTTTAAAGCGAGCATATTGAACTCTACGTACAATAAATTGTTTGCTGCTGATGATATTCGAGTGGGAGAAGAAACGAATGGTGCTCTGCAGTTTACTTGTGGTTCGAAAGCCTCTCCTATTGTATCGGTGTAAAGATGTGTATAATTACCAATGACGCCTCTGTGTATCTGCGCTGATGCATTTCTCTCAGAGAGACCATCGAGGTCCAACTAGAGTAGTAAAAGCTCACACTAAAATGCGCAGCCATGTTTTCTGCGCTCCATCCACCATTTCAAATAGGAGTAGATCTCATCTTGTGATACAAAAGTACCCTTAATCAGGAAAACATATTGATTAGGTGTTTCTAGATTTTCGAAAGGTTTAAGTATTATACGTTCCTGTCGAATATGTAACTATGTTTACGACTTTGGTGAAAATTTTCTGACAGTCAGAGAGCAGAACATCGTCGTGGATGCAGCGTCACCTACACACACTGAAGTAATATCGAATGCGCTTCAAGCGAGTGTCGAAGGAGCGTTGTTGGTAAGCCTTCGTGTGAGTTTGAATATAGCAGATTTTAATGTTACCCGTATATGACTCAGTAGACAGTATGAGCTGTAATCTCATTGTTCTCGAAGGTGGTGCAACTATATGAGAAAACAATAGCGTAGAAATTGCGGTAATGACCAAACAGATCTCGACAAAATATCAGCCTGTTGTATCGACTGGCAACTAGCTCTTAATAGAGGAAAATGAAAAGTTTTACACTCCATAAAAAGTAAAAGTGTGGTATCCTACTATATGTTTAATGAGTAACAACTAGAGTCACTCATGTCATACAAATATTTGAGAGTAAAGAAGGGTAGAGATATGAAGTGTAACGACCAAATAGGCTCATTTGTAGGTGAAACTAATGGCAGGCTACGACTCATTGGTAGGATATTGCCAAACTTCAAAAGAGAATTGACACAAAACAAGCAAGCAACATTAGGGTTTAGCGTCCCGTCGACGATGAGGTCATTGGAGACGGAGCAAAAACCTAGAATGAGGAAGGATGTAGAAGGAAGCAGAGCATGTCTTTTGTGACAGGAGATGGCACTGTATCTTCCGAGTACAGGAGGCTCTGATGCTAGTCAAGAGCTTGCAGGGTGGTGGCGGCGAAGACTTCACAGACGAATCTCAAATGATGCACAGTCGCACGAGATGTGCCTGTCACTTCCCACAAGCTGGTATTAATTCCCACGTGAACACTCCAGCCGACATAACGATCTTACTACTGAAAAACTTGTTTTTGACCATTGTTTTCAGAATCATCCATTTCAGTCCGTAATAAAGTTACATAAACCTAAATGAGATCTGAAAGCTAAATGATCCCCAGAATTAGTAATACCTGCAAGAAGAAATTAGTAGGTCTGTTATTCTGTTTTTACTCAACTAAACAGTAGTAAGAAAATAATATTTATTAACCTACACATTCAATTACATGTACACGGATAGAGCGTGCATCCACAAGTACTATATTTCTCCAGTTATTCCACCATGCGGTAAAGATTTGAGTAACTAGCCGTCAAGTATGAACGTTCAGAGATACCTATCTCCTTACCAGAAACCTAACTATGGTATATTTCAGAAATAAACAGCTTTCAGCTGTATATGAACTTTTCTTTTTATTTACAGGAGCACGACAGTTTTCGTGATATCCAATCACATCTTCGGGTGTACCTCTGCGAGTAAGAAACATACAGTTGACATTATGATAAAGATCCGGATACACATCCTAATAATCTATAGTCCATGACAACCAATATGAGAAACTCACACGTCAGTAAAACATTGACCACATCGTAAGGGAAGGCGGGGAACTCAGTTTCCTCAAAATAAAGTTCTGTTACCTGCAACAAGCAGGGCATCATAGGTGAAATTGACAAGCTGAAAAACTGATATGTTAAAAGCGCGTTTACTTATAATGAAAAGAGCAAAATAAGAAAACAAGAACGGTAAAAAGTCCGAACAAGAAAGCCCATGACTAACAAAACTCACTTCATACCAGGAAGCAGTGGACAACAACCCACTAACCGCCTCGCCGTGCAGGACCACACTGCTTATAGTCAACGTGTAATGAGTGTCACAGTGGGTACTGGCGCTACCACACACGTAGCGAGGGAGTTACAAACATTTTCGCCGTATCCAAATATCATGGGAATGACTGAGGTCCTCGTTACACATTAGTTTATAAGGCTGTGCTGTGTAACGGGGGCCTCAGTCATTCCTATGATATTTGGATACGAGCGAAAATAACTTCCCCGCTATGTGTGTAACACACGTGAGCACGTTGACTGTAAGCAGTGTGGTCCTGCACGGCGAGGCGGTTTTCTTAATCGTGGGCATTCTAGCTAGGATTTTTTACCTTTTTTGTTTTCTTATTTTGATTTTCTTATTATAGGTAAACGCGCTTTTGACATATCAGTTTTTTGACTGGTCAATTTGATCTATGACGTTCTGTTTGTTGCAGGCAACAGTATTTTGTTTTGAGAAGGTTGAGTCCCCCGCGGTCCCGTTCACTGGCTTAATGTATTACTGACGTGTGAGTATTTCATACTGGGTGTCACAGAACATAGAGTGCTAGGATAGGTATCCGGTGTTTTTTAGAATAATGGCGATTGTATGTTTCTTACTTGGAAATGTACACCTGAAGATGTGATGTGATATTATGATACCGATCGTACTCCTGTACATGAAAAGAAATGGTCATATACATCTAAAAGCAGTTTATTTCAGAAACATGGATTACTTCTGCTGCGACTGCCCTCCACAAAAAACTATTTGCAACTTAATATAATTGTTTTAATAAGAATAAATCGCTAAATGTTCGGAGAATTAATTAACTGTATGGCCCTATAGCTCTTATTAGGTTATGATGGGAGAAATCACAAAGAGCTTGTTTAATCGATGGCCTACAGAAGGAAGATCTTCCCCATAACAGTACTATGTGAATGTAATTGTAGACTTTTACTTACCCTGCCTATCCAGGTAATTTTATGAGACGTAACTCTTGACCGATCTACGACCACAAGTAAAGTACAGGGTAATTGTTGGCATTGTTAATAAACTTCGCTATATTCAAGCTGCAGGAAAAGAGATGGAATTAAAGTTCACTGCCTAACGTTCTGACATCGTTTCTTTTATCGTGTAATGTCAGTTGGAAAACGCTGGGAAAGCAAGTAAAAAATAAAAAAAAACAAAAAACATTGCAATGGAAAATGGCCAGAATTATTAGTTCAGAGAAAAGTAATGCATTTGCTTACTTCAGTATTCTAACTGGTGGTCTGTGCACTTCGAGAAAGCCGTCGATATTTAAAAGGTAAAACTCCTCGTTAAGTCGGCCATGGTGGCCGAGTGGTTCTAGGCGCTACAGTCCGGAACTGCGTGACTGCTACGGTCGCAGGTTCGAATCCTGCCTCGGACATGGATGTGTGTGATGTCCTTAGGTTAACTAGGTTTAAGTAGTTCTAAGTTCTAGGGGACTGATGACCTCAGAAGTTAAGTCCCATAGTGCTCAGAGCCATTTGAACCAACTCCTCGTTAACCACGTCTTTTTATTACTGCGGTGTAGAACATTATGCACACACATTGGATACTTCGCAATACAAGGAACTTCGAAAATAAATTGTGGAAATGTGTACATTACTGTTGCACCTTCTTCTGCAAATTTCAGACATCTGTGCCAACAGCACCACAGCAATTAAACCAGCCTCGCGCCATATGGAGCATCTGTTACCACCAGTCGTAAGCCTACAAGGTTTTTTCCTGCTCTTTGTAAATCAAGAAAACAAAGTTGACGTCAGTCCTGGATATTTTAGCAAGCACAAGTTATTTAACATTATTCGCCCAACAAAAATTTTCGAATTTATGTTTTTATGATTTACGATTTTTCCTAGTCTCCATAAACAGATTTCCTTTTTCATGGAGTCTGGTAGTCAGTTGATGTCACTGAAACCTGTTTAGATTTCTGTGAAAAAACTTAGCTCTGTTGACAGTATTGGCAAGTATTCGGGGGAATGACGTGGTGGTCATGAAAACTGTGACGTCACTTCCTGCTATTTCACGGTGAGGAGCCATATCGTCCCGTGAAACATCAAAAAATTCTGCGATATTTCGTGTCACGTAACGTAGAACCAGTAGGAAGCAAGACCGAAATATTGAGGCTGCAGAAAGCAAGACGCCATATTGTATGAGTCGTATTCAGTTGAAGACCATATTCGGTGAGGTTTGTTATACCTTACACCGATAAATATATGCTGTTTCTAAGCACCAGTGCGTCGACTGGCTAGAGAACGAATCGTTAGTGGCACGATTTGTTGTGATAACGGCGGGAAGCGTCATATTCGTGGTTAAAAAAATCAGTATTTTGTTATTATTGCGTTATAACTCCCGTGTTATCAGAGTAAGACGTTTTGAGGCAACAGGGCATGGAATATTCATGAAAAAGTATCATTCTTGTTAGGATAGGTTATATCCTGATCCAGAAACGAAAACTGTGTCTTTCCCGATGCCCAGTTTCGCTTTGTCTGCACTTTTCAGCTGGATTGTTGCATCACTCTTCATTGGTAGAAACGGAATATCTGACGAGCGGTAAACCACGCCATCATCCGATTATCACGTTGGTACCCAGTTTCATCCTTAAAAGCTGTTGAGCTCCTTAATAAGTCTGGTAAGACAATGGCGGATCTACACCAGTCTAGGGAGACTGAATGAAGACAGATGAATATTTTTTCGACCGATGGAAAAGAAGAACTAAGTTTGGAAAAGAAGCTGACACACTACGATGATAGTATTACAATAAATGCATTGTCTGTGCTAGTAAACTATGTCGTATGTGCCCTTCAGGAATGGGAGACCCGCCATGAAATGTAAAACTCTGCACTCCTCAAAGTGGAAACATGTAGTGTGTTATGACTACACCATAACTAAAAAAATGGCTCTGAGCACTATGGGACTCAACATCTGAGGTCATCAGTCCCCTAAGAACTACTTAAACCTAACGAACCTACGGACATCACACACATCCATTCCCGAGGCAGGATTCGAACCTGCGACAGTAGCGGTCGCGCGGTTCCAGACTGAAGCGCCTAGAACCGTTCGGCCACACCGGCCGGCCCTACACCATAACTGATTCACAATTGGTATCAGACAAATCATATAAATTATGAGTGAAATGGAATATAACATAGTCTCAGTCGTAGATGAAGCACGTGGCACACATTGATTCATTGGAGGGATAATTAGGAAACGCTTTCAGCCAACAAATCAGACTGCATGCAGCACACTCATGCGGCTCATCCTAGAATACTGCCCAAGTGTGTCGGACCGACACCAAATAGAACTAACAGGGAATGTTCAACGAAAACAAAGAAAGGCGACACGAATATCACTGGCTTCTTTGACACAGAGGTGAACGTCATGGAGAAATCTGAAAAGGCACACGTCGAAAATAGATGGTAACTATCTCACTAAAGCCTATTTGCAAAATTTCAATAATCATTGTTAACTGAGCAATCGAGAAATATACTCCAGCCCGTACATATCGCTCCCGTAGAAAAAACGATAGTCGAGTAATTACATAACTTGTAGAGTCATTCAAGCAATCGGCCTTCCCGCGCTCCATACGCGAATGGAACAAGGAGAAACCCTAACATCTAAAGGAAAATACCCTAAGCCATCCACTTCACAGTTTTTTTCAAAGGATGAGTGCAAATAAAACAGGATCACTAATGGGCTATGATTGCTGTTAAGCTTATGGCACAGGAAACTTGAGCAATACAGAAATATACAGAAAGCATAATTTGTGTCGTTAGTCACCAAATCGTCAAAGACGTATTCGGCAACAAAGGTTCATGAATCAGAAGCGAGATTAGTCGAGAAAGATGACCTTCGGACAGTCCGCACACCATCGAACTTCTAACAAACGGTTCAAATGGCTCTGAGCACTATGGGACTTAACTGCTGTGGTCATCAGTCCCCTAGAACTTAGAACTACTTAATACTAACTAACCTAAGGACACCACACACGTCCATGCCGGAGGCAGGATTCGAACCTGCGACCGTAGCGGTCGCGCGGTTCCAGACTGTAGCGCCTAGAACCGCTCGGCCACTCCGGACGGCGAACTTCCAACAATTAGTGTGTACTGACAAATATGTTCGGCGTTGCTGAAGGTTGTGGAAGATACGTCGAAAAACCTTGCAGCAATCTGCAGCAGTGGCGGCGACAGAGTGTGACTTCAGCTGCACTTCCAAAAGAGATTTCGCTCATTGATTCGTGAAGCCCATACCGCAGAGGTTCGCCACTTGCTAATGAGGGGAGTGTTGACTAATTCGTCATTTATTTGAACGATTATTTTAGTAGGAAGTGGAAATTTTGTGGCAGTGACCGTATTCAGCTCGTGCGCCTCTCCTGCCCGGTGGCGTGCGAGAAGTGGCGCGATCGTTTTTCCGAGTCCGCTCGCCGTCAAAGGTGCATCGATTGCGGTCTCCCGCTGCTTACTGAATTTTACTGCTTTGCCCTCAGATGTGGTTCCGATGTGTATTTTGAAGGGGCTCGGAATGCGCCTTTGTCAAGGGCAGCAGCAAAAGGAAACCCGAGGCGAGATTTTTGTGCTCGTTTTGTTGGAACTGATCTCCATGCTACAAGGGTGCTATTACCACGAAGACGTAAGGAGATAGTATTTTGAGTGAGCGCGTTGCTCAGATAATGTGTGCGGAGAAAACTTGGATATATTGTGTGGTTCTGTTTTATTTTCCCTCAAAAATCTAACATTCTTCCCAGTTCCAAAATTTATATTTGACGTATACACTCTTTTCAAAAGCGTTTGTCGCTTAATTAGTATGTGTAACCACGTAGGAAATAAGTTTACGTGATGGGGGAGAGGACTTTAACGTAACAGAGCTGAAACTTAGACTATAATTGTTAGCCAAGCACACAGGTTGTCAGAGACCTGTTTGGTAAAAAATATGCCTATTATCTTGGATCCTAAACTGAGTTCTTTAAGAAGAAGAACTAATGATCGAAAGCCAATATTTAGCTGTTTACAGACATAAACAACTGAAACCTTGTATTAAAGACTTGGGATCACAGCCGTTGTTCATAGTGATGGTCGCCAATCCTTATACACGTATTACACTACTGGCCATTAAAATTGCTACACCAACAAGAAATGCAGATGATAAACGGGTATTCATTGGACAAATATATTATTCTAGGACTGACATGTGATTACATTTTCACGCAATTTGGATGCATAGATCCCGAGAAATCAGTACCCAGAACAACAACTCCTGGCCGTAATAACGGACTTGATACGCCTGGGCATTGAGGCAAACAGAGCTTGGATGGCGTGTACAGGTACAGCTGCCCATGCAGCTTCAACAAGATACCACAGTTCATCAATAGTAGTGACTGGCGTATTGTGACGAGCCTGTTGCTCGGCCACCATTGACCAGACGTTTTCAATTGGTGAGAGATCTGGAGAATGTGCTGGCCAGGGCAGCAGTCGAACATTGTCTGCATCCAGAAAGGCCCGTACAGGACCTGCAACACGCGGTCGTGCGTTATTCTGCTGAAATGTAGGGTTTCGCAGGGGTCGAATGAAGGGTAGAGCCACGGGTCGTAACACATCTGAAATGGAACGTCCACTGTTCAAAGTGCCGTCAATGCGAACAAGAGGTGACCGAGACGTATAACCAATGGCACCCCATACCATCACACCGGGTGATACGCCAGTATGGCTATGACGAATACACGTTTCCAATGTGCGTTCACCGCGATCCGCCAAACACGGATGCGACCATCATGATGCTGGAAACAGGATTCACCCGAAAAAATGACGTTTTGCCATTCATGCACCCAGGTTCGTCGTTGAGTACACCATCGCAAGCGCTACTGTCTGTGATGCAGCGTCAAGGGTAACCGCAGCCATGGTCTCCGAGCTGATAGTCCATGCTGCTGCAAACGTCGTCGAAATGTTAAAAAAAAAAAATGGTTCAAATGGCTCTCAGCACTATGGGACTTACCAGCTATGGTCATCAGTCCCCAAGAACTTAGAACTACTTAAACCTAACTAACCTAAGGACATCACACAACACCCAGTCATCACGAGGCAGAGAAAATCCCTGACCCCGCCGGGAATCGAACTGTTCCTGCAGATGGTTGTTGTCTTGCAAACGTCCCCATCTGTTGACTCAGGGATTGAGACGTGGCTGCAAGATCCGTTACAGCCGTGCGGATAAGATGCCTGTCATCTCGACTGGTAGTGTTACGAGGCCGTTGGGATCCAGCACGGCGTTCCGTATTACCCTCCTGAACCCACCGATTCCATATTCTGCTAACAGTCTTTGGATCTCGACCAACTCGAGCAGCAATGTCGCGATAGGATAATCCGCAATCGCGATAGGCTACAATCCGACCTTTATCAAAGTCGGAAACGTGATGGTACGCATTTCTCCTCCTTACACGAGGCATCACAACAACGTTTCACCAGGCAACGCCGGTCAACTGCTGTTTGTGTATGAGAAATCGGTTGGAAACTTTCCTCTATGTCAGCACATTGTAGGTGTCGCCACCGGCGCCAACCCTGTGTGAATGCTCTGAAAAGCTAATCATTTGCACATCACAGCATCTTCTCCCTGTCGGTTAATTTCGCGTCTGTAACACGCTATCTTCGTGGTGTAACAATTTTAATGGCCAGTAGTGTACTAATTCCTCAATTCGAGACATATAGGTAAAGAGGGTCTGTCTCCAACAAAGTTATCTGGAAACGTTAATCACTTTTCAAAGTCACAATTACTATAAAATGATATTAAAAGTTAAAGTATCGTGGAGGGAGTTACAGGACCCTAGTCGGCTGACACAAGCATTCGTTGTACGAGCTGAAGTCGATACCGCTCAAAAAGGGAACTTCGTCCTAGGCACTCGTGGGCGGCAGACATATATGATTTCTTCCTCAGCACTCGTGAGCTGGTTAGCAGTTGTACGTAAGTTATCCTGGGGCACTGGCGTTGCTTTTTCCTCCCTAGAAAAAAAATCGTGGCCTAGCTGTTTTAGTTTAAATAATTAGCGTGAGATATAAATAGTGCTTCTGAAAAGTAAGTCAATAATGTTCTGGAGTTGAGGTGTGAACATCGTGGTAAAAAACCTATCCTGACTTAGCTTTGTTTATTCCGGGTTGGGTAGCCGGTGGCGGAGTTGTAGACACTTGTGAGAAGCGATACTTGTGAGAAACTAGAATGTGGCGACACTTGTGAGAAATCCGGGATGCTAAGGGACCGCCACAGGGTGTGTCGCAAATGCTGCGCCACTACCTGCTCGGCCACTACCTGCTGCCGCTTAATGTGACTGAGCGCTCGGCTTGTGCCGGCCCGGGCAGCTGCCGAGGGACATTCACACTCCTCCAGTGCAGCCAGGTTACATTATTTCAGAATTTTTTTGGCCAAGGAAGAGTGGCCTTAGTCAACTTAGAAATCGGAGCTGATTTTGCCCCCACGATATCATGTCAACCATTAGTTGCAGCACAGTTATGCGTAAGACCTTTTTCATTGGAATTTTTGTTCTGATCAATCTTACATAGGGGTTAATTTTCGCTCAACCTCATAGTTAACGATGTATTTTACAGAAACTATAGAAACTGAAAATTTTTTTCCATCTTTAAACCCCTCACCCAAAATTTGATATGATAGGAGTGGCAACCTTTTACCGTGTATTAAGAGGAGCCAACTAAAGAATTTGGTTCTCGGTATAAACTTTTTCTTTAATTATTTCGAAATAAACCTCAATTTTTCCGTACCATGCAGGGAAGTGTACTGAGGTCTGATGTGAGTCCTGCTAGCAATTAGCGTTAAGGAATGCAATTTATGTATAGAAACAAGATGTATTCATCGTCCACTGAAACAGACATTGTTTCTAAAATTCTCTACACAAAAATGCTGGTTACGATTGTTAGAAAAGTGATGACTTTTCAGACATCATTTGTGAATCATTTACAATTTGCAAGAGAAATTTAGCCGACTTTGTGTCGTTTCCAGGGAACACCACGAGGAGGTAGTCTCTCTTCATGCCGCACTATATTTATTTACAGTAAAGGATGATTATTTATTTATAATTTTTACAATAGGGCTATCGGCGTGAACTGAACCCCTTTTCAATATTTACAAGTGTTGCTGTAGCTTCAGCCATTTCCTTTTCATTGTAATTTCTGTGCATAAGCCACGCAAGTAAGAAATGGTTTTATATTGCCGTCAACTTGGAGTCTTGTAATGGTCTTAGAAACTATCTCATCTGTCTTAATTGCGGACTTCTTTTTCCTTTTCCCATCTAGATTTAAAACTAGTCGGTGCCCATGATATTCTGCGTCTTCTCTGAGAATTTTTACTAAGGAGTAAAAATTTGGATGAACCTTCGAAATTGATGTATTTATCCTC